>NC_090927.1:94641893-94951137 GCF_040938575.1 Ambystoma mexicanum
CTTTTTAAGGAACAACAATTTCATCTCTGTAGCATGGAGCATATGATCCTTAAACTGAGTCATATATATTCTTTAAGTTTATTCGCCAGGCTAGGGGTCAAATATCTACTGGAGGCCCTCCCTGGCTGGATCGCCTCGATGTTCACCCTCAGGTCGTCTTCCTGCTATAGTCTCTCCTTTTTCTTTTGGGACCCAATACAGATTAGCACCTCCCGAATTGTTGCCTTGAAACCTTCGAAAAACATTTGTGGGTCAACTTCCCTGTTATCGTTACATTCCAAATACTCTTTCATCTCTGTAAGAAGACTTTGGGAGTCCCCGTCATTGCACTTCTAGAGTCCTTTCTGCGTCAGGCCCCACCCATCACTCACCTCTACGAGAAGTAAGTCATGGTCTGACCATGGGACAGGCTCCACCTAGACCCATGGACATGGCTCCTCATTCTAACACCTACCAGGATATAGTCTATCCTTGAATACGAATCATGGACCTCGGAGTAGTACGTAAAGGTTGGGTGGGTCATCATAGGCCGGCGGGGTCAGGGAATCTGTAATACGCAAGTCCCTGTTTATTTGCTAAAATCTCTTTGAATCTCCTTCTTTTGTCAGCACCTTCCCTGATGTCCCTACCCCCTTTTTGTCCCTGGTCGTGTTAAGGACCATATTAAAGTCGCCTACCACTACTATGGGGTCCTCAACAAACAGCTTGTGTTTTTATTCCAACCATCCGAGGAGATCCCCCGACCCGCTTAATGTTAATCCCAATACCAACACACCACAACTCCACCAGCCCCTATCATATCACCGAAAGTGTCAAACGATACCCCATCACAGGGGAATATTCCAGACCCTATGCGACATTGCCCTTTTTGCCCAGACGGGGCGGGGGAAGGGGTGAATTTCCTAGTTCCTTGGATTCGTCTCCTGTCTCTCAACTTCCCTCTCCTCGATGCCTCACTATTGCTGGCCTCGGGGGCTTTCTCATGGTCACTCGCTGGGTCCATTAGCTCACCTGTGACCCTCCTGATGTTCTCCTCAGTCACTAGTTTGCCAGTTTGTATTTGTATGCCTCATATTCAAAAGCCTCTGAAAAGGGGTACCCCTAGCGTTATTTCACCCCTTTCCCTTTGAGCCACTGTGTAACAAGCGCACACAGTCTACAATTTGCGAGTGTGAATGTGCAGGGATCTTGGAATATTGTGATCATGGCATTAATATATGCGAAAGACGCTTCTATCCGAACATGGATAGACCATGGACCCCTGGTGCCCCCCCGGCTCTGTGCGCCCTGTCAATCGTAGCTTTGTTGGTTGCAACGTCATCAAACAGTAACTTGACCACATCATGGACACTTTAACAATGTTCCTCTCCGTCTCACCATCGTTCTCGGGCCAAAGCCAAAGAATCTCTCCTATTTCTCCTCTCCCGGTTTACAAAATTGTCCATCTTGAGGGTCATTTCCTCTTCACGCCTCTCCAACTCAGACAGCCTCATGTCCATTTGTGTCTCCAGGGTGTCCACTCTCTCGTTAGCCTCCAGGCCTTATGTCCTGCCGTTTATCGTATCCACTCTCTTGTCTAGTTTATCCAATCTCTGATCATTTCCCACAAATTTCCTTGAGCAGCGCTCCAATGTCTTTCTTTGTGGGCGTGGAGTCCTCTGTGCTTCCTGCCATTATCAGAGAGATGTCTTTGGTGACCCGCTGGAGCCCTTTCAAGTAACAGAATTTCTGAAGAGACCACTTCCATATCACAGATAAAGGCTACGAAAAAAAGCAGCCCCTCACCACTAACACCCATCCCCCAAATCTCTGGCCAGTGCCCAAAATCCTAATCACCAAAGTGTTGGGCGGACAGAGATGCAAAGAAGGTCCACTGGGGACCTATAAACAAACTAGTCTGTGCGATGGGGTGGCACCTCACTTCTTTGCGGGTGCTGGGTGAGACAATCTGAATGAGGATTGTTTTGAGGGACCACAGAATGTGCCCGCCACTCCCTAGTCCCCAGATCCAGCAGGAGTGGGACTCACCAGCAAGGGGTTCATGGCAGGGACCCTCTCCATCCGTACACTCTCTGCAGCCGGATCCCTATTGGAGTCCAGGTTTGCTGTTTCTCTCTCCTGACCCAGTGTCTGCAACCATTGGGGGGGTGTCACTATGCTGTACCGTTGTTCTGGGCACTTCTCTCTCCTCCTGGCATCTTATGGGCAAATCAGTCTGTTTAAACACATCCCTTCGTTATGCGTGCCCCTCCCTTTAATGCAGGTAATTCCCTTATACTGAGGAGTCGAAGGCACGGGGGTCTATTCCCAGTGCTGGCGGTGAACCCTGCTCAACTCCACCACTCCTTCCAGGCCCGCCACCCAGAGGGCAGATGCCCGGGGCATTAGTGCGCTTCCACTTTCCGTACACAAGTACTCCTACCAGCAAGTGCATTGCTATCAGGGGCGCCCAGTACGGGGGGCTGCGGGGTCCGCCCCTCCCAGCCCCCCCGCTGGAAAAAAGAGACGCAGTATGGATGGCAAGAGGGGTGCACAGATGTAGAGGTACACCCAACCCAAAATGATTTTTAGAAATGGAGGCACAGATGCAAAACAAGTCTGTCCCTCAATTTCTAAAAATCGTTTTCGGTTTGGTGTATTTTTACATCTGTGGGTGAACAGATGTAGAGGTACACCCAACCCAGAAGGATTTTTAGAAATGGAGGCACAGGTGCAAAGCAAGTCTGCCCCCTCAATTTCTAATAATCGTTTTGGGTTGGGTGTATTTGTACATCTATGCACCCCTCTTTACAAGAGTGGTGCACACATGTAGAGGTACACCCAACCCAGAAGGATTTTTAGAAATGGAGGCACAGATGCAAATCAAGTCTGTCCCTCAATTTCTAATAATCGTTTTGGGTTAGGTGTATTTGTACATCTGTACACCCCTGTTGGTAAGAGGGGTGCACAGATGTAGAGGTACACCCAACCCCAAACGATTTTTAGAAATGGAGGCACAGATGCAAAACAAGTCTGTCCCTCAATTTCTAAAAATCGTTTTCGGTTTGGTGTATTTTTACATCTGTGGGTGAACAGATGTAGAGGTACACCCAACCCAGAAGGATTTTTAGAAATGGAGGCACAGGTGCAAAGCAAGTCTGCCCCCTCAATTTCTAATAATCGTTTTGGGTTGGGTGTATTTGTACATCTATGCACCCCTCTTTACAAGAGTGGTGCACACATGTAGAGGTACACCCAACCCAGAAGGATTTTTAGAAATGGAGGCACAGATGCAAATCAAGTCTGTCCCTCAATTTCTAATAATCGTTTTGGGTTAGGTGTATTTGTACATCTGTACACCCCTGTTGGTAAGAGGGGTGCACAGATGTAGAGGTACACCCAACCCAAAATGATTTTTAGAAATGGAGGCACAGATGCAAAACAAGTCTGTCCCTCAATTTCTAAAAATCGTTTTCGGTTTGGTGTATTTTTACATCTGTGGGTGAACAGATGTAGAGGTACACCCAACCCAGAAGGATTTTTAGAAATGGAGGCACAGGTGCAAAGCAAGTCTGCCCCCTCAATTTCTAATAATCGTTTTGGGTTGGGTGTATTTGTACATCTATGCACCCCTCTTTACAAGAGTGGTGCACACATGTAGAGGTACACCCAACCCAGAAGGATTTTTAGAAATGGAGGCACAGATGCAAATCAAGTCTGTCCCTCAATTTCTAATAATCGTTTTGGGTTAGGTGTATTTGTACATCTGTACACCCCTGTTGGTAAGAGGGGTGCACAGATGTAGAGGTACACCCAACCCCAAACGATTTTTAGAAATGGAGGCACAGACGCAAAACAAGTCTGTCCCTCAATTTCTGAAAATCGTTTTGGGTTTGGTGTATTTTTACATCTGTCGGTGAACAGATGTAGAGGTACACCCAACCCAGAAGGATTTTTAGAAATGGAGGAACAGGTGCAAAGCAAGTCTGCCCCTCAATTTCTAATAATCGTTTTGGGTTGGGTGTATTTGTACATCTGTGCACCCCTCTTTACAAGAGTGGTGCACACATGTAGAGGTACACCCAACCCAGAAGGATTTTTAGAAATGGAGGCACAGATGCAAATCAAGTCTGTCCCTCAATTTCTAATAATCGTTTTGGGTTAGGTGTATTTGTACATCTGTACACCCCTGTTGCCAAGAGGGGTGAACAGATGTAGAGGTACACCCAACCCAGAAGGATTTTTAGAAATGGAGGTACAGATGCAAAGCGAGGGAGGGGGCAGGGAACAGGGGCAGGGAGAGGGCAAATGAGACTGTTTGCATGTCTCTGAGTGTGCACGTGGTGAGGGTGTATGCTATGGGCGGGGAGCGGAGGCGTATGAGCCAGCACTTTCTAGTAGAGCAGCCATATTTGAAATGGGGCAATGCTGGTAATCCTCAGTTAGCTCGCTATACTCTTGATGGGATAGTACTGCTGTAACAGGGCTTCTATACTTGTTGAATCTTCTCAGTGATAATACTATGCTTTTGTTGAGGCAATGCTAGTTCATCTTAGTGGGGCTGCTATACTTTTGATGGCACAACATCAGCCCTCTCAGTGGAGCTGCTACACTCTTATTGACAAGGCCCCAGCACTTCTCAACAGATGTATTTCTTTTTATTTTTATTGGTTATTTATAATGTGTGTACTACCCAGATGTTTCTAAGCGCGGACTGAGGGAGCAAACCTGTGTTGCGTGGACTGAGGAAGCGAACATGTGTTAGCGCGGGCCGAGGGAGCAAACCTGTGTTGCGTGGACCGAGGGAGCAAACCTGTGTTGCGTGGACCGAGGGAGCGAACCTGTGTTGCGCGGACAGAGGGAGCGAACCTGTGTTGCTCTGTGTCATCTTGCTTCCAAGGCGAGTACGTTGCCCCTGAGCTATCCTTCCGATACTCTAAAGATCTGAAGTACATTTAATGATACAGAACCAGAACTATTGAGCAAGTCTGTCATCATCAGAATAACTCAACACTGTTGTGGTTATACAAGAGCTCATATATTTTAAGGGATGGAATTACTTACCCCTTTATCTCTCCTGAATGAAAGAATGAGCTCTCTCAGACACAAGTTATCACCCCTGCACACACATTGAATGAATATGGTATGGATCTATAGATCGAGAAAACTGGAGTGACAATTCAGAGTGTTTTAACAGAAATATAATTGTCTTCCCAGATGGGAGACTGACTCCATTCATATACATGGGGTCACTGAGAGGACCAAGAGTGAAACTGTACATTCAGTTGTGAGATTACCAGCAACGGTTGATACTATGCTCCAAGGAGTGAGGTGCCCACTCAATATATCACACTGTTTATAGGTGTGAGACCCATCCTGAATGCTTGCCTAAAGAGCCTTGGCCAGAGTTTCACACTGAAGAAGTGAGCCTGTGATCCGGGATCTGCCGCCCACAACACGCAGAGGATTCCCGTGCTCCCACTTGCGAGATTTGCACCAAATTAGTGAGATTGTGCTCCAAGGTAGGAGGCACATGCACAGTCTTTGCTCTGACGTTTGACACACTCACAGGATGGGACGGCATTTCGTTCACCCATCATAATTGTGTTGCTCTGCCTTTTGAGGGCTACTACAACCTGGATGATTATAGAGGGGTGAAGTAGGGGCCGTGATGGTCTACTGGAATGGAACTCGAAGGCTTAAATCTCCTTCTTACTTGACTTTAGTATATGTAGTACATGCTAGCCAATGTGTCCACTGTTCTGCGATGCGCGCGCCTCCACCCCCTTGCGCGCCGTTGCACCAAGTTGACGACTACATGCAAATTAGCGGTCATATAACTGCCAGTGATGTCACTTCCTGTTCCCCCCCCCCCCCGGGAAATTCATAAGTCGGCTCTCCTGACTGCTATTGTAGCTGGGGCTTCTGGAAATGTCCTTGTCTGCCAGGAGAAAGACCGCCCCACCCTTCCTTCAGCCCACTGCACCGGGCCCTGCTCCGGCAGGTTAGGGTCTTTCTCCAAAGTCTCCACCGGGCTGCTCCCGGTACCTGCCACCACTTTCCGGACTACACCAGTGATCAGAAACGGGGACCGGGGGTGAACAACCTGTGCACCCTCTATGGTGGGGCAGGGGCCCCTTACATCGACGTGTGGAAGGGTCTATTAAAGGGCCTATGCACCTCCCGGGTGCTCTCAGTAGTCTAGTGGGAGGCCAGCGCCTTTCTCACTGGTCTCAGCCTCTCCAGCGCCACGCTGCCTCCCCACCGCCACGTTGCCTCTCCACTGCCAATGACCAGGCCCCGCTACTCCCGCCTCTGGTCTGGGTCCGCGAGATCTTTCAGTCCGGTACAGCTGCCGGGTGTCTCCCTGTGCAAGGAGGATCTGGGCTGCTTCTGCGGGTGCGTGATGGGAAGCCCCGCTCTCGCATAGCCGTGCCCCGGCTCCGGCCTGCAGCACACTCCCCAGTTTCTTGATGCATTTGTCAGCTTCCGTATTTGGGACAGACTTCACATAATGAAGTCTTTATCAGCTGGAACCTTATTTTTAGTTTGGTCTATTAGAGCCACCTATGAGTCGAAACTATTGCATTAGACTACAGAAAGGGAGATACGGCATATGAGGAGGGACACAAAGCTTGTAGATGCTGTTTGATTGTTGCCTACTCATTGGCTGCCATTGGACATGCTAATCCCTATGGCAATTCCTACCCGATCCATGCCCTTCCTCCGTACGCCCCCCCACCCTGCCCAAAACTCCTCCTCATGCTCATGTGGACTCTTTCAGCTTGCTTTAATCAGGTCTTACCATCGAACTTTGCACTCTAAGTGCCTGCCAGTGTTTTTTCAAAGCAGACTTCTGAGGGTTAATTACTTACTTAATCGGTGCTGTACACATGCCACGGGTGTAATACAAATATCTAAACCAGATCTGCCTTCAGCACCTCGATTTATAAGCACTAGGTGTGTCCTTCATTGAAGTCCTGTTAAAAACAAGCATTGGTAAGGCCAACAGTTTATATGCCCAGGTAGCCGCGCTATTTTGCACCTGATGCCATCAGTGGCCAGTTAATACCACTATGGCAGTGCCTGGCAAGTACCTTTCCCACGCCCACACAAAAGCCCAAGCTGTTGCCAATGTTTGTTATACTTGGAGGTGAGATTGTCAGGGCTGGCCCGTGCATCTTCATGGTCCAAATGCCACTGGTCTTCACTTGACACGATCAACTACCATGAGCTGAAAAGATCCTCTTTTTAGGGGCTGTGTGGGTGAGGATCATGGAACACAAAATCTAAAGAATCCCACATTGAAACTATGGCAATTGGCACATGAAGATATACGTGAGAACCAGTATATAACATAAATTAAGTGCCCTGATGACAGCACCGTCAGGATATACAATGGGGATTTATTCATGTGTTGATTTTTGAGATTCAGGTTGGTTCTAGAAACACATTCTTTAAGTGTTGGCACAGTTTCTTTTTCCCGTATGAATCAAGAAGGGTATCATTAATAACACTAGAGGGTTAAATAGAGACACGCCCTCCAGTTAGGCACAAAAAACGAATTTGAAATGTTTGCTTGTTTGCCATTTGTAGAATATGTACACACACCGATATGAGTTCCGGCGTGTGTTTTAAACATATTGTTGTGTTGTTTTAGAGAAATATATTGTAATGTGTAAAGTGTTTTTGATAAATATTAAAATGTGTATTTTTGATAATTACATGGTTACTCGCCCTTTTTTGGTTAAGGGGTGAACATGACTAGGGTTGCATGCATCTAGGATAACTCACTCTCAGCAGAAAGGGAAGGAAGCTGTTCTGTGGGAATCTTTAGATTTTGTCTTCACTTGACACGTACATGCTCTCCAAATCTCTCTGGTTTGGATGATCACCTGCTCCGAGCCACTCACTACGCTTTGATCGTTGGTTCCTCATGTCTCATCAGCCTTTGGGACGGCTGAATCCTAACGCCACGACAAGTTGGACTTCTCCAATGTCGCTTTTGTACAAACACTTTATGAGTTTTGACTTCTGTGTCCAGCATGTATGTATGTGTTTATTTATTTATTTTGGCGTTTGTAAAGCGCACCTAACCCTGAGGCATCTAGGCGCTGAAATTCTTTAGAAAGGTACATACAGAGTAAAGGCATATCCATAATCAGTTGCGGGGAAATTTCATGGTACAGAAGGTAACAGTGCATACCTATAAGGGTGTACATTGGCAGTACGGGTAGGCGAGTAGCATCAGCATGGAGATGCCAGGAGAAGACAGGAGGTTGTGGTTAGTTGTGTTGCTCTTGTGTGAAGAGTCGAGTTTTCAGACTGTTGCGGAAGGCCCAGAAAGAGGATTCAGCTCTTAGTGAGGCTGGTGTTGTTGCCCTCAGAGTCTCCTCTAGAGACTGTTGTAGTTCGATCAAGCATTGTAAGGTATTGAAAGTCTGTTTCAGAATATGTTTGAGAGGTTTGATCTCCTGTAGCCAGCATGAATTGTAATCCTAGACTCTCTTTCCGAAGAAGCTGAGGCCCTCCGACTCTGGCATCCATCACACTTTGCAGTTTTTCAGTCTCTGTTTCTCATGATGCTTAAGGAGTATTGACTCCTGCAACCAGAATGCATTGCATTCATTTAAGGTCTCTTTCACTATTGATGTCCTGACTCCTATATTCAGCACCTGTTTAATTTGTCTTTCCAAAGATGCTTTGAGTGTCATTCTGACACCTGCATCCGTAATTCTGTGTGTGTGTTTTTATTGTGGCTTTCTTAACTGAGCTATTGCCATTCCCTTTCAACTACTGTATAAAAAAGTTATTTACTAAATGTACAAAAGTACATGGAAGTACAGTTTACAGTAACTTAGCACACACAAGACATAAAACATGACACTGCAAACACAAAGATGCCATGCGCGTGCACCCAGACACACACACACAATAGGAGAAATGTGCACAGCTCCTTTAGAATAACAATTCTGAAGTTGCCACAGCAAAGTGCTGTTGTGGACAGGTTTTAGTTTTCTTATGATAATAGACATAGCTGCCATGCTTCAAGAATTACAGTGTTGGCTCCCAATGTACAAGCAGCCATCATTCTGGAAAACTGACTGGGCGGTACACAGAGAGGGCACAAAACAAAGTGGTGATTTCAAGGCCAATAGGGTGTGAGGGATAGTAGACATGGGGCCAAAGAGGCAGCGCCAGGGGTTTTACAGAGTTTGCCAGGAGCTGCAGCTGGTATCCCTAGCTACCCCTAAGTGGCATGCATGCCCATGCAATATTGCTGGTTTCAGAGAGCAGGGAATGGGGTTGAGGGAGAGGGAGTGAAAATAGAGTAGAAGGGACACAAGGTGGGTAAAGGAGACAGTAAACATGAATGCAATCGCAACATGTGTTCTTCAGAAAGATTGATGCACAGAGTAGAAAACATAATAAGCAAATCCCAGAAAGTGAGACAGACAGGGACGTCATTTCACCAAAATGCCAGGGGTAGAGGAAGTGATACCACACAACCCTTGACCGCTGATGACATCACAGGAAGTGATGTAATTTGACCCCGCCCAACCAGTTACACCACAGGAACTGATGCCACACAACCTTTCACCCCCTGACAAAACAGGAAGTGGCATCACAAAGCATTGTTCTAGCACACTAAGAAAAATATGGTTATGATATCACGGTAATATGATATACATTTCATACAAGAATGGATCACCATATGTAGCATTAATTTCAGTATGTATAGCGCCAAGAACCATAAGGCAACAAAGCACTGTCAACCGACCGGTGACAAACTGCTGCTGCTGGCACGGAAAACAGTGTATGACCAATCAATATAGTGAGAAAAACTGAGATCAATATATGCCCAGAACACAACAGTTTTTAAAAGCTTTTTACAGCCTGTAAACTTAGCCTCTGCCCAAACAGAATACAGAAGTTGATTCCAGACTAGGAGGCCCGGTCTCACCTGGCTTTACCACCTGCTGACAGCAGAGCTGCCAACCAATTCTCCTGCAACTCGCGGGAGTCTCCAACAAATCTCCTGCACTGTCGCAATTTAACACAATTCTACAGCACAGATAGTCTGGAGGGGATCTTCCTGTTGTCCAAGAAAATCTCAGTCTTTCTTGGTATAAGTTAAAAGACTTCCCTAAATAAACACTTAGATGTGCTAGAAAAAAGATTCTTGATGATTTTTGCCATACAAAATGGTGGAGGTGACTGCTGCTTTAATCTCGGAAAGGGGCAAGGAGAAGGTCCGATGCGATCAGAAGGCACAGAATACAGAAATTGCAAAGGGCAAAGCTCACTGTTTGTGTCAATGTGCGTTTCTGCCAAGTGGTATTGTGTACCTCAGTCCATCATGAAAATATGCTTCATTCCATTTGGAAGATAGTAGCCTAGCTCTGTTTTCTTTGTATTGCATTCTCGGAGAGAAATAAACAACCTCCAGCAATATCAGTTCTTGACCTCTGGCATCACCGTGCTGACTGCATTTTAAACATTGGTGGAATAGTAGGCATCGCCATTGATGGACGCAGATGTATTATGTAGATGGTTTATGCCACATTATTCAGGCCAGCCAGTTGGGGAGGGCGATACCTTGTACACATTTGGAGACAACAGTGGAAACCTTAAATTTAATTCTAGCTGGTAATGGGAGCCAGTGAAGGTGGCACCAGATTTGGGTAACATGGGGTATGTAAAGTGCATTGTTAACAATCTTAGCAATTTTGTACTGAAGCACCTGGAGTGGAGCCTCTGGATTAGATTTTTCGGGGTACCCTTACAGATGGAGCACAAGAACAACCACAATATTGGCCATGTGGGAGGTTGCAAAATGAAAATATTGCCACTTACTTATTCTCGGCCAGCTTGTCTCAGGCTTGTGGTTGACTGATATCTCCCCACCCTTCTTCCCTGGCAGAACTAAGTCACACTCTGTCGAATCTAGCTCAACTAAACATGAAACCATGCCTTTTCTCTTAGGAGGTGGATATTGTATATACACATACTGGTGCTCTTTATGAAGTAGCGGCACTACGGCAGCGCTGCATGGCAAGCATGACTATACATGTGGCTCACAATATCAGTCCTCTATGTTCCCTCAGGAGGGTCTGCTGAAATTCCTCTTGGTCTATTGTGTGTGGGGTATATTGCGGCAACGCGCCTACCTACCTCCCTACTACCTTAACCAGTGAGTGCACTGCACTACTACTCAACTCAGCCACGCTCAGTGAGTCGCTCATCTCACGGATGGTGACAATCACACAGTGGAGTCACACAGTCTGACTCATCTCACCCCGCATACACACTAGCCTCCTTCGTCTCACACATGGCTCACGCACGCTCCCCATCAGCACCCACCAGCACTTCACCTGCTCCCTCTGACTGGGCTGTCCTCACGATTTGCTGGTGACTCGGCCATGCTTACATTATAGCAAATGTGCCCTGTGCCTGCCTACCCGAATATGCCCGTGTCGGCTGAAGCTCTCGAAAGTCTGAGCTTGGGTGGGTCCAGCCCCTGGGAAATAAATTGAAACTACAGGCAGTGGCCCGAGTGTTAGTGCAATTTTCAGCACCCAGGCAAATAGGCCAGGCACGGCACCCGACCTAACACTGCATACCAAACTCTGCCATTATGCTATACCTCTGTTTTGCAAAGGGAGCATCAGCGAGAGGGCGGTAAAGGGGCCGAGGGCTACCCGCAGACAGTTTTTTATTTTTATTTTTTATTTCAATAAAAAAAAAAATCCCAGTGTTCCCAAGGGAGACAGCAGGGGTCGCAGCTGAGACAGCTGTGGTCACAGCTGCGACCCATAGCAACCCCCAAATGTCATCCCTGGAGATTGAACATAAGTGATTCAAGGTAGGAGCGAGTGTCATGGGAGCTTTTCTGAATTTCAGGAAGTCACTAAGTGGTCTCAGTTGCTGTGTAAGGTCAGTCCAAAGTGGCCAGCTAACTATTCCCTACTACAATAAATGCCTAAATGATATAACAGGGATTGATAAATGCTGTGTTCTTAGGACAGTTCCTCGATCTACCCATCTAATATATGGCTATGAGCTCTACCTATGTTTTCAAGAAATACCCATAGTATAATATAACAATATGAGTATGCTTTGAGTCCCATATTCTTGAAAAGCCTGTAATGTGGATTCTCCGTCTAACATATGGAAGGAGCATATAACAAAATGAAATGTTGAGAATTCCTCAGAAGGGATGTCAGATGGCTGAGGACTTTTAGCTTTGGAATTTTAAAGAGGCTAAGAACGGAAGTGTGATAAGGCCTCGGATTCCACTCAATCACTGAGCACAACTTTCAATGGGGGCTGGAATTGACAGAGGTTGGGATTGGCAGAGTTTGCGATTGGCAGAGGTTGGGATTGACATAGGTCAGGATTGACAGAGGTTGGAATTGATGGTTTACGTTTTGGGATTTGTAGGTTTTTGGGGTTGCGCGATTTTCTTCCACTTTGCAACTGTTTGTCTTTATCTCTTCAAACTATTCCTTGGTAAGACGTTCTGTAAGCAACAACAATAGGGTCCCAACTTTGGGGCACTCCTGTCCCCTGCACTCTGTCAGAGGCTAAACGGCAAGAAGTTCGCTCTTGTTTTTCTGATGGTAACAGATTTAGGTTTGATTGCGTCATCAGATCTAGGGGTGCCAGTATGTAGTCAATACTACTGCATAGTAAATACAAGGAACCTATCTCTGTCTGAGGTCTCTGTCTTAGTAACCCAGTAGGGACGGGCAATCTGTGGCTCTTCACATATTGTACCCTACAACTCCCACCAGAGCTTGCAAGAATATTGAAAAGGGAGAAATCATGGCCATCACAAACACTGATATAAGGTTGCTCTTCTCAGCCTTACAGTCCTCATCGCCACGATCATCCAGTGAAGCCGCTCTTGCGTATTCTCCACCTGAACCAACAAAACATCTCCTAAGTGAAATGTGAGCAATTATGGATCAACTGCCCATGAAAAGGATCCCAACTCTCAGAAAATGTATAGTTCCATTTACAGAAGTAGGCCAATGCCCACAACCCGGGACGCCATCTTCCTTGTGTCTAGTACCAGCCTACTGTCAATCAAAATGACAAACCCCAATTACTTAATCAACTCCTTCTCGAAGTCAGAATTCTCTTAGTGGACAGAAAGCCGAGTACCTGACTTACATCATCCCCACGCAAGTATGTGTGAGATTTTAAAAATGCAAACCGCGTTAGGTAGCAAGATGCCGCTGGACGTACTGTGAAGTGTGACGTAGAGCCAGCTATAAGACTGAAAACTATATCCCAGGGCAGGATCCGCGATGTATTATCGAAAACCCTAAATGTAAGAATGACGTCTCTCACAGAATCCTCCGCGATTACAGACGAAAATGTGGATCGGAATCTGGAGATCTGCTCTCAAAGCCAACTTACCCAGGTACGAGTTATAGATAAAATGGGGAAGATCGATGTCCCCTGAAATTCTTCCCTTTCGCAGAGTCCAAAATCAGAAGTGCATCCAGAGAGTGCAGTTGCACATTCCTGAGGGGCTCAACTATGCCTGAAAACCCCAATCATGTAATCTAAGCCATGAAGGGTCCTAGAAAACATGTTCCGGTAATAGCTAGCCTGAACCTTGCTGACAAACTAACCTGAGAGGGACTACAACATCCAAGATGCCCTTCTCTGGCAGCCAGAGACCCAGGCAAGGATCAGGGAATTGCAATTACTCATTCAGGGTCAGTAGGACCAGGATAACGACCTCAGGAACCCACAGGATCATCTCCATGCCCCTCTCCCATTTAGGCACCAGAGTGGCGAAGGAGGTGCAGCTGTCAACCAGGTAGCCAGAGGATATCCAGAGAGAGCTCCCCTACTTTCCGACACTAAAGAGAGACTGTGGGCCTCATTACGAGGTGGGCGGTAAGGGACTACCGGCACCGGTAAGGACACCTGTGCTGGTAATCCCTTACCACCCTATTCCGAGGTCCTGTAGCGGGTCCCTTCCTCAATGCCTGGTTTTACCAGGCGTTATGGAAGGGACCCGTTAAGGGACTTCAGAGCTAATAACGGGCCCGCTATTAGCAGGTTCGTTATTAGCTCCATCTCCATTCCCATTGATCCCTATGGGGGCTCGAATGGGAATGGGGAATGGTTCCTGGAATGGGGATTTACCGGGTCCTCCAAGGTCGGAATGACCCGGTAAATCCATATTCCGGGAACCCGGACCCGTAATGCTGTAAGGGGGTAGCCATGGCGCTGATAGCACCGTGGCTACCTCCTACCTCGTAATGAGGCCTGTGTCTCTCATGTCTCCCACACGGATGAAGGCCCGGTGAGGAGAGGCACTTCTGCAGCCCCTCCCTTCATTCGAATCAAAGAGACAATCTCCAATATCACACCCGACCAGAAACATATTTTTTAAACCCACTCTCCACCGTCACACATTCATACATGCCAACCCCCCCGATTTAGGTGGAGACTCCCAACATTTCGTGAAAAAATATTGCTATTTTTCACGTTCTCCCGCCTTAAATACTTCTAGCTCCAATGCCTCCCTATGGGAAAATGTGCACCTCCCGATTTCTCGGGTGATATCTCCCGCCCAGGTGAATGGAATGTTGGCATGTCTGCACATTGAAAGGATCAGCACAGCAAACACACCAAACCGCTGGCCACAGAGAGTAGCCAATTCATTCCCCAGAGATGGCAAGTGTTCTAGCAGCACGCAGATCAGAAACCCAAAACAGACTCCATGGGGAGGAAACCTCCCAGCCACAGAGATCGAGAGAGAGTGATAGCTCCAGCCCATCAGCCCTCACACCAACGGGATTCAAGATGGCGGCAAGCCTCTTTGAAGACTTCATGTGGAGAATTGAAACTACAAAGCGTCCCTGTCATTGAGCAAGTGCATGCAGGTCACGTGACTCCTTCCAGACTTTCGGACCTGAGCTGTATAGCCTCAGCGCTATATAAAGGCCAGCTTCCTGGATAACAGAGAAGGAGACTTTGGTATTGTGGTGTTTGAGAGGAGAAGAAGATTACATAAGAGAGGAAGCATGTTGAAGAGGAATGGAAGTCTGCTGAAGAGAAGAGGCAGATTGTAAGCCTGGGAAAGAAGGGGGCATTCTAAGGAAAAGAGGCATAGTGCAAGTCCCGGTGACGAGAGGGGGATTGTAAGACTGGGAGTGGCGAGGAAGACTGCCGAAGAGAAGAGGCATTGTGACAAATCAACTTCCGGGGCACCAGTGAGCCAGGGATGAATATCGGTTTCCGAAACATCAATCAGCCCCACACCTCTAGTACACCAGAAGGGATCCAAACAGATTGGAAACACAAATCAATTCTAAACTTCCTTGTCCAATTTTGGTAACGTGGATGGAACGACAGGCATATATCCGAAAGGTCGTGGATCATTGGTTAGTTGTAACACAGCAAAAATACAATTATCATCCAATGATAAAAGGGACTGACCAGTCAAGGTTGTATACAAATATCTACTTTATTATTATTCAATAGACAGTTCGAGCACACTACAAAATACAACCCACCCTGTAAAGGAACACAGAGGACAGACAGTTGCAAGAACGGAAAGGGGATGCACTCTGGATACTTACAGGAGGGTAGTCGGTAAAGTAATTAATCGCAATAGTTCAAGGATACTTGGTTTCAGCACAAAAAGAGTAATGGGTCATACAATGTCACTACCGGTTTTCGGAGAAAGATCAGGGGGACAGAACCACAATATACTTTATGCTTGTAGAATTTCTTGGTTCTCGACAGGGTCGAGTCAGTTTCAGGGTGCTTTGCAGCTTCTGCAACAGAGTTCAAGATGGGAGACAGCTGCGGGTACCAGGCAGCAGGCAGTTCGATGAGCGAGGCTGGACGGACGCTGCTGTCCGGCCTACACAGGGGCTCGGGGTCAGGAATCATTATCTCAGTGAAGGTTGGCGGGTCTGAAATACTGGTCGAGGTGTCTCGTACGACATTAGCGACTGCAGTTTGACAGTCAGTGGTGCAGTCGGTAGCAGTTCGAAGGGCTCCCCAGTCTCGAAAAAATGTCCTTTAAGATGGACGCTGGCTGATGCTTGTCGATGCACTCCTCCTAGCTTCTTAGTGTTGTCCTTTATGGCGAACAGCCCAAATCTGAGGAGAGTTGCAGCCAACAGCCTTGCCCTTCTTTCGGTTCAGAGACTCTGGCACTTCCCACCTAGGAAGCTTCCTTGCAGAGCCTAGCAGGGCATGCTGTGTGTTGGCTCGGTACTGGTTCTAGTGCTGCTAGAAAGTGTTCTGGATTCAGAATCTCCCTCTGTTCCTTGGGAGATGTTTAGGGGAGGAGTCGTGTTTCCCTTTTGGAAATCCTGGCCTTCCTTCACTTGACGGAAGCTGGAAGGCAGACTGTACCTTTAGCCAGGGTTGAAATTAGTCCTTTTGTTACTTCCTGCAAAGTCTTCAGATGATCTGCTAAAAGAGGGGCTCGACCCTCTTTTAAAGCCAAATGAGCCCCAGTAATTGCTGTAAGCTACGCCTACCTTAATGAGCCAATTCTTTGTCCCCACTAACAAACTTCTGTTATGTGTGAGGTCATAACCAGAGTGCTTTGCAACAGGAAAGGTAACGGGGTGAGGACATGTACTGCTAAGTCCCACCCATCTTTCTGCCTGTTGTGGATCAGAGGGTATCTCTGGTTAATGGACCTCTCTGTGGTTCCTGATTAAAGGCAGTTTTCCCTTGAAGTAGTGGCAAGAACACACTTTCTGTCTCCATCAAATCACATACTCCTACCCTCTCAAAGGGTTCCCCCTCGGGGGCTGCCTACTGTAAACACATGTACCAGACATGACACTTCACTGCCTTTGATACTGAGGGGCGGGAGCTGACTTCAGGTGGACACAGACGCATATGAAAAGGTGTTGGGGTTTCCTGCCCTTTCTCAGCTCTACGACCAGGCCCCTCGCAGGCCTGCTTCAATTAACTCTCATCAGTGTACGCTGCCACCAGCAGGACTGACAATGAGCAGGGCAGATCCATGGAGCCTTTGGTAGTTAATTAGGCTGGCCGATGGCCGGAGGAAGGTTTTACCCTCCTCCTCTTGGGATGCTGTGCCCACCCAGAGTACATGGATCTATGTGTTTGTTGTGCAGTGAGCATAGGAAATTGTGTGCCGACTAGCCTCACACATTTTCCGAGGTTGATCTGCCATCTTTCAAATTCTTTCAGCATAATGTAAGACCTGAAGTGGAGTGGATCTGTGGAAGGGAGGCAGATTGTCTGTGGAGTGTAAGATTGATGAAGAGAAGGCTTATTACAGGTTATGGTGGAGAGCGTAGAGAGGCAGATTGTTAGAGCTGAAGTTGAGTGGAAGATTGCTGAAGAGAAGAAGCAGATTGTAAATCCCAGAGAATAAAGACAGATAGTAAACCTACGGAACGAGAGGCAGACTGTAAGCCCTGGGGAAGAGAGGCATTTTGGTCACATGGCCAAAAGGATCTGAGCAACATGACATTGCAATCTAAGCAACACAGCGGCCTCATATCCACAAAGGAAGGTAGCATGTTCTCATCTAAGTCCTACGTAAACATTCACACTGGGACAAGGGGCCGACTGACATGGCACAATCTGAGCACAGAACGGAAACCTTTACACAGCTCCCTTAAATTACAGGAGGCCTTTTAAACAATCTCCTTCTAACAATTCTGGATAACCTAACACACAGGATCTGAATTGTGACACCCATTCAAGCAGCAAAAGCTTCCTGGGCACGGGGGCCCATGGCATGGCAGCTTCTACACTCTTTCAATGCTTTTCAAAAGCGAAAATTGATTGGCAATTAAAAATCAATATTACAATCGCAGATGAAAGAAAGAAATGCACCCTCAGTGAGATCTGTAAAATAAGCCTGAACATGCTATAAAAAAAGCCTGCTGCGATCTTACTGGTCTCCAAAGAAAAAACTCCCACTAAGGCCAAGTACTGATAGCATTTGCGGGTCAAGTGACCAACCAAACGCTGGCCTGCTCCATAGGTTAGTAGATTTCTCTAAACTTAGAAGATGGTGAAGAGAGAAACAAGAGAGGGTCTCGCTGACCACCAACCTTGACATTTCTCTTTCCAAGGAGATGATAGTACTTAATGAAGTGGCCAGCGTACAGCGGGTGACCCATGGCAAGCATCTGGATTAAGCACAGCCTAATGCTGCCTGAAAGAACTGATGTCAATCAGTGGAAAGGTGGTACTCACATATGACGACACTGCTTGCAGAGGAACCCACCGGCAGGAGATTTCCTAGGAAGTCGGGAATCAGTTCTCAGAGCTGCTTGAATTGATGCAACCTGTGACTGATTTAGAGAGGACTGCTACTGCTAACACCTTATGGATGCAAAGACTGCACATTGCTTAGTTACATGTGCTTACCTGAACAGTCATGGAAACCAAATTCTTTTACAGACAAGTACAAAGCGCTGTTGTTGCCCTTATTGTTTCTCTACAGTGTAACTAAGAAATGAAAATGAAAAAATGCTTTAATATCTAATAGAGAGTCTGTTGGGGCAAGATCCTATTACTTATTGTCTGCCTACCACGGGGATGGATGTCTTAAGCTCCTCTATCTTGGTATTAGCATATTTGATGAGGCTCAATTGACCTTTTCTGAATTGACCAAACTTTTTTGTTTGAATTCTTTGGGAATTTCGGTCAATTTTAATTAAATATAGATATGGGGTGGGGTAATGGAATAGGTTAAGGTGGGGGGAAGTGGGAGGGTAGCAGGATGTCGCCCCCTGCATTTTCGAACAAAAAAACAAAACAATAAATTTGGTCAAATCGAAAAAAAGGTCCATTTGTTTCGATCAAATAGACCTAAACCTCTATCTTCATCTGTGATTGTAATATTGGCTTTTCATTCCCAATCAATTTTCGCTTTGGAGAAGCATTACAAATCACCATGCTTTGTGTCTCGATAGCTTGTAGATTCTCATGACGCATCCAGGCGCCTTTCAACTTCAGCATACATTTTAAAAGAATGTGCCTGCTTTTTAAACGTTTCCCCTTTTCTTGAAGCTGAGCTCACATACTTTCTTGAGATCTTAAAGATCGAGTTTGGACAGAAAGATGACCACTCCTGGAAGGAAACCTCGGGTGGACGTACTTTCTTGTTCCGTGCAATCTGGATCCCCCTGATCTAAAAAAAAGAGAGTCTAGCAATCCATCTTGTCGAAAAAAACTGAAGACATTTTGTTTTAACTTTCAACAGGACTATCATTGTCAGCACTAGTAGCAGTTTACAGTTCATCGCCCAAATAGTGCCGGGATAACGTCCTAAGGATTGCTGAGCTCTATAAACAAAACAATAAAAATGTTAAAAATAACAATAAAAATGGTCTGGTTCTTCACCGGGAGCCACTGTAACGAACTAAGGGCTGAAGTTATATATTCATGTTTCCTGTATGTCCTTAGGAGCCTTGCTGCGGTATTGTGGACTCTCTACAACCTAGAGATCATGTGATTTGGGAGACCTAGGTAAATGCCATAGTGAAAATCCAAACAGAAAGAAACGAAAGAGTTCATTACCAGCACCCGGTGAGGGGAGGCTAGATAAGGGAGAAGTATTTTTTATTTTCTTAATCATAAAGTAACAGGTCTTTGTATCTGCTGCCACTTGGGTATTCAGCGTTAACTCCAAAGTTAGTGAAGTCCAGGGCCAAGTGCAATTCCTGGTATGACTCTGACCTAGCTGCACTTAAACGTAAGTGTAGGGCAGCTGAGAGGAAATGGGGGACTTCCTGTTCATCCTCTGACAAACTTGCCTGTCGCCTGCTACAAAGGCAATACCGACTCTCTGTCCTCACCAAGAAGAGAGTCCAAATTCAAGCTTGTGTCTCTGCGGCATCTAACAACTCGGCCAAACTCTTTAAAATCTGCAAGGAGCTGGCCGACCCTGCTGCAGTCTCTACCTCTCCTGTTGCCTCCCAGGCTCTTTGCAATGCCCTTGCCTCTCACTTCATTTAAAAAACCCAGGACATCCTGTCCACCCTCTCCATCCACACTCCTCCTCTTCCCTCTCCATCTGTGCTTGCTGACCCTCCTTTAGCCACCCTCCCACCATCCTTCTCGTCCTTTCCTCTATTCACCCCTGACGAGGTTGCTAGACAAGTCCGATCTATGAAAGCCTCTTCAAAACAGGTTCATCCCTGTTCCTCTAAAACCATCAAGGACCACATTGACACCCTCGCTCTCGCCCTTGCTAATTTTTGCAACCACTCCTTTGCATCTGGATCCTTCTCCTCCCCTCTGAAGCACTCCTTTGTGCATCCTCTTTTCAAGAAACCCAAAGCTGATCCTTCTTGTCCAGCTAACTATCGCCCAATTTTCATTACTCCCTTTATTGGCAAACTCCTGGAAAAGTTGGCCATCTCTCAGCTTAACCTTCATTCCAATTCTGTTGGCTGTCTCCATGACCACCAGTCTAGCTTCAGAGCTGCCAGAAGCACGGAAACTGCTCTCCTAAACATCCGTGAAGATCTGCTCACCAACCTTGACTCCAACATTCCCTCTTTCCTCATCCTCCTGGATCTCTCTTCTGCCTTCGACACGGTCAACCATACCATCCTGCTCAACCGTCTCCGTGAAAACCTGGGTATCACTGATCAGGCTCTGGCCTGGCTGACCTCTTTCCTCTCCGATCGACCCTCCCAGGTCCAACTTGGGTCCTTCCTTTCATCTATCTTCCTCTCTACCTGTGGTGTTCCCCAGGGGTCTAACCTCTCGCCCTGGGTTTTCAACCAATACCTGGCATCTCTCGCCCTCTGCTTAGCCATTTTCTGCTCAAATTTCCAGTGCTACGCTGATGACACTCAACTCATTTTCAGGCTGCCCTCTGCCACCTTCTCTCCCTCTCTCATCTCTGATTGCCTAACTGCCATTCAGGACTGGTGTGCCGCCAATGATCTTTGTCTGAATGCCAGCAAGACGGAGATCCTCTTCATCGGCACACCTTCACCATCCTTTCCCCTCACTCTCTGGCCGACCTCCCTTGGCCCTCCTCCTACCCCCACCTGCGAGGCTAACAACCTCGGGTCATCTTTGACTCCACCCTTTCCTTCTCCGCCCACATCTCTGAGGTCTCTAAAAAGTCAAATTTCCGACTGCACCTCCTCAGAGGTACTCTGCCTTTCCTCTCCTTCCCCCAGAAGCTCATGGTATTTGAAGCTCTGGTTCTCTCTAGCTTGGACTATTGTAACAGCCTCTTTCTAAATTTACCTGCCTCTACTCTCCGCCCTCTCCAACTAATCCAGAACAGGACTGCGAGACTTGTCCTTGGCCTCAAGCCCTGGGATCGTATCTCTCCAGCTCTGAAATTTCTTCACTGGCTCCCAGTGGATGCAAGGATGAAATTCAAAACCCTCTGCATTGTCCACAAGTCTTTCTGGGGCCTGGGTCCAAAATACCTTCAGCTATCCCTCCGCAAATACCTCCCCTCTCGAGCTCTTCGCTCCTCTACCTCCAACTCACTCAGGGTCAGTCGTTTTTCTAAGAAACGAGCTGGGGGTAGATCTCTTGCTTCGGCTGGGGCCTCCCTCTGGAACAGCCTCCCTGCCACTTTAAAACTTGAGGAGAACCATCTCCGTCTCCAGAAGCACCTCAAGACCTTCCTCTTTTCTTCTGCCTTCGCTCCCACTCTCCCATGCTGATCTGTTCTCTCTTGGCACCGTGCACCTGGCCACCCTCTCTCTTTTGGGCCCAGGTACCTGCGCATCCTGTCACCCTCCCGCACTGCCTCCGGGCCACCCCTTGCACTGGGGTCTGTATCTGTACCCATACAGCCCCCCCTTTTTCTTCCTGCACTTATCAGACCTACCCTGTCTGCTGCCTTAAACCTAGCACTTGCAAATTGCTGGCTGCATTACCACTGTTTGTTGCCTTTATTATTTATTTATTGTTATTTATCTGTTTCTCCTCTGCTTCGCACTTTCCACCTCTCCCCCCTTCCATGCACTTTCCCCTCCCCCTCTCCCATGCACTTGCGCGTTCTTAATGTCACTGGGCCTAGTAAGATCGCTGGTTTGTTCTCCCCTGTTCCCCTCCCTTGCCTTGTCGCACTCTGAAACACTTGTGTACGAGCGCGATAGAAATAAAATATCAATCAATCAAAAAACTTGGCATCAAGGACAATGCCTAGGTTTCGTGACCTCTGTGCTTGGGATACAGCATTGTCCAAAGGTAGAAGGCCAGCAAGATTGTGTCCAGGCATTGGGTTTTGCATTTATGACCAATATTCCTGTTTATAAGGGTTTGAATCTATCCAGAACTTGACAACGAGAAGGCAGCCTCTGATCTTACCTGAAAGATTGTCATCACACTCTTTAAGGTCCACCAAAATCTGTATGTCATCAGCGTAGTTATAACACAACACCAGAATGGTGTAGGACTAGCATTAGTGGACAAAGATATAGATTAAAGGGGAGAGGTGATAAAGAGGAGCCTTGAGGGACGCCACATTTCAAAGGGTGAGGTTGAGGGAAGAAAGGCCCGAAATGTGTCTGTTGGGTGCGATCATCTAAAATGGATTTGATCCAGTTGAGCACAGTGCCATGGATTTGAGAATTGTATAAACTCTCAAGCAATATGTTGTGGTCGAGGATGGTGAACGCCGCTGACAGATCCAGCAGTATTAAGACATCTCTCAGCAACATCGGGGAATCCGTGCCAAGAGTCCCAACATATGAAGCCAGGATGAGAGCTCACTGGGTCTAGCGTACCCTGTTACATCCTGCGGGTCACAAGATCAGACCTGGGCATATCCAAATCAGACTCCATCACTTCAAAGAGGACGAAATCAGTGCTCATGATTGCAACTTAAATTAGTTTGGTTCTTATTTTAAAACCCAATTAAGTTTCTGTTGACCACCACTAACACACTCCGTTCTCTTTTAGTGTAGGAAAAAACCCTACAATTAACACATTTTCCTACATAAATCAGATCGCTCTCGACATGGCCATCAAGAGATGTGAAATGTCCCCCCCCCCAAGCAGCCCATCTTTCGATTTTTTAATGTGGCAGCGGCACACCCATATGGGACCACATTTAGGGCGTCATTTTCAAAGGGGCAGTGCTTGAAATGGAGGCCTAAAAGAGAGGTGTGATGCTGTTATGCCTCTATTTAATGCCTGCCCCATTTCCATGCCTTTCCAAGGTGCTGCTTTCCCTTCCCCCTCCGTCCTGGGCGAGCACCCAACAGCACATCGGTGCTAATTATGATAGTCCCCGGCATGCAATCTAAACTTTTTACCAAATGTCTCCCTTAGTGGGACCAACCCAGCACCTTGTCCCAAGGGCGAGTATGCTCGTCCTTTTTGCATAGACTTGCATAATAACCTGGCACTTAAGGGGTTAAAAATCCAGCACCGACCACTCTATTATGACTAGGGTAGCCTAACTCTTGCAATTTTAACACAAAGGGAGTATGGATCTGATTCATTGGAGAAGATAGAGGTGTGGGAATGAGTGTAATTTTAGGAGGGGGTACAGGGGTCTTTGTCCCCCCCCCAACTTTCATGGCACACTATTTTGTCCACATTCATTTGGCTGGGGTACCTTTTCTTCAGATGCCATGTCCCCCCAATATTTTCAGCAAAGTTAATCCACTGGGTGTGGGGGGAAGTTTGCTCTACACATTGTGTAAAGGGTGAATGCATCTTGATATGATTTAAATGATGTATTTGAATTGTAAACAGCTGAGCTATGTGAAGTGCCTGCAGGGTCAGATAACAGACTTTGTAACGTTGGTCGCCAGCTTGGGAAGGCGCAATGATCGATGTATAGGGTTTTGAATTAAATGCTCCATTTGATCAGGAGCCAGTAGAGCGTGGTCAGGGCTGGGGGGTTGGGTTCATTTTGGACTCGTCGTAGTCTGTTCAAGAGGCAGCAGGGTGCCCTAGAAATGAACGGATCGCATGATCTATTCTTGGGGTTCTAGAGCACTTATTGTCATGGCTCTGAGCTGAAATGTCAATTAGCACCTGGGGGAGGAGGGGTGGCATAATGGCGGCTCCCTGTCAATCAGCTTGTTCAGAAGGCGGGTTTGACCCATGGTATCGCCCACCTTTTGACCTTCCGCATAAGCGGTAGGCCCATATCTTTCCTCCCTTGGGTAAAAGTCTTCACTCACTTTAAGCCCACTTCACCCGCTCGCCATTTCCCCTTTCCCCTCACCCAATCCCTGCACCACATTATCCCATGCCCCGCTTACCGGCGGCTGCCTCGCCCGTTGCCTGCTCTCTGCCGCTCCTACTGTCTGGCCCTTTCCCCTTTGCATCAATGACCATCATGGAGAGGGGGAAGGAACTATGAGCCTCATTAGTATTCTGGCAGTAAATCCACCGGAATACCACCAAACGGAATTACAGTTACCACAACTTGCTATATCCAATATACAGCCAGATTACAAGTGTTGGTAGGCGATGTTAGTCCCCCATTTACTGGAGGGCATAGGACTCCATGGGGATTTTGGCAGAATTACCACCGGTGGTAATTCTGCCTGTGGTAATTCTGACGATTTAGAGCGGGAAAGAGGTGGATTTATCACCAGCTTTTTGATTGAGGTGAAACCTCTACTTGACCACTGAACTTGTAATGCAGCGGTGCGATAATGCAGCGGTGCGATAATGCAGCGGTAACAGAATTACTGCACCGTTACTGCCATTCTTTACTACACCGTCATACTCATAAAGAGCCCCAATGTGTAGTTCCCTTCTCCCTGGCAGCCATTTTGTTTTGTTTTTTTTTTAACTTGAAGAACAATTCTCAATTTATATGTATAGAGAGAAATATTAGCTCCCCGTATCATGCTGGGGAGCTAATAGCTATCTATTCCTCTGTGTGGAGGGGCTGATTACCAGGCCCCCTCCCCCACCCTAAGGCATATTGCTAGGGATTGTTTGGAGATGGAAAAGGCAACTTCTTTCAATGTGATCATGCTGTCCTGAAGTAAGGTTTCTGGCCATTACCGTATGCTGTCATGTTCCCACGTCTTTGCCCACAGTCAATGCTGATCGAATTTCTGCTTTGGTTACAATTGTAATTGTAATGGGTTGTTTATAACGCGCTTAATACCCGAGGTTTCTAAGCGCAGACCCGGGGATCGAACCTGTGTTGCTCTGCATCGTCTTGCTTCCAAGGCGAGCACGATGCCCCTGAGCTTGGGCTGATCATGTATGTGTCGGCATGCGTGAGGCATGAGCTAAGACTTTGCTTTGGTCATATGGGGTTGGGGGCTTGTGGCTGGTTTGGGAATAATGTGCACAGTTTAAGGATGTGCAGCCTAAGTTATTAATACGTTCTAAGAGAGGCGAGGGGCTCAGTGAGAGCGTGGGGACACGACTTGAAAGGGGCCATGAGTGATGTGTGGGTCATGTTGGTGAGGAAGAACGTGGTCCAGCGTGTGGGACTTCCATGTTAATCCTACATCCACCAGTCCGTTTAGGAGACGTTCCTGGCTAGGAGTATAGAATGTGGCAGAGACGTCCACTCGCCTGAGTGTGCTTGATGAGTTAGCGTCCGTGTTGTTTTAAAGCGTGTCGCATATAAAGGAGAGGGCAGGTTCTCCCCTCTCGTTGGTCAAAACCCCTGATGGGACTCATGAAGGAGTTTGATTATTTCCACGTGTTTTTGTGTGTTGGAGATTAGTTTCTAGCACGCTATGTATTGTATGTGACTAATAAAGGCCCAGCCCCTTTAAGAACAGGGACACACAGGGAAGCGGGAAGAGGGCGGAAGGGGAGGGGACAAGGAGGAAGCGAGTTAGTACGATGTAGGAGGAATAAAGGGAAGGTTGATATGATTGGTGGCTGCGTGTCTTTATGCACCATGAGCCCAGCAGTTCAAGTGGGCCTGTGTGCCCTGAGGTTGAGCAGAGGCCCGTGTGCCCTGCCAGAGGGCCCATGCGCCCAGCAGTTCAGCTGGGCCCGTGTGCCCAAATATTGACCCGGAGGGCCTGTGTGCCCAGCAGTTCAGGTGGGCCCGAGTGCCCTAATATTGAGCAGAGGCCCGTGTGCCCTGCCGGGGGGCCCGTGTGCCCAGCAGTTCAGGTGGGCCCGCGTGCCCCGACATTGAACAGAGGCCCGTGTGCCCTGCAACAGAACGACGACCAAAGTGGTCCACCTCGCGGGCCCGTGTGCCCGACATCGATCGTGCGGCCCGTGTGCCCCTGGAAGGGAGAACCAGCAATGGAGGAGCCGCCAGGAAAGACAGAAGAAGACCGCGTCTGCGACGCCCGTCACTGCGCTGCAGGCCCGGCTGCCCAGCTGCTCCATCCCGCCCACCCGCAGAAGACAATGGAAATCAACAGACCGCTGCAATCTCGGCATTTCAAGTAAGGAGCTCTGAAGGGGGCTGGGAGTGAAAGGAGCCACGATCATGGGAAACCCCGCGTCTCCCCTCAAAGTGACCTTAAACTCCAAACCCAAAAAGTATGATTGAAGGGAAACCCTGTGTCTCCCCACGAGTGACAATTAATTACCGGCCGTGAAACGCATAACTCAGTTGCAGTAACCCCGCGCCTCTCACACAGAGGAAAAGAGGAAAAAGAGGACTAAAGCGTGTCAGTCAAATACAGACAGAACACAAGGGTCCAGCAGCAGTAGGTGCACACAAACCCAAGCCAATGAAAATCACACGGCTGGCTCTACTCCACCTAACCAGCAGGTACAGAGTACCCAGAAGGAAAGGACACATACTGGCACACGATACAAGTAACCACAGTGCCTCAGAAAACAGTCAAGCCCGGTACCCACGTGACGCCTGAGAAACTTCACTACACACAGCAGCACCATCATGTCAGCTCCGGATGCGGCGGCCGTCAATGCCCAACCACCAATACCAGGAGCACCCTCCTCTAACGCCAGCTTATTGAGACGACCCGCACCGTTCACACTGAACCCACATCACAACCAGGGTCAGCGATGGAAAGAGTGGGTAGAAGAATTCGCGGACTTCGTAGGTGCCATTGGCACACAAGAATCACCCAACATACTCAGCATCTTCGCCAACGTGGCAGGGAGAGAAATTAAAAACATCATAAGCACGATTCCCCTACAGGACCGCACCATGAATGCGAAACTCCTACAAGCCATAAATGAAAAAATTGTCATCTCACCCAATCATGACTATGAGAGGTACACTTTCAATCAATGTGGTCAACTTCCCCATGAATCGATAGGAGAATTTGTCATCCGCCTTCAAAGAAAGATAATGAAGTGTGACTTCGCCAACTTTAACGATGACAAAGCCATCAGGCTACGCATAATTGAAGGGTGCTTATCCTCAATGTTCAGGAAACACCTACTAAAAAAGCCCCTGTCCCTAAAAGAAGTACTGGACTTGGTCAGAGTTTACGAAAGAGTGGATATCCAGGTCGCAGCTATCGAAAATCTGAAGAGCGAGATAATCGCAGCCATGAACCCCTATGCCCGGTACCCACCCACACAAAACAGAACAAACCCAAGGTACCCACCTCAATGAACACAGGGTGACCGCCAATGCTACCGATGTGGGTTTGAGTACCCACACAGAGGTCCGTGCCCTGCCATCGGCCAACGTTGCCTGAGATGCGGCATGGAAAACCACTTTCAAGTGATGTGCAAGGAACAACTCCCAGAAGGAAATTCAACACGCCAACGGTCTGCCAACCACACGACAGAGCCACACACGGAACAACAACGCCCTGCGGACAGAAATGCAACATTCCCCATGAACGCCTACCACCGCCCGAACACTCTAAGGGCCCTCGAAGGACTCCAGATCGAACCAGATAGAAAGGATCATGAACTATATGACACCCACCAACGAGACCCAATGCAAATACCGGAACAAGGATCAAATTACATGAGGGAAACCCTACCTCCACATGAACAAGACATAGACCCATACACCAACTCCCCACCACAATATCAATTGGGGAAAGCGAACACACTCAATACTTATAAGATGGCTACTACAGGGAATACGTCCGCCTCCTTAGTGTTGACTTAGAAGACACTTCAGCTCCCAGAGTAACAATTGAAATGGGGGACTCCAGAAACAAATTTGTCATCGACACGAGAGCGACGGTAAACGTCATGAACGAAGACCTATACTGCGATATCGCCCTCTCATATCCCCTACGAGAGTCCAGGACACACATCTTCCAATGGGGAGCGGCCCTACCCATGACATCCAGAGGGCAATTTCAATGTGACCTACAGCATCGCGACCTCAGAGTGACTTCCACAATACATGTCATAAAGAGTCCGGCCATAGGTCGCTGCCTCCTCAGTTACCGAACGGCTAGTGCCCTAGCACTGATTGACTTACACTACGACCAATCGGAAATAATAGAGGGACACCCGTCGAGATGCGAAACCATCATGACAATAACAGGCCCATCCCTTGTGAAAGGAGACCTCAAAGACCAGTTCCCCAAACTATTTGAGGGCGTGGGAATGCTCAAAAACTCACCCATCAAATTACACATCAACCACAACATTACGCCGGTACCACAGCACCCCTGCAAGGTGGGCTTCCACCTCCAGGAACAAGTGTCAAAGGAGATCCAGCTCCTCCTCCTTAATGACATCATAGAGAAAGCAGAAGGACCAACGCCATGGGTATCCCCAATAGTGATAGTACCCAAAGACAACGGGCGCCTACGCATGTCTCGATATGTGCATCCCAAAAACCGCCATCCAGAGGGAAAGGCACCCAGGCCTGAGCCTGGAAGACATGCTGATCAGGCTAAACCAGACAAGATACTTCTCGAAACTAAATCTCAATCAGGGCTACCACCAGCTCGTCCTGGACCCGGACTCAAGACCTATCACCACCTTTGCAACTCATGATGGACTATTTAGATACAAGAGGCTAAATTTTGGCATATCATCTGCTGCAGAGATTGTTCAGGAGACATATCAGACGATAGCATGTGAAATGAATGCGCTAAATTACAGTGATGACATTCTGATCTTTGGAAAGGACCAAGAGCAGCACGACAATGCCCTAGTAGCTGTCTGTAAAATCCTCCAAGAGGCAGGATTGACGCTAAATGAACCCAAATGTGACATCAACAAGACCAGCCACAAATTCTTCGGTCACATATTTTCCAACAAAGGGATAACAGCTGATCCAGATAAGATAAAGGCCATTACTGACCTCCAAGCCCCCACGACAGCGGCGGAACTGCGCTCCTTCCTATATCCCGAACTATGCCACAATCACTGACCCACTCCGCACGCTCCTGAAGAAGGACCAACCTTTTATCTAGGACGTACCCTGCCAAGCAGCATTCACAGCCATAAAGGAAAGCCTCACCAACAACCGTCAGCTGGCATACTTTCATCCAGAATGGCACACCACCATTACGGTCGATGCCAGTCCAGTAGGACTCGGGGCAATCCTTGCCCAGACCGACACCACAGACAACGCCCACCATGCAGTGGTGGTGTACGCCAGCCGCGCCCTATCACACACAGAAAGAGCTTATTCTCAAGCGGAGAGGGAAAGCCTAGCTGCAGTATGGGCCTGCGAGTAATATCACCACTTTATCATCGGCCGGAAGTTCACCCTCGTAACAGACCATCAGGCACTCCTTTCAATATTTGGAAACCCAAAAACCAAGATGACACCCCGCATAGAGCGCTGGGGAATAAGACTACAAGAGTATGACTAAGTCATCATCCACAAACCCGGGGGGGACGCCAACCCGGCAGACTACCTATCCAGGCACCCCACGATGTACAAGGACAATACCCTGGCTCATGAGGCTGCTGACTACATCTCCTACCTGTCCTCAAACGCCATGCCGCCAACAATCTCATCTGCGACATTTGAGGAAAGGAGCAAAGCTGACCCGACGATCAGATCCGCCGTCTCTCTCACCCGCTCCAACAAATGGAGAGAGCGCCAGAAAAGAGGAAGCGGAGGGGAGGAAGCTGACAAGAAGGAGCTTGATCGGCTAGCCAAGGTGCACGAAGAACTAATAGCCGCAGATCAAGGAATACTACTGCACGAGAACAGATTAATAGCCCAGAGGGACCTAAGGAAGACCCTGGTGACACTAGCCCACGAGGGCCACAGGGGAATTGACAACACAAAACAAATTCTCAGAAACTACTTCTGGTTTCCTTACATGGACGTGATAGTTGAAGACATGCTGATGCACTGCAGACCCTGCCAACTTGCAGCAAAGGGGCCAACCCCGAACCCCCTCCAATTAACCACACTTCCAACAAGGCCATGGCAAAAAAGTTGCGATGGACTTCACTTCTATGGACCCCTGGAAGAGGAGGGGTACCTGCTAGTAATAATAGACGAATACTCAAGGTTCCCATTCGTCAAGCACATACCCTCAACGTCATTCACGGACACAGCACCCATCGTAGACGAACTATTCAGCGAGTCGGGTATCCCAAACATCGTCAAGACAGATAACGGATCCCCATTCCAAGGACGAGAATTCACGAAGTTTGCGGATCACCTAGGATTCCACCACCAGAAGATCACACCACTCTGGCCCCAAGCCAACGGGATGGTGGAACGGTTCATGGCTACCATCAAACTGACCAGACAGAAAGCGGCAGCAGAGCAGACGCCCCACACACAAGCCATCTGCAGTATGCTCAGAAGCTACCGAAACACTCAGCATATCGCAACGGGAAAGCCACCAGCCGAACTCCTGGTGAGATACCGACCCCGAACATGCATTCCCCGATGGGAAAATTACACGCCAGAAGAAGACGCGACCATCAGAGAGCGAGACGCAGAAAAGAAGAGGAGAGCCAAACAGTCGGCCGACAAGAGGAGGAGAGCGAAGGAACACCAACTAGAAGTAGCGCAAACCGTCCTAGTCCAACAAACTCAACGTAAGAAGACAGACACACGCTACAGCCTGAGGCCCGGTTCATCACAGCCATCAAAGGACCCATGATCACGGCGACTGGAGAACCAGGAGACATCACCCGAAACTCCTAATTTTTTAAGATGCTATATCTTGAAGAGCCAGAGACACAGGAGATCACGGCGGAAAGCCCAAGTGAAGAAGAAGAAATAGAGCCCCCAGCAGAAATGGCTGGCGAAAGCAGTGAATCCCCAGGGAGACCTCTCAGAAAAATAAAGAGGCCAGTGAGACTCATCGAACAGATGTAACTGGACTTCCGTGTTAAGCACGGGGGAGGTGTTGTACTTGACTAATAAAGGCACAGTCCCTTTAAGAACAGGGACACACAGGGAAGCGGGAAGAGGGCGGAAGGGAAAGGCCCAAGGAGGAAGCGAGTTAGTACGATGTAGGAGGAATAAAGGGAAGGCTGATATGATTGGTGGCTCTGTGTCTTTATGCACTGCGCGGACGCTGATGAGGATTGGGAGAGCCCCATAACACTGTGGCACGCCGCCGGATGTTTGGAGACAGGATTGATAAAGGCTGTTGTGAAAGCATGAGGGAATGTGTCTTGTTCAGCCGATAAGCCCGGGAGGCATAGGAAAGAGGATGTGTGTTCAGGTTGTTGAGTTATGGCTTTGTAGATGTCGGGGGACAGCCGGGGAAGCTGCTGGGTTACTGCCTTCGACCGTGGTTAGAAAATCATCTATTGAGAAGGTGAAAAAGTTCTCAGTGCTAGAATGCATCATCTATGTGTTGGTTTCATCACACAGGTTGGTGCTTATGGTCACTTCCTATGTAGGTGGTCGCGGTTTAGCCACATTGTGTTGCTAACCTGTTCTGCTACAGAGTCGTGAAGCTCTCGGAAAGGGGTTGGTGATCTGTTACATGCTATCAGGGTTTTGTACTTGTGAATACTTCTATCCGTATTATAGCCTATTTTGGTTTTCCTGTTTCTGCTCCAAAGATCCAGAGCGGTGAATTTTGAAGGTCATTCACTCCCAGGGATCTTTTGACTCTGCAGATTTCCTTTTTGATGGGTTTGAGTTTGGGGGTGAAACACTTGGAGTCTTGCTGCTTTTGTGAGCATGTCAAGGGCTTTGTAGGGTCCAGTATTTCGAGGGTGCTTGAAATCAATGCACGGTGACCATTGGTGTCCCGTCGGATTTGTTATGTTATGTTATGTTATTTTGCATTTATATAGCGCCTTATATACCATTGGTATGGTCTGAAGGCGCTGGTAGGTTGAACGCCCTTGGGAACCGAAGTTCAGATCAGTCGAGAGAGTAGAGAGAGTCAAAAGGTGCGTGTGAGCACCGGGTATGTGTGCAGCTCGTGCGGTATTCGTGCGACAGCTGTTTCTTAGCGGTAGGTGTGGTGGTTGAGAGATCAGGGGTATGTGTTCGTTCTGGCAGGATTTATCCAGACCGGATTTGGCTGCGTTAGGCCTGAGGAGAACGCCTGGCTGGGGGGTGTAACCAGCAGTGTTTACTTAAAGTGATGTGGAATAAGCGGCGGATGTTGGTATGAGAACAGTTATACCGAATGGTGTCATAGTATCTCTGTGTTCTAGTTGAGTGGTGATGTAAAGGAGAGAGTAAGCCTGGTGGTGTGATATGATGGGTTATATGCTTTTTCAAACGTTCTCTGCATTCCAGATCATACTATATACGTCACGCAATTTTATGCGCTCCAGTCCATTCCATGCACTCCTATCCACTGCGTGAACCCTAGTCTGCTCCATACACACCCGTCTGCTCACGCACTCATGCATTCCAGCCTGCCCTGCGCACTCCAGTCGGCCCTGCATACTCCAGTCTACCCCACGAATGCATTCTTGTCTGCTCCATGCATGCACTTTTGTCTGCCCTCATCAATACGTAGATGTAGTCTGTGCTCATTCGTTTTATGTACTCATGCGCTCTATTCAACACGTCAGCTCACTCTGGGCGCTCGATCGCTCCAGGCATTCATTCACTCCAGGCACTCATCCGCTTTAAGCCCTCACACGTATTATCCATTTACCTGTTTTATGCACTCACTCCCCTCAATGCACTCACCCCCACTACACATTCAATCCCCTCTGCACACTCAATCCCTTCTACGCACTCAATCCCCAGTAGCACTCAAATTTGTGTGAAACATGTCTCTACTCCATAACAACACAACCTTCGGTGTCCTCTCTAGATTTTATTATCTAATGTATAGAGAAAGTAGCTCCAAACTAAATATATGGATGGCCAGATCCAAGTGTATAGGAAATTAAACCATGCATATGTTCCGGTGATATGAGTGCAATGCAAATTCAAGTGTTAAATGATCCCTGCAGTGTGACACACTGCAACCATCATGATCATTTAGATAGAAATACTTTAAATGAACCCTACCCTCTGATCTATTTCACACAGGCTAAATAGGGCGAAGCAACTTTCATCAAACATGGATCAAGACTAGAATTAGACTGCAAGATCAATTTACGAAGTTCAAGGTCACGGAAACATAATTAGTTTCTACCACACCCAGGCACTTGCGTAAAAGACAGCCCATGGTGAAAGTCAGCACGCCTTCATATAAGGTGCCCTTAAGAATAGTGATTTATGAAGCCATTGAATGAATGTTATTCAGAACCCTGAACGGATCACCTCAGCGGGAGGATCGACCTTTTGGAAAATCACCAGTTTCCTTTCCATGTTTTGGGATTATCCCATCTAGCCCACAATCCCACATCCTTCAATCTCGAGTTCCCATTCATCCAATGGCGTCGCTTGCCAGGTGTAGCTGTCACCGGTCTGTCTTGTGCGTGCTTCTGAAAGCTGCTCGGGAGTCGTAGCCTGGGTGATGAACTCCGGCCTGCCAATAAACTGGCAGAACAGGACCAAACTCCGAAATTCTAACCCTCTTCCCACTTCACTTGCATCCAATCATCACACCGATCTACTCACACACCGACTAAGTGCTCCTCACATGCACAGCCTGATCCTCCATTACAACTCGCCCCTGAACCATACATTTCCCATTACAACTCGCCCCTGAACCATACATTTCCCCCCAGGAAAGACCCCCATCGCAGAATAGAGAAAATAAGTACACAACCTCGCTGCGCTGTGAAAATACAATCAGTATATATATTAAAAAAAAATCTTGGGAGACACAACCGACATTTATTTTGACCTCACGGTCTTCCTCTAGGTGGATCAAGCTCGGGAGGATAGCTCAGGGGCAACGTGCTCCCCTTGGAAGCAATACGACACAGAGCAACGCATGTTCGATCCCTGGGTCCGCACTTAGAAACCTTTGGGTATTCATTGCGTTATATGATATGATGTGATAAGGCATTTACAATGCACCTATACACAAGTGTTTCAAGGTGGGACGAGGCAAGGGAGGGGGCACAGAGGGAAGACAGACAACGATCATACTAGGCCAGGTGTCATTCAGATCGCGTTATAAATAACATAGAATAAAATCATACATTAAGAAAGATAATACGAACCCAACTGGTTTGGTGTGAGCAGTGGCGTCGCTAGGGGAGGTTAGGGGGGCCGGGGCCCCCCTGTAAAACCCTCAGCCCCCCCTTGTGCCCACCTACCAAAGACGAGCAGTGACCATGTTCTCCCCCTACATTTGTCTGTGCCCCCCCTACTTTTGTCTTTGGCCCCCTGGTGCCCATCCTAAATTTGATTCCTGGTGACGCCACTGGGTGTGAGTGGAGCTAACCGAGCAAAAAGTTTAAAAAAAGCACATTAGTGCGTTAGAATTGCGGTAAAAAATTTCTCTCTGTTTTCCAATGTGCATCACTAGAGCCCAGAGGAAGACTGGGAGGTCGAAACACGCGTCGGTTGTGTGTCAAAGAATAAACTCATTTTTTGTTATGTGCTGATTGCCTTTTCACAGAGCAGTGTATTTATTTTCTTGATTGGTACTTAGGTCCCTCGGGGCATGGGACCCTTGCTAACACATTCACCCGCAGCTGTGCAATGTGCGTCCTGTGTTCATAGCACGTACTTTCTATCAAAATTGATAGAAATTGCTCCAACTCTGTCCAAGCCCATCCCAGGATAGCAGCATCTGTGCAGACTGCAGTGGAGAGCAGGAAGCGATCCCGCGGCTTCCGCATGCCATCGTTTTGGAGGTGAAGGCTTCCCATCGCCATCCTGGAATTTCATCCCGGGATCCTCTCTGCTACCTCCTCCGAACCAAACAGTTTCGTCCTAAAGACAGGAATTTCAAACACTACTTTTGGTTCACAATCATTATCACTTTCATGGAATTAAATCTATTTAATTACAAACAAGCTAGGGATCCACCAGTCAGAAAAACACCTGCTTTATGTATGTATGTATTTATTTATTTATTTACTTACTTAAAATCTCATCATTGTAAATGTTCAACTTAACTTCCAAACAACTCAGAAAGACCTAATTATATGAAAGCCTTGACCGCCAATTAAAATGCTTCCTTTGTTTCTAAAATTATTGATCAGAATGTGTTCTCTATTTATAGATCACTTTACAGCCAGATAATAGTGAATATATGTCAGCTAGTGATGAAGGCAATGAAGAGCGGGTGCCAGATATGAATAGCAGGGGATCAGTGTAGGTTGGCAAATGCATTTAGATTTTTTTAAGGGAACACCCATGTTCGTTGGGTCACTTCTTATATACTCTTAGTTTACTCCAGTGCTTAGAAGCAATAGTACGAGGGACAGGGGTCATCCCACTCTGGTCCATCTCCACAGGGATATGACTGTAAATACACACATTTTGGGGTGGGGGAAAAGAGCTGACATATTTGATTACTAATCAATGGAATATTAATCTCTCAGCCATGCCATGTGAGGGTTCAGAGGGTCCAATGCCCATCTTAGTAGTGAAAAGCCAGAGGTTCCGCCATTAGCAACTTCTCGACTACTTGGTGTGTGTCACTTGGCACAAGTTTCGGTGTCAAATTCAGTGTACAGGTCATGCGGCCTGCGGATTTGCAGGTTTTAAAATTGATTAAAGCTGGAAATATCACACTTACCAATATCGTTGACTGTAATTCCATTGGCACCAAAAACACCTCCAAACTCGCAATGAGGGCCATTGCCCTGCTGGTTTTTCCGCCTTCAGTTTTGGACGGATGCAGAAAGCTATGGAGCCATACACGTCTACGCCAGTGACTGTGACATGAATGATATGATATGACATTTTAGTTTATTTATGTAGCGCCTATACACAATGTGTTTCAAAGCGCTTCAAGGCAAGCGAGGGAACAAGGAAAAATACAAGGACATTCTTATAGGAAATAAACAGTAAGGATGTGAAATTAACTATCGTACTTGGCCTGACGACATTTCAGATAATGCAAGAGCTAAGACATAGATAAGGAAGAGGTGGGGAGAGTGGGAAGGACATGGAAACAGACAGGCGACTACCGTACTAGGCCTGACAACATTTCTGGTAGAGCCACAGACAACAAAAGGTGAGGGAGAGGGGGAAGGGGTGCAGAAAGGGAGGCGAGGAACAAAACAAGCGACTATCCTACTAGGCCTGACGACATTTCAGATAGTGCTGCTGGAGTTGGGGGTGGGGGGTGAACAAGTAAAGGGAGGGAGGAGGAGACAGACGAGGTTACTATCATACTAGGTCCAGGGACAATTCTGATAGAGTAAGTTCATAGAAGAAAGTAAAGGGAAGAGGGGAGGAGATAGGAATAGGGAGAAAGGGAGAAGAGGAGAGAACACAGAGTAATCAGTCAAAAAGAGTGGAGAAGCAAGATGGGAGAGTGAATACAATTGCAGAAGTCAGTAGTAACACATAATGTTACAAGCCTGGATACAAGATGAAGATCGGAACAGCATGATTCTGGGGCACCATGAGAAAGGGTGATGCACTGTGAGTCAATGAAATCCATAAAAGTCAAATCCAGTATTGGCCAGAAGACGGTGATGGTGAAACCAGAATGTATCAGAACAGACTCCTGCAGAAGTAGGCTGGAGGGTGGGAGGGGGAGCAGGGTAGAAGAATCAAGCAAAACAGGCAACACCTTGTGCGAGAAGGGGTGGGGGGCACAAGTGAACATCACGGGGGACCAGAGAGGTGGGGATGGCCTGTAGGGTCAGAGGGAGTAAACACATGTGGGTGCATGCTTACCTGCTGTCTGAGCAGGGGATTGTGCCCTGAGGCTCCTGGTCCGAACAGATCCAAACAGCAATTGCCCTTTTCTTTGTCTGCCCTTCGCTTCGGACACCCAGGCAAGAGATGTACTTGATCTAAGAGTTAAGAGCAGGAAGGAAGAGGCACGCCTAAGAATGTGGGTGGTGCTTAAGCCAGGTTACCTAGATCCACTTGCACCTGCTCCCCATCTGCAAAGGAAAAGAGGATGGATGGCTACTTAAGTAGGAAAAAGAGCAGCAACCAGGAAGGCACCAGGTTGGCGGGGCTTGCTAAGTGGGAAAAAAGAGCGGCAACTCGGAAGGCGTCAAGTGGGTGTGGCTTAGACCAGGTGACTAAGATCCACTTGTACCTGCTCCCCCTCTGCAAAGGAAAAGAGGCCGGAGGGCTCCTTAAGTAGGGAAAAAGAGCAGCAACTGGGAAGGCACCAGGTGGGCGGGGCTCGGGCCAGGTGACCAAGATCCACTTGCACCTGCTCCTCCTCTGCAAAGGAAAAGAGGCTGGAAGACTCCTTAAGTAGGCAAAAAGAGCCTCAACCAGGAAGGCACCAGGTGGGCGGGGCTTGCTAAGTGGGGAAAAAGAGCGGCAACCAGGAAGGCACCTGCTGGGCGGGACTTAGGCCAGGTGACCAAGATCAACTTGCGCCTGCTCACCATCTACCTGCCAATCTGCATGCCATTAGCATAGGAGTGAATCACGAGGTGTGACATTCACACAAGAAGAGGCGTTGCTAGGGGGGCTAAAGGGCGTTATGGCCCCTGATCTTTTGGTTGTAGCCCCGGATAGAATCTCAGGAGCTACAGCCAAAAGGCTAGCTAGCCCCCAGTCCCAACAGTTCTGACATCAGCTTAGCCCCGGGTCTTTTCCCGACCTAGGAACACCGCTGCACACAAAGGCCAATTATTACACTGATAGGCCATCCCCTGCTCTGTACAGGACCCAGGAAATATAGGCCTAAAGCTTAGTAAAGTGCCCTGACAGGAAACGTCTTTTAAAATGCAACCTAACTCCTCTGTTTGTTTGCCCAGTGTCACTGATACGAACTGCAATTGCTATTTTATGAGTTCGTCCTGGCAATCTGATTTGTGTTCCAGGAATTCTTGACCTCAATGAGGTCAATCAAGTACATCAATGTTATTTCCATCCTCGTGTCTGACAAGGTAATTATTTCTTCATGAATATGGCACAATATGTTAAAACATGTTTGCAAATATACAAATGCAATGTGGACAGTCTCATATATACAAACATTCAGAATAATATATATCAACAATAAAGATGATAACAGAGGCTAAGATAACCTGCAGGGAGTAATTATGTTTCAATCTTGTTTTTTAAGATGGCCTACTCATGGTACGCGCCTCTCTATCTAGCTAATTGTTGTAAATACACCTAAATAGTATATAGGTTCCGGGGTCTACGTTAGAAATAAAGCACACTTTCCAACATTGGGACTGTGCTGCCACTTTTCCAATGCTTATAGTTCACACACTGGGGGCTATATGTTTCGGCGATATGTCAATGTAACTTAGCCTTCCTCAGGACCAACAAAAGATGGACTTTCTTTAACAGACCCGTGAGGAATAGTAGGAAGATAAGAAAAAACAAAGATATGTCCCATTAGAGGTAACAGAGAAACAATCCAGCATTCAGGCCTATAGATAAAAACATAAAAACAATGTCACAGAGAACCCTGTTACCATAAGGACTCACGGAACTGGATACATTCACCAAGAAAGGCCCACACCTTGCACACAACATAGTTTTGAAATACAGAATTGCAGACAATGAATAGATTAAGCGAGTGACTTGTTAGATTTAATTTTGAACCATTTTATGTATTATTCAGGCTGCATATATGTGACATACTATCGCCAACTTGCAGGAAATGAGAGAGATGCTCCAAGCGAATTGATCCAGAATGTGTTTAGTTTCCCTCCACGTGGGGGTAAGCATAGCATGGGTGTGTTTGCCATGGTGACGCCTGGTGAAGGACACCTTTTAAGTTTTCCACAGTGATTTGAATACTATGTTGTGTGCACCGTGTGGGCCTTTCTTGGTGAATGTGTCCAGTTTCGTGAGTCCTTATGGTAACAGGGTTCTCTTTTACATTGTTTGTATGTTTTTTATCAAAAGGCCTTAATGCCGAATTGTGTCTTTGTTACCTCTAATGGGACATATCATAGTTTTTTCTTATCTTCCTACTATTCCTCAGGGGTCGGTTAAAGAAAGTCCACCTTTTGTTGGTCCTGAGGAAGGCTAAGTTACATTGACATATCGCCGAAACGTATAGCCTCAGTGTTTGAATTATAAACATTGGAAAAGTGGCAGCACAGTCCCAATGTTGGAAAGTGTACTTTATTTCATACTTAGCCCCGGAATCTAGAAACTATTTAGGTGTATTTATGACAATTAGCTAGATGGAGAGGCACGTACCATGAGTAGGCCATCTTAAAAAACAAGATTGAAACACAATTAGTCCCTGTAGCTTATCTCAGCCTCTGTTATGATCTTAATTGTTGATAAATATTATTCTGAATGTATGTATATGTGAGACTGTCCACATTTCTTTTGTATATTTGTGAACATGTTTTAACATATTGTGCCATATTCATGAAGAAATAAATACCTTGTCAGACACAAGGATGGAAATAACATTGATGTTTTGATGTACTTGATTTTCCTTATTGAGGTCAAGAATTCCTGGATCACAAATCAGATTGCCAGGACGAACTCATAAAATAGGAATTGCAGTTCGTATTAGTAACACTGTGCAGAAAAAACACAGGAATTAGGTTCCATTATATGATATGATAGGTCATTTATAACGCTCTTAATACCCAGAGGTTTCTAAGCGTGGACCCGGGGATCGAACCTGTGTTGCTCTATGTCGTCTTGCTTCCAAGGCGAGCACGTTGCCCCTGAACTATCCTCCCATTGTAAAACAGGTTTTCTTTCACACAAGGGCCAACATTGCCCTGGAACAAAAAAGACTGAAATAATAGGGGTTTACCGTAGGACAAATACCATGCCAAGTAGAACTTGCGCTGGTCCAGAGTTTATCCAATGGGGTCCCTTAAGTTCTGTTACATCATACATTGGCCCTCATTCCGAGTTTATTTATTTATTTGCATTTGTATAGCGCACTTTCAGCCCGGGGGCATCGAGGCGCTGTTACAAGAATGTGTTGGAATTTTAATTCAAAGGTTGGAAAGGTGACTATAGATCTCTTAATTACACAGATACAGGAATAGTTGCATAGAGATGGAAGATATGCGTTTTACAGTTACAGACTAGCATCATGTACATTTCATATAAAAAGCTTGGTTTTAATGGCTTTGCGGAAAGCATGGTGGGATTCAATCATTCTTACGTGTGGTGGCAATGCGTTCCAGTGGTTAGCGGCCTGGGTGGGAAAACTGGAGCCACTGGCGCGCATTTTACGCATTTTGGGCGTGACAATCATGTTGGAGTAACACTTCCTTAAGGGTCTTGTGGCAGTATACTTGGTGATTCTTTGGGTCAGGTAGGGTGGAGCAAGTTCATGGAGACATTTGTGGGTGAGGGCGAGTGTTTTGAAGACAATTCTCTCTTTAACCGGGAGCCAGTGGGCCTGTCTTCTGACTTCAGAGATGTGGTCTTTTCTAGCGGTACCTGTGGCCGCCCTTGATGCGTTGTTTTGGACTAGCTGGAGTTTGGCAAGGTTTTATTGGAGGTCCCGACGAGTAGGGCATTACAGTAGTCCAGTCTTGAACCAATTATTGCCCTGGCAATGGTGAGGCAATTCTGGCGTGATAGGAAGGGTCTGGCTGCATTGAGGACCTTAGAATAGTAGGCTGAGGAGGAGGCGATGGCATTGACCTGTCTATCCATGGACAGATCGGAGTCCAGGTAGACTCCGAGTGTCTTCACATAGTTGGAGACCATGATGGGAATATTGTCAATAGTGAAAGAAGCGTACTGTTCACCAAGGTTACCCAGCGTGGAGGGTGACCCTATCAGTAGGAGTTCGGTTTTTTCACTGTTGAGGCAGAGCCAGTTATCTGCCATCCATGATTGGATGGTGGAGTAAATGGTGGTGAGTGTTTTAGTATCTGCTAGGTAATCAACCGTGAGTGGGATGGGTACCTGTGTGTCATCCGCATAGTTGGTATACGAGATGCACAGGGAGTCAAGGATGCTGAACAGGGGCCTCGTGAAGAGGTTGTAGAGCATGTGCGCGATGCACGACCCCTGTGGAACACCACATGTGATGTGGCTAGATGTGGCACATGCTGAGTCAGAAAAGACTTTCATGGCCCTCTCTTGGAGAAATGAGGTAATCCATTTGCATGCTTTGGGGGAGAAGTTAGCTTGGGTGGTTAGATGGTGGCACAAGGTGTTGTGGTCCACCAAGTCAAAGGCAGCGGATAAATCCAAGACCAAGAGTAGAGCCGGTGTGCCTGCGTCCCTTAGATCGTCCATTTGGTTCTTTAAGTCCAGGAGAGCCATTTCGGTCCCATGCCGTGGGCGGAAGCCAGATTGCCACAGGCCGAGGAGACGGTTTTCTTCCAGGAGGTAAGTACCGTCCCTTACCGGCATGGCGCAAATAGCGTGTCCGAGCTGGCAGCAGCCCGCTAATAGCGGACTATTCCGACTTCGCGGGCACGAGCTTTGCGACATGCCGATAAGGTACCTAGCGCCATGCTGCAAAAGGGCCCCAAAAAGCCCTTACCGGCATGAAGCGCACCATAGATAACACTACTGCCATAGTCCAAAGTGGCATTAGCGGTGACCGTAAATAGCAGTGACTGTAATTAGCGGTCACCGCTATTTTCGGTCACCGTTAAATAGCGGAACCGGAAATAGCGTCATCGCAGAGGAACGGGAAGGAGCACGGCGGCCATCTTTAAAAACACATGCCATTGCCATCCTCACCACACAGGACCCCTGGGACTCTGGTGAACTTCCGTAAAAGCACATCCTACCTGCCAACAATGCCCAAAACACCCAAGAAGGGATCTTCCCGCCTCCAAAAGGAGCGCTTCAGCCCGGATGAACTACAAATGCTCGTAGACACCCTGCATGAGCACGTAGGGATAGTGTTCAATGGCAACATGAGGAGGGAGGCAGTGTTGCCGAAAAAGGAAATTTGGGCACTAGTCGGGCAGAAGGTCAGTGCAGTGGGCAACACGCCCCGCGCGGTCAAAGATTGCCACAAAAGGTGGGATGACCTGCAGCTGAGGGTGCGGAACATTCTTTCTGCAAACCGTGCCCAGGCCTTGGAGACCGGAGGAGGACCGAGTTCTCCAATTAAGCTCACACCGTGGGAGGAAACATGTGCGAGCATGATAGGCCCAGAATCCATAAAAGGCGTTGGTGAGATGGAGTGTGGCGCCACTACTTCTGCTGATGGAGGTGAGTGTCCAAAGTAAAAACTACTTGTCACGCTCACCTGATTCCCACGGAGGCGCAGGTCTGGCTTCGAGTGCTGATGCTTCTTCAATGGTGAAGCGCAGGACTCTGATGATGGACAGGAAGGGCCCCTCTACTCTGGCTTTTCTGGCTCGCAGGAATATTCCCCTGTGCGTGAAAAGGGAGTATTACCTACTGACGGAATTATGCTCAAGCCTCCCACTCCCTTCCAACCCTCCTCGATACCCTTCCACGATTCCCCGTGAAGTCTCACCTTAGGGTTTGGAAGGATGAGCTCTCCATCCTGCTTCTGATGCAGGGGCGCGTTGAAACCCAGTTACTTCACTGGATTGAGGTTTGATGGGAGTTCAATATAAGCTTGACTATTCAGGTGAGGCGCTGTAAGAGTTCTGTTGCAAGTTCAAAAGTTCAAGCTTAATAATAATGTTCATTGTCTTATTGCAGCAAGCGCTAATGCTTATATCTTTTTCCCCTTAGGGGCCGGGGTTCGGAATGCCGGAGATATGGCGCCGACCCGAAGTGTAAGTTCTGGATGAGCGTTCAGGTAATGTCTTTGCATTCGCTCATTCAATGTCTTTGTCTTTTTTCCCCATTGGGGCCGGGGTCCGGAATGCCTGGAAGCGGCAGGACCCGAAATGAAATGGGAATGACCCAACAGGTAAGTCTTAGAAGGAAACTGAGCTTTTCCTTTTTCCCTTCCTTCTCTCACCTTGTTTTCTTGTCTTTTCTCTCTAGGCTCTGGGAAGTGGGTGCGGATCCGGATGATCGCTGCTGAAGATAGAGGCGCCCAGGAAAGGTGAGTGAAATGCAGCGCTGCAGCGGTCGAAACAAAATGCTTTTAAAATGATGTCTTCCCTTTCAGGATCGTCGGTGTGATGTCCCCGTGATGCAGCCTTAGTAGGTAAGGTCTTCTTTCTCTCCAATTCCTTCTTATCTCCTTTTGCAGGCGACCCAGGATGCTGACAGGCGTGGCTGAAGTCCAGATGCAGGAGCTGACACGGTGAGCGTCCAGCTGCGAGGAGCAGAACAACGCGAAGCGTGAGTTGCTGATCGGGCGTGGTTTAAATAGCTTTGGAAGAAGTTCCAGGCATGTATCCTTCCACCGATCAGGTATGTATCCTTCCCCGACCACACCCAGGTGGAAAGTTGTCCCACAGGTAAAGTAGTTCCATTCAGGCCTCAAGAGGGCCTGGATGTAGCAGCATGGTCTGCATCAGGTAAGTGCACATTAAAACACTTGAACACATGTCTAGCTTTATGAGCCTGGCGCCTAAGACGCCAGGACAGGGGCCCAACATGAGCCTGGCGCCTAAGGCGCCAGGACTGTGTCCAAAGGGCCCCAGCTTGGGCCCGCTGGCACTTCCCTGGGGGGAATCATGCCTGCCTCTGGGGTTGCTGGGTCGGACCTGGCTCCTTGGAGGTAGGCATCATGACAGTACCCCCCCTCAAGGCCCCTCCCAAGGTTGTTCCCTCCGGGGGTTTTGGCTTGTTCGGAAATCTCCGGTGGAACCTTTGTATTAATCGAGGTGCGTGAACATGGTTACTAGGCTCCCACGATCTCTCCTGAGGTCCATATCCCTTCCAGTCAACAAGATAGAAGACTTTTGACTTTAACACCTTGGAGTCTAAAATGTCTTTAACTTCGAATTCTAATTCCCCTTCAATTTGAACTGGGTCTGGAGGCTTGGACAGTCGGGTTCCTGGTTGTACTGGCTTCAAAAGTGATGCATGAAAAACTGGATGAATACGCATGTTAGACGGTAAATCCAGTTTAAAGGCCACGGGATTGATTATAGCCTTGATGGGATAAGGTCCTATGAATCTGGGATTGAAGGTTCGCGGGCCCTTGAGGGGTAAATGTTTCGTTGCTAGCCATACCCGGTCTCCTACTTGGTAAGGAGGAGTCTTACTTCGGTGCAAAACAGCATTTTCTTTATACTTTTTCTTGGCTTGCTGTAAATGAGTTGCAGCTTCTTTGAAGGCTCGGGTTATTGTGGAATGCAGATGATTTACTGCGGGCATTTCCAGGGTCAGAGGTGGATCTAGGTCAGAGGTCCGAGGATGGTGACCATACAAAGTATAAAAAGGAGTTTGTCCGGTTCCAGAATGCACTGAATTGTTGTATGCATATTCTGCGATCCAAAGGATGTCTTTCCAATTTAACTCGGATTGGTGTAACATGCACCGAAGATATTGCTCGAGAGTCTGATTGGTTCTCTCGGTTTGTCCGTCGTTCTGGGGGTGGTGGCTGGTGGATAACTGCACATCTATTTGTGCTAGTTGACAACATTTCTTCCAAAAATGGGAGATAAATTGACTTCCACGATCCGAGACTAATATGGAAGGAAAACCATGTATGCGAACTATATTCTCCAGAAATTCCTTGGCCAAGGTGGAAGCTGAAGGCAAACCTTTTAAAGGGATAAAGTGGGCCATTTTGGAGAATAGATCCACAATTACAAGGATAGTTTCGTAACCAGCACAAGGAGGCAGGTCAGTTATAAAGTCCATTGACAAGGTGTGCCATGGTGCCGGTGGAATATCCAAGGGTTGAAGTAGGCCGGCTGGCCTTATCTTTTGACCCTTGTTTTGGGCGCAAATTCCGCAAGACAATACAAAAGACTTTATGTCTTTTCTCCAAGAAGGCCACCAGAAGTGGCGTTTGATTTTTTCCTCCGTTTTAGCGATACCAGGGTGTCCTTCCATTAATGATTCATGATGATGGGCAATAACAAGTTCTTGCAATTCTTTACTTGGCAGAAACAACCGCTCCTGGAAGTAGGGTAAATCATCCTTAACGGTGTAATGAGGACCCTTTTGACTCCATTCCAGTAAGGCTGAAGAGTCTAGAAGTTATTTTACTTGTGTTTGGATGTCCTCAATAGTTTGCAATGAAGTTAGGCCTAAGATTCTTTGTTCAGGTATGATTGGCACAGGTTCTAAACTCGAATTGGGTTCTTCCATGCCAATCCGGGATAAGGCGTCCGCTTTACCATTCTTGCAGCCAGGGCGATAGGTAATTACGAAATCAAATTCCGCAAAGAATAGAGCCCATCGGAGTTGTCGTGAAGATTGAGCTTTGGCCGTCTTTAAATATTGTACATTTCTGTGGTCCGTAATTACAGTGATGGTGTGTCTTGCCCCGAGAAGGTAGTGACGCCAAGCCTTGAAAGCAGATTTAATAGCCAGTAACTCCTTGTCTGTAATTGCCTAGTTGATTTCAGGAGGAGAAAATTTCCTGGACCAAAAGGCCACAGGGTGTAGTTGGTTAGTTTCTGGGTCTCTTTGCGACAAGACAGCTCCCATGGCCGAACTGGATGCGTCGGTTTCCACAATGTAAGGGAGATCTGGGTGCGGGTGCTTCAATACAGGTGCAGAGGTGAATTTGGTTTTCAGGTCCTGAAAGGCTTGTTCGGCCTCAAGAGTCCATTCAAAGCGTTTGTTTTTCTTTAGGAGAGCTGTGATGGGTTGGACTGTTCAGGAAAATTCCGGAATGAATCTTCGATAGAAATTGGCGAAGCCGAGCATGCTCTGAACTCCCTTCACCGAGCTAGGAGATGGCCATTTGAGGATGGCGTCCACCTTTCGCGAGTCCATTCGGACTCCTTGAGGTGTCAGGATGAATCCGAGAAACTCAACTTCTGTGGTATGAAAGACGCATTTTTCGAGCTTTGCAAATAGTCTGTGCTGGCGCAATTTCTCAAGAACTGCCCTAACATGTTTTCTGTGATCGGATTCTGAAGAAGAGTACACCAGGATGTCGTCAATATAAACAATGACACAGACATCGATAAGTTCCCGAAGAACATCATTCATAAAGTACTGAAAGGCGGCAGGTGCATTGCACGAACCGAAGGGCATCACCTGATATTCGAAGAGCCCAAATTTGGTGCGAAATGCAATCTTCCATTCGTCGCCTTCTTTTATACGCACCAGGTGATAAGCTCCTCGGAGATCTAACTTGGTGTACACACAAGCGTCTTTCACCTGGTCGATAAGCTCAGGGATCAGGGGCAGAGGATAACGATTCTTAATCGTTATTTGATTTAGGGCGCGATAGTCTATACATGTTCTAAGGTCGCCCTCTTTTTTCGGCACGAAGAACAGAGCTGAGAAGACAGGAGACTTGGATGGGCGAATAAAACCATTGGCTAGGTACTGATCTAAATACTGACGCAAATGCAGGTTCTCAGGTTCCGTAAGAGCATAAATCCTACTACAAGGTAGTTGAGCATTGGGTACCAGATCGATTTGGCAATCATAAGACCGATGGGGAGGTAACGTGTTAGCCTGTTCCTTCTGAAAAACGTCTTGGAATTCTTGGTATTCTGACGGTAGCTGTACAGGGGTGGAAGTTGCTGAGGCTAGACCCATAACTGGATTTCTTGGATAACAAGTTGGTTCACAATCAGGAAAACTTATCTTCTTTGCTCGCCAGTCGATTCTGGGATTATGTGTTTCTAACCAAGGAATTCCAAGAATTACTTGAAATTGTGGGGCTTGATCACATCAAACACGATTGCTTCCCGATGTCCATCCTGACCCACCAGTGTCATTTCAACAGTGGAATGCGTTACAGGTCCTGAGGCTATTTCGGTTCCATCTACTGTAGTAATGACATCTTGGGTTACTTTCGGGCGGAGAGGGAGCTTAATCCTGGAAGCCAATTCACGGTCTATGTAGTTTCCAATAGCTCCACTGTCGATGTATGCTTTTACAGCATGCAACTGCTGAGGCTGTTTTGGGACAACGAGCACCATTGGCATGACAAAATGCGAGGTCAAAGAGTTTGTTTTCAAGCTCGGCAAGCGGACCCCTACGCTTGTCGGGCTAGGTCGTTTCCCGAATCAGGTGTCAATAAATCGTTATCAGTGGCTCCAACCACCTTCTTAGGTGGTTTAACCGGACAATTTCGAAGAAAGTGACCAGAAGTCCCGCAATACAGACAAAGTTGCATTTGCCGCCTTCTCTCTCGTTCCTTCTGCGTTAATGGTCCTTTAACACCGCCGATTTGCATAGGTTCGGATACGTCGGTACTCTTGGAGTTAGCGTGGGTTTTGATCGGTACTCGGGTTTCGTACTTGAACCGATCTGCTTTTCTATTTTGAAGTCTGTGATCAAGTTGAACCACCAAGTCTATGTAGTCTGCGCAGACCTGGGGTGGATCTACTATCTGAGCTTGAACATCCTTAAGCTCTCCGCGCAGGCCTTGATGAAACAATGTGATCCTTTTGTTTTCTGGCCATCCAGTTTCCACAACCAGTCTATTAAAGGTGGCAACGTAGGACAGGAGATCCTGATTACCTTGTCGTAAGGATAGCAGTTCGTTATCAAGGGCCTGTCCTTGAGAGTGTCGAGCAAACAATCTTTCCATGCTGGCCTGGAAGCCCTGAAAATCCTGGAGTATTGGATCATCCTGATTTACCAATGGAATAGACCAATCGGCAGCACTGCCACTGAGGTAAGATAGTATAAAGGCTACGTTGGTCTGGTCGTTAGGGAAGCGCCCCGGGTCTGCATAGAAAGTGTAAACGACATTGGTTCATAAAGACGGCATATTTCTTGGGATCCCCCGCAAAACGTTCAGGCGGGGCCAAAGGCATGTGTCCAGGTAGATTGATTTGTACCGGGTTATTCAAACCCGTTGATGTGGAAGTACCTCCGGAATTAGGTAAAGGAGTGTGCCCTGCCTGGGTCTGCAATAACCCTTTGGCCAGGTCATCAGTTCTCTTTTGAGAGCGTTAGTCTCCTGGCGGGCTGAGTGCACTTCTGCCCGTAATTCCCCCAAAAGCTGGGCCAGCTGATCTGTCTTGGAAGTCTCCATAGCGCCCGGGTGGGAGATTGTGGGTAGGCTTCGCGTTCTGTCACGCTCACCTGATTCCCACGGAGGCGCAGGTCTGGCTTCGAGTTCTGATGCTTCTTCAATGGTGAAGCGCAGGACTCTGATGATGGACAGGAAGGGCCCCTCTACTCTGGCTTTTCTGGCTCGCAGGAATATTCCCCTGTGCGTGAAAAGGGAGTATTACCTACTGACGGAATAATGCTCAAGCCTCCCACTCCCTTCCAACCCTCCTCGATACCCTTCCACGATTCCCCGTGAAGTCTCACCTTAGGGTTTGGAAGGATGAGCTCTCCATCCTGCTTCTGATGCAGGGGCTCGTTGAAACCCAGTTACTTCACTGGATTGAGGTTTGATGGGAGTTCAATATAAGCTTGACTATTCAGGTGAGGCGCTGTAAGAGTTCTGTTGCAAGTTCAAAAGTTCAAGCTTAATAATAATGTTCATTGTCTTATTGCAGCAAGCGCTAATGCTTATATCTTTTTCCCCTTAGGGGCCGGGGTTCGGAATGCCGGAGATATGGCGCCGACCCGAAGTGTAAGTTCTGAATGAGCGTTCAGGTAATGTCTTTGCATTCGCTCATTCAATGTCTTTGTCTTTTTTCCCCATTGGGGCCGGGGTCCGGAATGCCTGGAAGCGGCAGGACCCGAAATGAAATGGGAATGACCCAACAGGTAAGTCTTAGAAGGAAACTGACCTTTTCCTTCTCTCACCTTGTTTTCTTGTCTTTTCTCTCTAGGCTCTGGGAAGTGGGTGCGGATCCGGATGATCGCTGCTGAAGATAGAGGCGCCCAGGAAAGGTGAGTGAAATGCAGCGCTGCAGCGGTCGAAACAAAATGCTTTTAAAATGTCTTCCCTTTCAGGATCGTCGGTGTGATGTCCCCGTGATGCAGCTTTAGTAGGTAAGGTCTTCTTTCTCTCCAATTCCTTCTTATCTCCTTTTGCAGGTGACCCAGGATGCTGACAGGCATGGCTGAAGTCCAGATGCAGGAGCTGACACGGTGAGCGTCCAGCTGCGAGGAGCAGAACAACGCAAAGCGTGGGTTGCTGATCGGGCGTGGTTTAAATAGCTTTGGACGAAGTTCCAGGCATGTACCCTTCCACCGATCAGGTATGTATCCTTCCCCGACCACACCCAGGTGGAAAGTAGTCCCACAGGTAAAGTAGTTCCATTCAGGCCTCAAGAGGGCCTGGATGTAGCAGCATGGTCTGCATCAGGTAAGTGCACATTAAAACACTTGAACACATGTCCAGCTTTATGAGCCTGGCGCCTAAGGCGCCAGGACAGGGCTCCAACATGAGCCTGGCGCCTAAGGCGCCAGGACTGTGTCCAAAGGGCCCCAGCTTGGGCCCGCTGGCACTTCCCTGGGGGGAATGATGCCTGCCTCTGGGGTTGCTGGGTCGGACCTGGCTCCTTGGAGGTAGGCATCATGACACTACTAAGCCAAATGTGAAGAAAGTGAATGCCAATGTCTGTCCTAAGAGTGACGCCATGTCGGCCACACACACACTCCCTGTAAAATATTGCGAAGCAAGTGAGACACATGCCGATGCCTGGTGCAAGGCCGTAACGCACATGACACATACCACACAAACTAGGAAATCCCATGAGGCACACACCGTGCATGACCTACATTGTGAGCATGTCAGACAGCACAGTACCTGGCCAACATGAGTGACACCCACATATGGCTGCATTTACCACCCATGTATGGAATGACGTGCCGTTCCCAACCCAAATGCCTATTACCCACAATTGTGTGGATGTGCAATCGTACCAATGTATGTATGATGCCTATCTAACATCAAACATCACTCATGCCGTCCCACTCTTTCACCCCCACAGGCAGTGAGCATGACAGTGAGGAGGACACCACCCCTGCACAGGACAGCAACCGTCCCTCCACATCCATGGGCCAAGCCAGGGGGCGCCGGGTCACAGCAAGAAGGCCAACACAGGGACACATGCCACTAGCAACAACAAGGCCCGTGGAGGGCACACCACCCCCACCCCTCACTGCACTGCCTGCAGACGCCTGTCCAACGCCACGGTCGAAGGAGTCCAGTGTGGCTGGGGAGGTGGCAGCCACGGCCCCCCTCGCAGTCGACGACAGCCCCGATGACATCTGGGGCACCATTGAGGATGACTCAGTGGATGTTGTACACACCCCAGCACAATCGGCATCTCCCCAGGTATCCATGAGTGACACTGTAGATACCAACACACTAGAGCAGTCTGGGCAAGAACAGACCCAGGGACATTTCAGTCCCGTAAACAGTCCCGGCAAGGATGAGCAGGCTGGGCATGCCAGCCAGATCCCCGGCAGGGCCACTTGTGCAGCCGCAGGAGCACAGCGGGCTGACCAGCTCTCTGCCCTAATATCGGAATTTGTGCAGGACAATCGGCAGGCCAGGGAGGAGTGGCGCGCGGATTTGAGGGCACTGGGCCAGTCCATCACTGAAAACAAAAACCGTCTCTGCGAGGTGCTCGGCCGCATAGCCGATGCTTTGGAGGACACTCTTCCGGCCAACAGCCACAGCATGAGGACACACCATCCACAAGCAACTCTACACAGAGCAGCCTGCTCCGCCAGTCGCTCCGTGCGCTGCGCTGACAGGACATATCTCTATTTGTTATTCACATTAATATTATTACTTTTAATACACCGGTTGTGTTACAAAAAAAGAGTGGACATTCATCATTGCGCATGTGTCATTTAATCTTGCACAGTGCATAGTGTACATGTATCCCCACACCCAATGCCCTATGTCCTAACATTATGTCACCCTCTGCTGACTTGTGTGTCAGAAATATTGTGCGATCACTGACTGCTGCACAGCACGTCACTCCTGTGCAGCTGCACCGTGATGATGTCCTGCCACATCTTCCTCCTCCCCTTCATCATCATCAGGTGCTAGCAGTTCCATGTCAGGGGGCAGTGGCACGTTCCGGCGGATGCACATATTGTGCAGCATTACACATGCCTTGGTGATCTTGGCCACCTTCTTATGGCTGTAGAGGAGTGCCCCACCCGACCGGCTGAGGCAGCGAAATCGTGCCTTCAACAGGCCAAAGGTCTGCTCAATTACCACACGTGTACGGGTATGGGAACGATTGTAGTCCTCCTCGTGCCTGCTCTGTGGGTTTTGGACAGGGGTGAGGAGCCACGGCTTCAAGGGATAGCCACCATCACCTGCATGAGAGGGGAATGAAGGTAAATGTTCGCACATTCATGTTGGACAACTGTACTAGTCTCACATGGCTGCAGGTAATTTGTGCCCACATGCACATGTCCCTGGATGCATTGACCCCATTTCAGGTCCCTCTATGTGTCCTGTGCAATGGACTAATGGTGTGGGTTGCATTTGAAAGATGATTCATGGTGTGCACTGACATCTTGTTGCACGTGCATCATATATGCATACAGCAGTGCTGGAGTAAAATCAGTGATGTGTTGTGTTCTGTGAGATTTAGTAGTAGGGAGCGTTGGCTGTAGTCTGTACAATATTGGGCATTCTGCACTGATCATTTCCATGGTGACATGCAGCACTCATATGGGTGTGCCGAACCAGTGACACACTGTGCAATCCCTGGTTGGCTCAGTTCAATGCACTCCCAGGGATGATTGCCCTGTGTGGTGATATGCTGGAGACAGCAACATAGTGCATATGCACTGCATGGTACAGGATGGCCATACGGTGTGTGAGGGCCGCTGATGAGTGGTGCATGTGTTGTGGGCTGGTTACCTGTTAGTAATGTAGTGAGAGGTGTCGGCCTTACTTCATCACTATGGAATTTGGGTGTCATGTACTGTTTCTGATACTTTGGGGCACAGTGTTCGGTGATGTGCACATCGTGCGCTGACATCAACATTCCCAACCAGGTGGAGTATGCATCCCCCCCTTCCCACCCAGGTGGAGTATGCATCACCCCCCCTTCCCACCCAGGTGGAGTATGCATCCCCCACGTCCCATCTAGGTGGAGTATGCACCCCCCCTTCTCACCCAGGTGGAGTATGCATCCCCCGTTCCCACCCAGGTGGAGTATGCATACCCCCTTCCCACCCAGGTGGAGTATGCATCCACCCACCTCACAACCCCGATGCACTGCCATGGCCCAGTCAGGTAACTCACCAAGCAGCCAGGCACGTCGTCAAGCATGTCGCTCCATGAAGCGTGGTAGCATGGAGTTCCGCAGGACCAAAGAGTCATGAGTTGATCCGGGATATTGGCCACAACAATGTATGATGATCTTGCTGGCATCGCATACCATCTGCACATTGATGGAGTGGTATTGCTTGCGGTTGCGATACACCACCTCCATGGCATGTGGGACCACCAACTCCACGTGGGTGCAGTCGAGGGCACCTACACAATTTGGCATGCCTGCCAGTGCATGGAAGGCAACTTTTGTATCAAATAACTCCTGGGGAGTCCGTGGTAGGGATATGTAGTCCCTTGTGTGCTTGAGGAGAGCATCCAGCACTTGGTTCAGAATCCGGGAAAATAAGGGTTGTGATATGCCATGCATGTGCCCCACTGTGTGATGGTAAGTGCCTGTGGCAAGGAAGTGGAGCACAGACACTACCTTCAGTAGAGGGGGGATGGCAGTGCATATTTCTATGAGGCTCACTATGTCGTCGTGTATCAGGTCCACTATGGTGGTGATGGTGTCCCGGTCAAGCCGCTACAGGGTGTGGATCTGCTCAGGGGTTATATTGAATGGACTGGCTCTGATGCGTGGGATTGTGGGCTGCCAGGGTGGTAACAGTGGATGCACTGGTGGGGCATGCTGGGCCTGTCTCACCCTCCTTTTCCTCCTGCGTCTCCTCTGTGGTGGCAGCTGTTGTTGTTGTTGATGTTGAGGCATTGCAAGCAGGGCCTCCAGTTGCAGTAATGCTACTACTATTAGTATCATCTTGGTGTGGGAGGGGGTGTGGTGTGTGTGTGTGCTTCTTTTGTACTGGCCCTGACCCCATTGCCTCCACCTGTGCTGATTGTGTGCACCTGTGGCACTTGGAAACACTGCTCAGGTTTCTTTACGCCTGGTCGGCGATGGCGGTATTTACACCATGCCGGTATGCACTTTTCCTGCCTTCATGAGGACGTTATTTGCATGTCCGCCTCACTTGTGATCTTCTCCGGCATGGTGTGTCGCGTGCGCGTGTCCAGACCGCTAATTATGGCATCATACTTTACGATGCCATTAATAGCGGTCAGGTTGGTCAGAATAGCCCCTAGCGATAGACGATGCCGGTAATCCTTTACCGGCATCGTTTTTACCTTACCTCCAAACTCGGAATGAGGGCCATTGTCTTCCATTCCTTACTTCTGATTGGACAGAGGCATCTCAAACACCTGTGGTGGCGCACTGTCCTTTGTAACTTGAGATCATCTGTAAGTGGTGTGCTGGACTGACCATGTACAATACCAGATCGCACGGGCTGATGTTCCTTCAATGACCACTGACTGATCGCCAACCCATAGGAATCCTCTGCTTTGTCAGTACAAATGCAAGGTTTATCAGCTTGCAAATATATGTAAACGACCTATCATATCATATCATGTTTGCATAGGATGTATAGAGTACAGAACAACAGAGCTTTGTACAGAGGGGACGCACCCAAGTGGTTACAAGTAAGGGTGCCAGGGTAGCAGAGGAGTTCAGATGGATACGGGTGGAACAAGAAAGTACAAGATCTCCAGCAGGGAGAATAAGGATTGTGCTGAGCAATATGTCATTGCCCTGTTGTTTTCTCATTTTCTGACCCAGCAAGCAGACTGTACTCAGAGCTGCATTGATTCGGTATCCGTAGAAAAAATCGAATTCGAAAATACCGAAGTAAAAATGACCGAATTTCATGTGTCTATTTTTTTTTTAAATGTTTGCCCATTTTTATTAAAACATAGGTGGGGTGGAGTAAGGGTATAAGTTAAGGTAGGGGGAGATGGGGCAGGGCTGAAAGGGATCTCCCCCACATTATTAAAAAAAGAGAAAAAACCCAAAAGTAATTTTAGTTTTTTTACCAAATAAAATTTGGTCATTTCTAGTTAGGTATTTTTTTTTCGGGTTATTTCACGGACAACCCATTGATTCTACCTATCATTCCATTATCATGTTGCCTTTTTTGTCCCAGGATTCTTGCGTCGTCACAGAAACCCAGGATGCGTCGCGTGAGCATCTGTAGTGTGACGCCCTAGCAGCACATTCCTCTGGAGTTTACCGATCGGGGCAGTGAAAGTTAATTTGCACCCAGGCCAGGGCGCTGAGCCAATCAGGTGGCTGGACAGTGGGTGACAATTCACACACTCTGCCCGCGGTTTTCCCTGGTGGGCACCAATTTTTTTTATATATATGTGGGGAGGCAACAGGGATACTCTCCCTGTCACCTCGCCACCCCTCAACCCCAAAACAAGCAAACCTTTCCCCTTCCCCATCCCCCTTCTTCCCAAACTGCTGAACAGGAGCACATCCACGACACATTCGCAGCGTGAACACCTGCAGCATTTATTCCATGACCATTAGGTCTGTGCTCCTCCTTGGCGTGCTCTCCTGCTCCACCGGCCGGCATTTCATTTGAATGCCTGTTGTATCATTACTTCTAGCCAGATGGGGTTGTCCAACTTCAGGATACCCCTCATTAATATTCATGAGATTAATTTGCATACAATGATTCTAAAGGTATACAAATGTGCCTTCACCGTCCCCAGCAATCTTGTACTGCCATGGTAGTTAAATCTTGCGTCCTCAACTATAAGGAACCTGTGGTTTGAGTATGCATCGTCCTACCCTATGCCTCCCTGCAAGCCTTCACACTATAGAACGAAAGCTACTCCATACAGCACTTCTACTAGCCCATTCTGCAAACCACCAAACCAGGCCGGCTAGCCCAGGTTACAGGCCTGGGTCTGAGGACCTGAGGCCACCTTCTCCTCTCGGTCCGGATCAGGCCCACACACCTGCGATTCTCTGCAAACCTTCCTTTCCAGCTTCGGTTTCACTTCCCCTGCAACACACCCAGGTCTCCCATCTAATCCCGGTCAATGAAAAGCACACACCTGTGCTTCTGTACAAGCACCGCGTAACCACTGTAATTGCTCAGTACTCTCAAGCCTCGCCCGGTCTACTTATAGTTTGCATGGCAAATGTTGTGCCACCCTTTGATGAGCTGCACACTCCACCCTTGCTATGCACAGCACACAAATCAGATGTGTTTTTGGCTTCCACTCCTTGTCCATGCTACTAGGATAACACCATTTGTTTCTGGGTGCTCCCCATTACCTGAATTGTACTGTTAGTTCGATGGCAATTTTAGAATCTGCGAACCGCCCAGACCACAGATTACATGTTTCGCCAATGAAAGGGTCCACCATGGGGTTGAAGAAGGCCGGTGTAAGGACTGTTTCCATCCTCTGGGAAGGGGTGTTCTGCAATCACCAGTGGTGGTGTGCACTTACATACCCTTTAGATCACCCACTGGTAGCTTCACCCTAATGACACAATTTCCCAATCTGCCATTTACAACTCCCTACCTGTAAAACAAATCCTATTGTTTGCCCCTAAATATTAGTAGTGGGTGTGTAAACACGATGTAGGCACATGGGTCAGTGACATCAGTCCAAACCTGATATCATTTAAAGATCACTTTAATAAGGTTTTTTGGCTGTACCTGCCCAAAATATTTTTTATTTTTCTATTTGTATTTATTGAAGAACAGGGTGTAATTTCGAACAGAAATGACTTACAAAGTAGGCAATAACAAAGAGGAGAGGTAGTCCTCGGTTAGGGGACTGTCAAATCAAAACTTAGTTGGAATGAATGACGAATATGGGTGGTGACATGGTAAAACGTCATTTCAGTATTGTTAACATTGAGATCCTGAGGCCAATATTTACACATTGCTTAGAGTGAGTTCCAGGGCATTTTGTAGGAGAGCTGTGTTGGGTGGTACATTTGGATGGGTAAGGGTGGGAGGCTTCTGGGCACATTCCATGTCCAGCAGAGGGAGCTTGAGCCTCGTTTTGAAGAGTTCCACTGAAGAGATGGCTTTGATGGTCAGGGGAGGGGCTTTCCAGGAGAGTGGGGTAGCTAAGGAAATGAAGAGGAAGCGTGCAGGGGGATGGGGTGCAGGGAAATGATAGGTCATGAAGAGATGCAGAGCTGAGAGGTTGAGGGAAGGGTACAGGGAGCTGCAATTAGGAGGATGGGGGCAGGGCAAGGCCATGGGTGGATTTATAGATGATTGCAAGAATTTAAAGAGAGCACGAATCAACATGGAAAACGGTCCATCATGGCGATGGAAAGTGGAGATGGGAAGGATCTGGTTAGTCTGAAAAGGAAGCCTGTCACAAAGCTCAGGACGTAGTTGAGGGGAGCAACATAATAAAGAGGTAGACGAATAAGTAGACCCACACATGCACATATGCAGTAAATATGCCCAACAGCCACACGCCAAGTAGCAGTGCTAGCTCTCAAAAGGACCAGCAACACCCAATAGAACCAGCAACTCCCACATGCCAAGCAACAGTGCTAGCTCACAAATGGCCAGCAACACCAGATAGAACCAGCAGCTCCCACACGCCAAGCAACAGTGCTAGCTCTCAAAATGACCAGCAACAAAAGATACAGCTAGCAGCTCCTGATGCCAAACAACAGTGCTAGCTCACAAATGGACCTGCAACACCAGATAGAACCACACGCCAAGCAACAGTGCTAGCTCTCAAAAGGACCAGCAACACCAGATAGAACACACCAAGCAACAGTGCTAGCCCACAAAAGGACCAGCAACACCATATAGAACACACCAAGCAACAGTTCTATCTCTCACAATGACCAACAACACCAGATAGAAGCAGCAGCTCCCACATGCCAAGCAACAGTGCTAGCTCACAAATGGCCAGCAACACCAGATAGAACCACACGCCAAGCAACAGTGCTAGCTCTCAAAAGGACCAGCAACACCAGATAGAACACACCAAGCAACAGTGCTAGCCCTCAAAAGGACCAGCAACACCAGATAGAACACACCAAGCAACAGTTCTATCTCTCACAATGACCAGCAACACCAGATAGAAGCAGCAGCTCCCACATGCCAAGCAACAGTGCTAGCTCTCAAAATGACCAGCAACAAAAGATACAACTAGCAGCTCCTGGATGCCAAACAACAGTGCTAGCTCACAAATGGACCAGCAACACCAGATAGAACCACACGCCAAGCAACAGTGCTAGCTCTCAAAAGGACCAGCAACACCAGATAGAACACACCAGGCAACAGTGCTAGCCCTCAAAGGGACCAGCAACACCAGATAGAACCAGCAGCCCCCACACGCCAAGCAACAGTGCTAGCTGACAAATGGACTAGCAACACCAGATAGAACCACACACCAAGCAAAAGTGCTAGCTCTCAAAATGACCAGCAACACCAGATAGAACCAGCAGCTCCCACATGCACAGTAACAATGTGAGCTCTCAAAAGGAGCAGCAGTACCAGAACGTATTTGTTTGCATAATTCTAGATCTGTTCTCCACCACTAATTTCCCTGGACTCGCCTATCATCGGGAGATGAATGATTTTTGTAATCTGTCTGTTTTATTGTCCGCACCTGTATGCCGGAGGGTCCATAGTGCACAATACAAATATTGTAAGATGGAACCACACACCAAGCAACAGTGCTACCTCTCAAAAGGACAAGCAACACCAGATAGAACCACACGCCAAGCAACAGTGCTAGCTCTCAAAAGGACCAGCAACACCAGATAGAACCACACACCAAGCAACAGTGCTAGCTCTCAAAAGGACAAGCAACACCAGGTAGAACCACACGCCAAGCAACAGCGCTAGCTCTCAAAAGGACCAGCAACACCAGATGGAACCACACGCCAAGCAAAAGTGCTAGCTCTCAAAAGGACCAGCAAGACCAGATGGAACCACACGCCAAGTAACAGTGCTAGCTCTCAAAAGGACCAGCAACACCTGATGGAACCACACGCCAAGCAACAGTGCTAGCTCTCAAAAGGACCAGCAACACCAGATGGAACCAGACGCCAAGCAACAGTGCTAGCTCTCAAAAGGACCAGCAACACCAGATGGAACCACACATCAAGCAACAGTGCTAGCTCTCAAAAGGACCAGCAACACCAGATAGAACCACAATGACAAGCAACAGTGCTAGCTCTCAAAAGGACAAGCAACACCAGGTAGAACCACATGCCAAGCAACAGTGCTAGCAGGACCAGTGTTAGGGAGAATTCTCTGCAAAGGCTAATTTCCCAAACCTAGTGAGTCCCCCAGCAGCTTTGCTGGATTTTTGGGGTTTATTTTTTTCTCCTGCTAAGAGTGAGACTCTTTTACTCCCACTCTTAGACATTATTTTAGGTGTTCCTTTGTCTTTCCATGTGCTTTATGGGCTATGGGGTCTTTTACTCCATAGGGTCTCATGTGTTTTTGATGTGGGTTACACAGCACCCTCCGTGCCGTAACCCAGGGGTGTCGTAGCGACCCCCAAACATACACTCCATACCCTGGGACTGACTACTGTCTCCCAGGGCATATAAAGTCACCATTGGCTTTACTAGTCCCAAATGATGAACAGAAACCAGTACAAACCATCATATTGTGGATGTACTGGTCGGGGCAATTCGATTGCCCCGGGGTCTGTTGTTCGAGGGGGCACGTCTCCGTCCCCCCTGATCGAGTTTTGGCTGGTGGAAGTGGATACTACTTTTTATATTCGACCACGAATATATCTCTATGGGATTTTCCCATTGTTCGAGGCTACCAACTTTAATTATTTAATTCTTATAGCCTCGAACATACCGCTAGTTTATTTATTTAATATTAATTCACCGGTTGGTATTTTTTGCCAGAGCTCGATTCTAAAATGGCGTTTGTGTTCTCTTCTGTGACTCCAACCCAAGTTGAGCCCTTTGTTCCACTTTTTGGCGGGCTTTCCACAGAAGCCTCCAAAACTAGTGCCACTCTCTCTGGGTACCACAGGGGGTGTGGGAGAGGGTTTAGGCACCCTGGACAGAGTTGCCTTGGCAACTCAAGCCGCTCTCTTGTGTGATTGGCCCAAGTGGTGAGCCGGCCGGCTCACCACTTAGCATGTTTGATTGACAGCTAGGCTGAATGAATGTGAGTTTGCTGCATAAAAGTAGGGCTTTGGGGACTGGAACTTCAGAAGTCGCCACAGGACCTAAGGATCCGAGGAGGGAGAAGCTGAGCCGACCTGCAATGACGACACCACCGGTGGAGCCCTGTTGAACCATCTCACCACTTTTCCCGACGACAGAGGAGATCTCCAGACCGGAGAGTCTTCTTCCTTTGACTGGTGGGGATAACCAGTTTTGCCTTCTTTTCACCTTCCTGGAGCATCTCGTGGCCGCCTTGCCCGTGCCAAGCACCCCGGCATCCGGAATACCACGGCTTACCACTACCGCGAAGAGAAGGGCAGTACCTTTTAACCGAAGAACTCTGCGGCTGGTTTCTTCCCTAGCAGTGCAACGACCTTCATCTTTCCTCCACGGCGAGACCTCCTCTTCCTCTAGACGAAACACCGACTTGCACCCGCTGCCAGGAACAACTGCCCCCGCTGGAGCTTCCTTCACACTTAAGGTACTGTGTCCCGCCTGGCTTCCCTTGCGACAGATCGTTCGGGGTGACAGTAAAGCCTCGACTTTCTAACCTGGACTGGCCTGGGACAACCTAGCTAACTTTTCCTGACTTTAATTTCATTCTTTGTGTGCGAACTATCTAGAAGACTCTTTGGGCATAACCCCACTGTGTGAACCTGGACCCCTTCTGCTTGCTCTCTCCAAGAGTGGGCCTTGCAATCGACTTCCTTGCTCTCCAGTAGAACCCTGCCTATCCTGCCTTACTGTGGTTCTTTTAAAAGTATTGAAATTTGTGTGCTTCCATAACTCTGCCTTTTTCCTCCCTTTTAATAACTTATTAGAGTGCAATCTTATGTGAAGCGCTCACCTCTGTCTGAAAATAAGTGGTGTTTCTCACTAAGACTTGTCTAATAAGAAATTAGGGTTGTATATATATAATAGTGACTGTGTGCTGAATTTACTTTTCTCTTTATGCTAGTGTAATTTGCAAGTGTGTCTTTAAATAAATAATTATTTACTTTTACACCAAAGCTCTGGTCAGTGTTTGCTTGTGCTACTGTATCTCTGTACCTATTGTGTATACTCTATATACTGCCTAACTCTTCTTGAGGGAAGTCTAACTGCTCAGCCACAGCTACCAAGTGAATCTGTGTGGTACAGACTGCTACCAAGTGGGTTTACTGCCAAACACCTGTAGTCCTAAATCTTTTGCAGTGGTCCCTAAGGGAACTGCACAGGTTTCTGCCTAACACTGGTGTACAGCGGTGGGATTTGTATTGAGTATACATTTTAGTGTGCTTATAGATACCTTAGTGCAACTAACCACAAAGCTTAGCACTAAAGAAGTTATTTTCTAAAACATGTCAACTATGGAAAGCTATAGTCAAGAGTCCCTTGCTACAAAAACTGCTGATTGTTTAAGAGTTCTCTGTAAGCATAAGAATCTCCGGACTAAAGGCAAGAAAATGGAGCTAATAGAAGGGTTGTTAGCTAACCAAAGTCTGGATGATGGTTCAGAGGAACCTACCACTCCAGCAACTGCAGATAACAGCAATGATATTGATATGAATGTTAGTATTGATAACTTTGAGTCAGAAGCAGAAGAGGAGGTGGAAGATGATAGAGTTGTCTCCCCTGGGCCTCTACGTGCCCTGCCAGCTGTACCTACTGGACCTTTACCAGGTCCCACACTTAATCCTCAATATATGGAACTAGAAAAAATGAAGCTTGAATTAGAATTCAAAAGAATTAATGCTCAAACAGAACAATGGCACCAAGAACTAAGGCTCAGAGAAATGGAGCTCAACCATAAGCTAGAAATGAAAAAATTGCCTGTGGAAAGTGCTTCTCTCTCCGAATCCTCTAGGAGTTCCAGTCCCAAAAGACCCCGGATGCCTAAGGAGTTTGTGGGTATATATGAGCCTAAGTTGGATGTGTTGGATTGGTTGAGTTTGTTTGAATATAATCATGGGCTCCAGAACATTACAGGAAATGAGTTACTTTCCTGGTTGTTCTCTAGGCTCCCCCCTGTTGCAACTGATGTGGTAATGGAGCTGGGGGAGGAGGATAAGAAAGATTATGAATGTGTGAAGCTAGCTTTGATAGCTAGATTTGGGAAGACCCCTTCCCAGTACCTTAAGAGGTTTAGGACCCTCAAAAAGCATGATGGTACCCCTTGGGCTACCTGGGTGAGTGAAACTTTGAAGAATTTAGAGGGATGGATTAAAGGTTACAAAGTGAACACTTATGAGGGAAGGAAGAATTTTGTGATGTTGGAGTCAATTTATGATGCCTGCTCTCCTGGGCTAAGACAGCACTTGGCTGATTCAAATGAATTAGATTCCAGGAAACTAGCTAAGGCTGCTGACTTGTGGGTTGCCAACAGGGCTACTCACAAGGACTCTGGGGTAACTCAGAAAAAGGATGAGGGGAAACAGCCAAAAAAGGACTCCAACGAGAATTCTAATAATTCCAATCCCAAAGAGGGCCCCAAACAAAACAATAAGGGTAAGCCACAAGGGAAACCAAATCAGAGTAGTGTACCCTCTGGTGGTAAACCAGAAGGAGGTCAGGCCAAGCCACCCTTTCAGAGAGCATTTGGAACATGCTATCTCTGTGGGGCAACTGACCACATCAAAGGAGATCCCAGATGTAAGGGTAAACCTACAGGGATCAGCACAGTCTCCTTAGCCTTCACTCCTGAGGAGGAGGTCCAAATGGCTAGTGCTCACTTTGGGTTTCCAAGCAAGTGTAACAGTAGAGTCCATGGGTCTGGTTAGTGATCAGAATAGGAGTGTGTACAACTCCGTACCAGAAAACTCTAAAGTTTATTATATGGACAGTGTTCTTGTCAATGGTCAGGATACTCCTGCCAGGCGAGACTCTGGGGCCAGCAGAACAGTAGTGGATGAAAGCTTTTTCAGTCCGGAGGATGTTGCTAAGGCACCCAAAGGTCCCACTAAGATGCCTGGAGGCCCTGTCCAAATGGTTCCAATTCTACCAGCCCTCATTCAGTGTAATGATATGACAGCGTTGATTCCTGTCAGTGTTCAGACTGAGGTGCCTGGGAGAGTCCTGTTGGGGAATGATCTAAGAACTCTAGGAGTAGTATCCAGTACCCCCAGGCCTCCCAGTATGGAGACCCATAACCAAACCAAATTGGCTAGAGAGGCCACCTTAAGGAACCACTCTAAGCCTGTGGGAACCTCTACTGAGAACCCCACTACAAGCCCTGGTGTTGGTAAGTTGACCCCTGACCCAGGCAAATTTCAGGCTAACATGTTAGGGAAATGGGAGCCCCAACCAAGCTCCATCATTGTTCCCCCAGTTATAGAGTCTGTGACTCCCCCTGCTTCTGAGGAAGAGGTGGATAGACCTACTGGAACCCTAACTAGGCCTAAGAGAACTGGTAATTCTCAGTGCTGGTGGAAAACCAGAAAAGAAAAGTCTAAGGCCAAAAACCTTCAGACTGTTGGACCTTCCACAGAAGACTCCAACCCAAGTCCTAGTCTTAAGGGGGAAACTCCTAAAGTAGGTAAAGGTAGATCTAAGAGGAAGGAGAAGCATGTACCTTGCTTATCTCCATCCCCTCCAACCAAGAGGCCTAAAACCCAACCTTCTCCCAACAGAGAGGTGGTGAGGACCTCTGGAGGCCCCTCTAGTTCTATGGGAATCCTTTATAATGACCCCTTAAAAAAGCCTAACACAGGTTCAGAAGTGTACCAACCTCTGAGGGACTGGTCAACCAGATCCCCTATAACTTTAAAAAGACTGATGTTCCTCAAAGGGTTTGTAGGTCATATAGCTTACAAAGGAAATCCTTTGATTTGACCATAGAACATAGGTCAGGGTGTCACCACCAAAATGCTGATGGTCTCTCTAGGGTGTTTGTTACCGACGAGAGGTATGAGATTCATCCAGGAGTGGATTAAATCCTCCTGTCCCTTAGTCTGGGGGTGGGGGGGTGAATGTTATGGAGAATTCTCTGTAAAGGCTAATTTCCCAAACCTAGTGAGTCCCCCAGCAGCTTTGCTGGATTTTTGGGGTTTATTTTTTTCTCCTGCTACGAGTGAGATGCTTTTACTCCCACTCTTAGACATTATTTTAGGTGTTCCTTTGTCTTTCCGTGTGCTTTATGGGCTATGGGGTCTTTTACTCCATAGGGTCTCATGTGTTTTTGATGTGGGTTACACAGCACCCTCCGTGCCGTAACCCAGGGGTGTCGTAGCGACCCCCAAACATAGACTCCATCCCCTGGGACTGACTATTGTCTCCCAGGGCATGTAAAGTCACCATTGGCTTTACTAGTCCCAAATTATGAACAGAAACCAGTGCAAACCATCATATTGTGGACGTACTGGTCGGGGCAATTCGATTGCCCCGGGGTCTGTTGTTCGAGGGGGCATGTCTCCGTCCCCCCTGATCGAGTTTTGGCTGGTGGCAGTGGATACTACTTTTTATATTCGACGGCGAATATATCTCTATGGGATTTTCCCATTGTTCGAGGCTACCAACTTTAATGATTTCATTCTTATAGCCTCGAACATACCGCTGGTTTATTTATTTAATATTAATTCAGCGGTTGGTATTTTTTGCCAGAGCTCGATTCTAAAATGGTGTTTGTGTTCTCTTCTGTGACTCCAACCCAAGTCGAAGCCCTTTGTTCCACCTTTTGGCGGGCTTCTCCACAGAAGCCTCCAAAACTGGTGCCACTCTGTCTGGGTACCACAGGGGTTGCGGGAGGGGGTTTAGGCACCCTGGACTGAGCTGCCTTGGCAACTCAAGTCGCACTCTTGTGTGATTGGCCCAAGTGGTGAGCCGGCCGGCTCACCACTTGGCATGTTTGATTGACAGCTAGGCTGAATGAATGGGGGTTTGCTGTATAAAAGCAGGGCTTTGGGGACTGGAACTTCAGAAGTCGCCACAGGACCTAAGAATCTGAGGAGGGAGAAGCTGAGCCGACCTGCAACGACGACACCACCGGTGGAGCCCTGCTGAACCGTCTCACCACTTTTCCCGACGACAGAGGAGATGTCCAGTCCGGAGAGTCTTCTTCCTTTGACTGGTGGGGATAACCAGTTTTGCCTTTTTTTCACCTTCCTGGAGCATCTCATGGCCGCCTTGCCCATGCCAAGCACCCCGGCAACCGAAATACCACGGCTTACCACTACCGCGAAGAGAAGGGTAGTACCTTTTAACCGAAGAACTCCGCGGCTGGTTTCTTCCCTGGCAGTGCAACGACCTTCATCTTTCCTCCACGGCGAGTCCTCCTCTTCCTCTGGACGAAACACTGACTTGCACCCGCTGCCAGGAACAACTGCCCCCGCTGGAGCTTCCTTCACACTTAAGGTACTGTGTCCCGCCTGGCTTCCCTTGCGACAGATCGTTCGGGGTGACAGTAAAGCACTGACTTTCTAACCAGTACTGGCCTGGGACAACCTAGCTAACTTTTCCTGACTTTAATTTCATTCTTTGTGTGCAAACTATCTACAAGACTCTTTGGGCATAACCCCACTGTGTGAACCTGGACCCCTTCTGCTTGCTCTCTCCAAGAGTGGGCCTTGCAATTGACTTCCTTGCTCTCCAGTAGAACTCTGCCTATCCTGCCTTAGTATGGTTCTTTTAAAAGTATTGAAATTTGTGTGCTTCCATAACTCTGCCCTTTTCTCTCCCTTTTAATAACTTATTAGAGTGCCATCTTATGTTAAGCGCTCACCTCTGTCTGAAAATAAGTGGTGTTTCTCACTAAGACTTGTCTAATAAGCAACTAGAGTTGTATATATATATATAGAATAGTGACTGTGTGCTGAATTTACTTTTCTCTTTATGCTAGTGTAATTTGCAAGTGTGTCTTTAAATAAATAATTATATACTTTTACACCAAAGCTCTGGTCAGTGTTTGCTTGTGCTACTGTATCTCTGTACCTATTGTGTATACTCTATATACTGCCTAACTCTTCTTGAGGGAAGTCTGACTGCTCAGCCACAGCTACCAAGTGAATCTGTGTAGTACAGACTGCTACCAAGTGGGTTTACTGCCAAACACCTGTAGTCTTAAGTCTTTTGCAATGGTCCCTAAGGGAACTGCACAGGTTTCTGCCTAACAACCAGCAACACCAGATAGAACATACCAAGCAACAGTGCTGGCTCTCAAAATTGCCAGCAAATCCCGATAGAACCAGCAGCTACCACATTCACAGTAACAATTCAGCCAAGTTGCTAAAGGCTAGCGACCATATTTAGCCGGGTAGTATATCCCCAGCAAGGGATATATCCACACAGGCCACCTTCCACATGCTAGTAACATTTAATGTCAGTTTCCTCATTCCCACAAAACAGTATAGGCAGCTGCAACATGTCATCCTTCCTCACCATGTGTTCATCCTGCAACAGGAAACCGCATTAACCGTTACCTCCTGCCATCATCAGTCCCTCATCTGCACTAAGAATTGCAACGCCGGGTGTGACGTCTCACAAGAGGATTAAATACCCTCCTCATTTCTGTGATGCAAAACTGCAGAGAAAGTGCAGCATGCATGTTCCCTCAGCTCTCCACATTATTACCACTGGGCCAGGGAGAGAAGGACAATCATGTCAAGGAAAACATGGCAAGTGGCTAGGAGGTCCAAAGGAGGTAAAAGAGCAAGGGGACTAGAGTGTGACTGGGGGGGTGGGGGCGGGGCAGAGGAGAACATTGTGTAGCTTACAGTATCATTCAGCAGAGCATGAGGCGTCTTGTGACTTAAGCCCCTCCTGGGCTCGGGCAGAAGTCACATGTAATGGGACATGTGAAGAAAGGGCGAGCGGCTTCCCGCGTGGTAGTCGTTTACCACCTGGACTCCTGCCTTCTGGGTCTCATTTCAGCGCGCTCCATAGCTGCGCAGTAGGCAGTGGGCCTGCACATCATGGCCCAGGACCACCGGGCCCCTTAACAACTGGCAACGAGGATAGGCCACATCTCCCCACTGATCCCGGGTTTCGTGAGGGGACCTCGTAATTTCGCTGAACGGGTTCAACGGGTCCACCTCCATTAGCGGAGCCCGTTAACCCGTTCCACGAACGTCGTAATGAGGCCCAAGAAATCATGTCAAGACCATCCATCACATTCACCAGCTGCACAGTGGGAGTGGCACCAGCTATCTTAGAGATGTCGCAAAAAAGTACCCCCCTCCATGATCGACATCCGCCAATAGCCTCACTAGGCCAGATTTTAGAAAACATAAATCAAATGATGGCCACGCAGTAGCGGCATAATCACCCAAGCGAACCAACTCCCACTCAACATCAAAAGTGAAGACCACCTCATATTCTGAAGGCGTATAAGAACAAGTCTTCGTGCCATAATCTAAGGCCTGGTTGAAGGCAGGTCCTACTGGAGAATGCCTTTTTTTCTCAACCTACTGGGCCTCCATTGACAATTCATGCGGGTCCACACGCTCCTTGACCTACCCTCTGAGAGTCGCAGTCCTCCTAACGCAGAGCCCTCCCCCTGAATGGCCCCTTGCACTAGACCTTAAAAGTATCCCTTCTCTCTTCTCAGTCTTGCTTGCACTTATATCATGTGGATGTTTTTTTATTTATTTAAATGATATAGTTTATTACAAAACTTTCATTTTGTAGCACATTTACAAAAATCAAAATCCTAAAAAACATTCAGTCAGAGCTTAGGTTCATTACATTTTAAATCATGATTAATTCCAATTGAACAAAGAAAATATACTTTCTTTTGAAGATTTATGTTGCCTCATCCATTATACTGTTCTAAAAGTGGATGATTGTGACAACTAGAGTTTTGTTATTTCCCCAAAAGTATCTGAGCCCATCTTTCATTCGCGTTGTAAGAAGGTCCTAGTCGTGGTAGCATGTCTCTGAACACATTTCGTTTTTCAGTCAATGCTGTGCAATCCATTATACTATGGTATAATGACTCCACTGTTTCTGACTGTTGACAACATCGACAGTGGTTCAGTGCTAATGGCAGCTGCTTTGTGTTGACTAGAACTTCTCGTGTGGGCAACAGATTAAAGCGTAGGCGCAGACAAGTGTCTCGAATGTGTCGTGCTGGGAAGAGCTTTAGATACTGCAGAAGTTGATTCATCGTTCTTGTATCCATGTCACAATTTGATGCGAGATGATATTATGCTTTAAGTTGCATCGTTGTAATCCAATCCTTCTGTTGGAAGCGTTTTTTGCCTGTTGTCGACGAAGTTTAAGCATCTCCTAATGTATGTCTGCATTATGCAATATTCCCATGGCAGCCTTTCTCCATTCATGTAAGACTGAGTAACCTACAGAGTTTAGTCTGGGGCATAGTATCTCAATTGCTGGTATATAACCATCTATCACAGTCTTTTTGAAAAGGTCTAGGTGTTTCCAGGTTACTATAGACTCTGACGAGTGTAGGGCTAGCTCATATCGAATACGTGGCATGCGGAAGGCCGCGGGCAGAGCTAAGATTTTCCTCCAAAAGATCCCTTCTATCTGCTGCCAGTTTTTTCGATCCAAGTTTAACAGGGATTCGCTCCCATATGAAAGAATGGCTACGACCTTCTGCCTGTAGTAGGTAATCACTGGCACCATTGAACATTTGCCAAATGTATTATATAGCTGTAGTCCTTGTCTTGCCAATGAGAGAGCCTTGGATTTCAAGTGGTCCGCCCAATCCTTTTCGACCTCTGAATGATCCAGCCATATACCCAGATATTTGACTGTTTTTACGTGGTCACATTTTTTGTTCTCCAGAAAAGAAAGGCATAGATTTAGGGTTGGCTTTATATTGGTGTGTCAAGGTCATCATTTTTGATTTGTTTGTGTTAATCAACAGATCATTAGCTTTTACATTTTCTTCCAGATTTCTTAGACTTTTCTGAAGGCCCATTTGAGTTTTGCAACAGGAAACCCTGGGGGTCGTAAAGTAGCAGTGCGCTAGTGAATGCCACTATTTAATATAAGTGTGAGGATCTGCTGCGTTGGAAACCTTTTTCTGGCGCCCCCTAGCAAGCACCAGGAAACTTCAAGCAGAAACTGTGAAATAAAGGTATATCCAATGCGCAGTTCCGAAAGATACACATCAAAGTATGAAACCAAGGTCGTCTGCTTGTATGCAGGGTTTATTGGTCATGAACAGCCGACACGTGTTTCGACCAATCAGGTTGTTATCAAGGCGTGAGTCCAGTGGTAGAATGAATAACTGCTCTAAGTGGTTAGAAAATGGTAAAGCAGGATAGATATCAACAATGGTATAATCTTGAAAAAAGTCAATTGGTAAAGAAATCTGTATAGCATGAATGCTAGTGGAGGTCAAGGGGTCCAATCCCCATAGTACCATTAATATGGAAACCTGGATTTTTCCAGTGAGTCCAGTGGTACTTATTCATTCTACCACTGGTCTCACGCCTTGATAACGACCTGATTGGTCGAAACACGTGTCGGTTGTTCATGACCAATAAACCCTGTATACAAGCAGACGACCTTGGTTTCATACTTTGATGTGACTGTGTATTTTTCGGAACTGCGCATTGGATATACGTTTATTTCACAGTTTCTCATTTGAGTTTTGTCTAGTATCACTAGATCATCTGCATACATGATATAGGGGAGAGGAGAAGCATTCACTTTTGGAGGGTTAGCTGTCATAACGCTGACTCTCTGCTATATCTGAAGTGTAAAGATTAAATAGGGTCGCCACAAGGGGGCATCCCTGCTTCAGACCATTCCATGTGTTAATCTGGGTGGATACAGCTCCATCCTGGGACAATCTTATCCTGATTGTTGTGTTCGTATACAGTTCCTTGATAGGTTCAAGTATCTCATTCGGGCATTCCCACTTGGCTAGTTCTTTCCATAATTTGGATCTGTTTACAGCGTTGAAAGCTAGTTGCAGATCAATGAATGCTGCATATATTGGCAGTTTTTTCTTTATCAATTCTTGTTTTAAGATATTCAAAAGGATCAAGTTGATGTTAGTACCAATATTCTTCACAAAACCAGTTTGTCTTGGGTCTTTGTCTGTGTTTTTTTGTAGCCCCGACTGTTAGTCTCTTCAATACTAGCGATGCAAAGAGTTTTCCAAGGGGATCAAGGAGCGCTATAGGATGGTAGTTGGCCGGGGATTTCCTACCTCCATATTTATAAATAGGGATAAGCATAGCAGCTTTCCATGTTGAGGGGATCATATTCTGTTCTGAGATCATTGCAAATAACTGTGTAAAAAGATTTGCCCATATTGCAGCGATCAAGGAATGGAAAGCTCCGGTTTTGACGTATTGAGATCTGATGTTCCAGAGAGAAGACATCTTACAAGCAATCAACAATGTGCGCGACTCTCGAGCTCCTGGCCCAGACCGTCTAACGAACTATACCATCAAACGTAACCCAAACCTGTGGGCAGATTTCTGTGTAATCCTATTCGACAGAATTGTCAAGAGTTGTGCCACCCCCAAAATCATGGAAGAGTGCTGTGGTGGTCCCTATTTTCAAAAAGGGTGACAGAACCAATCCGAAAAACTATAGACCTATAGCGCTTTTCGATGTGTTAGGAAAGGTCTATGCCACTCTCCTACAACAGAAACTCTTAAAATGGTCTACGGAAACCAATCACGTTGACCCAAGACAAGCAGGGTTTGTAAAGGGAGTTGGCTATGGACTAATCCTGTTACAATTGAATCTGCTAAAGATGGAAGCAATAAGAACTAACACCAAGGTCTACCTGGCTCTAATTGATCTTCCCCAGGCTTTTGATAGCATCAACAGAGATCTGATGTGGGAAAAATTGAGCAAGTGGAACTGTCCCCCAGCTTGTTGAATGCCATCAGGGAGCTACACTCCGACACCTCCATAAGGAGCAGACTAGACTCCAAAGGCACGTTATCTGCTCCGATTAGCACACATAAAGGTGTGAAATAAGGCTGCCCTTTGGCAGCCATCATTTTCAACTTGTTCATATCTGATGTTGATGATATATTCAATGGAGCTGCCACGTTTCTTCCCAAATTTCATAGCTCCCATATCGACTATCTTGTTTATGCGGGTGACCTCATTCTACTTGATCTGACCCCCATAGGGCTTCAGCGCAAACTTGCAATCCTCGAAACCTGTATAACATTGCATCAAAGTGTGGGATGGGAAAAAAGTGTGTTTCTCGTTGAAACTCGTGATTTTCTTTTTTGTCTTGTTTGTTTTTTAAAGGTTTGAATAAACCAAATAAAAATAAACTTAAAAAAAAATATTTCAGGATTTCGTTTTAGGAGGGCGTTATATAACCCATCAGGGCCGGCCGCCTGTCACATATTCAAGTTTTTAATGTGGGATAGTATTTCTTCTAGGTCCCAATCGATGGTCCATTTCAACAGAACATTGTCGGGGGATTTATTCGCTATTTCATTCCTTTGTTTGCAAAGCTCAGCAAAATAGGCTGTCCATCCTGCTTCCAAGACGTCTAAGATTAGACACTCCTGTTGTTGGGAGGTCGCAGTCAGTAGATTCCATGAGTCTCTTGAATTTTTATTTTTCATCGCTTTTAATATATTCTCGGCATCGTCTTGAATTATCATCATGTTTGTTATTTTTAGCCTACTGTCACGCCGCTGAGACCGTGGAAGTTATGGGCAAGATGGAGGCGTTATTAGGTCCTGATGGTCTGTCGGTGAGCGGTCCAGTCTTTTTGGTTGTCGCGGCATTTAAGGAAGCCACGCCCCCCCTGCGAGTTGCGTTGCAACTCGCTATGCTGACTTTCGATTTCGAGCCTACGATAGCTCCTGACCTACCGAGCTCCTCTTTTGCTTTCTTGTTTGCTCTCTGCGGCCCTTCGCCTTCTCGCCAGGCGAAGGCCGTACTCTCTTGCCTTCCCATATTCCTTCGGTCTTACCATCCCTCTCTTTCACCCCTATTTCTTTCGTGTACTCTGGCATTCACTCAACCTCGCATTCGCGCGCTCTCATAGTCACTTGCTCTCTCTCATTCTTACTCTCTCGCATTCACTCTACCTCGCATTCGCGCACTCTCATAGTCACTTGCTCTCTCTCATTCTTACTCTCTCGCATTCACTCTACCTCGCATTCGCGCACTCTCATAGTCACTTGCTCTCTCTCATTCATATTCTCTCGCGTTCACTCTCTCTCACCCTCACGGACTCTGTGCTACTCTCCTTTACTCTCGTGCATTCTCTCTCCATACCAACTTACCTCCGTCAGCAGTCTTCGGAGCCTCTGTTTGTTCCTTCGGAGTCTGATAAGTCTTCCTTCGTGGCTCCTCATCCCATCGCCTCTTCCAAGGCGCCCTCATCCCTGCCAAGGAATCACAGTCCTGTTACTGTTTTATCAACTGGACATTAGTCTCAAGACTCTTAAGGCATCTGGATCCGCTGTTCCTCCAATCTATCCTCGCCAGCAGCCTCACAGGGTTTTTTCTGCCTTACTGGCTTTTTCCCTGTTTTGGGAGGGGCGGACTCCCCAGGGTTCACCTGACGGTATATTCTAATAACGGTCAAGGTGGCCTCCGGAGGAGACCGTCCCTATCTCTTCGAACGCAAGAAGGGTAAAGGACTCCTTAAGAAGGACACTGAAGAGGAGAAAACCCCGAAAGACCGGAGGAGAAGACAGAAAGCCACCAGTCACAGTGAAGACCAAGGTGAGGAGACTCCAGGGGAAGGAACTTTGGGAAGTAGTTTTGACAGTTTGCAACGCCCGACAAGTACGATGGCCTCCTTGGAACAATACCAGGAGATGGTAACAGCGATTCAGGGTCTCCAGGCGGAGGTTCAGAGCCTCCGAACAGAGAACATCAACTTACGGCAGCAGGTGGCAACTCGAGAGGATTTCCGAGGCGACCTGCCTCCCCTGACGTTTTCCTTCGGGAAGTATGATGGCAGTCCACAACTCCTGAAAGAATTTTTGGATGCCTGTATGATTTACTTTACCTTTCGACCTAAGGCCTATGAACTCGATAGGGCCAAGGTTGGGTTTTTGGTCTCCAACCTAGTAGGTAATGCTTTAGCGTGGGCTACTCCCTTGATAGCGCAAGCAAATCCTGCGGTTAATGATTACGCACAGTTCCTTCTATTGATGCGGAACAGATTTGAACGACCAGAGGTCCAATATTCTTCATATGAAGCCCTTCTGGATCTCCGTCAGGGGAATCAAGGAGTACAGACATACGCCTCCGCATTTCTGAAGTTGGCGACGGAGGCAGGGTGGCCAGATTCAGCCCAGCAGACCCTCTTCCGACGAGGATTACATGATGAACTTAAAGACGAACTAGCCCGGATGGCACGTCCTGCTTCCTTCCCAGAGTTGGTCACGCTGTCCCTGCAATTGGAGTTTAGACTGCAAGAGCGAAGATTAGAAAGGAGGAAGTTCAGACCACATCAGACCTTCGGAGTACCCGCCTCAAACCCTTCTAATCGATCGCAGCCAGAGGAACCCATGCAAATAGGATCAACTAGGGGCCCATTGACTCCCGAGGAACGAAAAAGACGCAGAGAACAGGGTCTCTGCATGTACTGCGGATCCTCTAAGCATCTGCTTCGGAGTTGTCCCGAAGTTCCCCCGAGACGGTCGGGAAACGCGTCTCCCCGGTCTTAAGCAGGGAAAGGCACCGGGCGGAATCGATTAATCCCTGCAATTCCAGGCAACAGGATAAGTCGAAGGAGGACCATAGACTCATGGTTTTTACAGTACATCTGACGTTCGGATCTCTTGCTTCATTAGAAACTTTGGCTATGCTGGATTGCGGTGCTGCTGGAAATTTTATAGACATTCAGTGGGTTCGAGAACAAGCTATTCCCCTAATCCAGAAAGTCTGTCCTTTACCGGTAGAGGGTGTAGACGGAGCTCCTCTCTCTTCTGGACCTATCATTCAAGAGACTTGTCCAGCCACTATGTCCTTGTTCCAACACCAGGAACAAATAACCTTTGATGTCATCAGAGCTGCCCATTTTCCCGTCATCCTGGGCATACCCTGGTTGCGTAAGCACAATCCCAGGATAGACTGGGCTACTAATACTGTGAGTTTTCAGTCTTCATATTGTTACACTTCGTGTCTTCCCCAGACATCTCCTTTCAGGGGAAAGGGAGCTGCTATTCCAACCTCCTCGACTGTGGTTCAAACAATCCCTCCTTATTATCAGCAGTATGCCGAGATATTTGAGGACAAACTACCCCATACTTTACCTCCTCATCGTGCAGAGGATTGTGCCATCAATTTGAAACCCGAAGCATCTGTACCCTTTGGACGCATGTATCCGATGTCCCTACCAGAAAGAAGGGCATTGAAGGAGTATCTAGATGCTAATCTACAGAACGGCCTGATCCAGGAATCTCATTCCCCCGCTGGGGCTTCAATGTTCTTCATCCCAAAGAAGGGCTCTACTGAACTCAGGCCGTGCATTGATTATCGCGGATTGAACAGCTTGACTATACGGGACAGATACCCTATGCCTCTCATAAAGGAGGTACTCGAAGCAGTAGAAGGAGCCTCTATATTCACCAAATTAGACCTTCGGGGAGCCTACCATCTGCTGAGAATAAAGAAGGGGGATGAATGGAAGACTGCCTTTCGAACTCCTCTGGGACACTTTGAATATAGAGCCATGCCCTTTGGTCTGGTGCAACCTAACCAGTCTCTCCCCTTTGTGGTTGAAACAGATGCCTCTGGAGGGGCTATTGGAGCTGCCCTTCTACAAACCGGCAAAGATGGAGTGGAACATCCGGTGGCTTATTATTCTAGAACCCTTACACCTAGCGAAAGGAATTACTCGGTTTTGGAACGAGAGTTACTGGCTATCCGACAGGCCTGCATCGAATGGAGACATTTGTTACAGGGAGCTGCCCATCCCTTTCTGGTTCGTACTGACCACAGGAATCTGAAGATTTTGCAGCAAATGGAGTGTCGTAATTCCAGACACGCTCGATGGGCCTATTTCTTTTCCCAATATGACTTTGAAATCACATATCTTCCCGGAAAGGAGAACGCCTTAGCAGACGCTCTCTCTCGGAGCCTGGAGTACCGAGAGGAAGAGAAACAGGGCCAGGATGGGATGTTTGCTGGCAAGAGAATCCTGGGATTGGTCAACTCTTTCCTACAAGAAGTAGAGCTTGCCACTAACCATATCGAGGTGTCTTCAGAGTATCAACCGCTTCTGGAGAAGAAGGGTGGATTGTACTTTCATCAAGGCGCTCTATTTCTACCGTCTAAGGAGTTTCAAACGCAAGCCCTATATTGGTGTCACGACCTTCCGTCTGCGGGTCACAAGGGACAGAGGGCAACCCTAGGCCTGGCTTCTAGATATTTCTGGTGGCCGACAATGGTAAAGGACACTAAGACATACGTGATGAGTTGTCCAGTCTGTGCTGCCAACAAGAATACCACTCACAGACCTTTGGGCCTGCTCCAACAAGAGCCTCTACCATCCCAGCCTTGGATACATGTATCTACCGATTTCATTGTAGATCTTCCCCCTTCAGGGGATTACACAGCAATTATGGTGACGATTGACTCCCTGAGCAAGATGGCACATTTCTCTCCCTTACATGGCTTGCCTTCCGCCCCTGTGACTGCCGAGGTGTTCCTGAGAGACGTAGTGAGACTACATGGCTTGCCTCGGACCATTGTGTCTGATAGGGGTACCCAATTTACCTCCCGTTTTTGGTCAGCATTATGCAACTCTCTGGGGATTCAGAGGGCATTGTCATCTGGTTACCATCCCCAGAGTAACGGCCAGACCGAACGCCTCAATGCCACCGTTGAACAATATCTACGTTGTTTCTGCAGTCAGGAGCAGGATAAGTGGCAGTCCTATCTAGCACTGGCAGAGTTTACATATAACAACACCCAACATTCTGCTACAGGTATCAGTCCCTTCTTTTTTACCTACGGGTATCATCCGAGACATATACCTCTTTTCGAGAGTCCTTCTACTACTGTGCCCTCGGTGGATCGACATCTTCATGATCTCCGTATCATCCAAAAGGAAGCGGTACAGAAGTTGGAGGCAAGTCGGATACGTTACAAGAAGTATGCTGATAAGAAGCGATCCCCCAACCCTAACTGGGTTGTAGGAACCAAGGTGTGGTTATCAACCAAATATATCCCACGTTGGGTTCACCCAGGAAAATTCTCGGCCCGCTTCATAGGTCCGTTCCCCATTGCATCCCAAGTAAATCCTGTGGCCTTTCGATTACAATTACCACCCAAGATGAAGAGGATTCATCCTGTTTTCCATACGTCTCTCCTAAAGGCTTACGTTCCCGATCCTACGAGTCATCGTAGACCCTCTTCTTTGAGGATCGAGGACCCGGACCCTGATGAGTATGAGGTGGAAAGGCTGGTGGATTCCCGTTACAGACATGGCACTGTACAATACCTGGTCCATTGGAAAGGATACTCCACAGCAGAACGATCTTGGGAGCCCAGACGTAACATCCATGCCCCACGCCTTCTCAGACTGTTCCATCGCCTTCACCCAGGGAAGCCTGGGGGAGAAGGGATAAGGAGAGGGCATACTGTCACGCCGCTGAGACCGTGGAAGTTATGGGCAAGATGGAGGCGTTATTAGGTCCTGATGGTCTGTCGGTGAGCGGTCCAGTCTTTTTGGTTGTCGCGGCATTTAAGGAAGCCACGCCCCCCCTGCGAGTTGCGTTGCAACTCGCTATGCTGACTTTCGATTTCGAGCCTACGATAGCTCCTGACCTACCGAGCTCCTCTTTTGCTTTCTTGTTTGCTCTCCGCGGCCCTTCGCCTTCTCGCCAGGCGAAGGCCGTACTCTCTTGCCTTCCCATATTCCTTCGGTCTTACCATCCCTCTCTTTCACCCCTATTTCTTTCGTGTACTCTGGCATTCACTCAACCTCGCATTCGCGCGCTCTCATAGTCACTTGCTCTCTCTCATTCTTACTCTCTCGCATTCACTCTACCTCGCATTCGCGCACTCTCATAGTCACTTGCTCTCTCTCATTCTTACTCTCTCGCATTCACTCTACCTCGCATTCGCGCACTCTCATAGTCACTTGCTCTCTCTCATTCATATTCTCTCGCGTTCACTCTCTCTCACCCTCACGGACTCTGTGCTACTCTCCTTTACTCTCGTGCATTCTCTCTCCATACCAACTTACCTCCGTCAGCAGTCTTCGGAGCCTCTGTTTGTTCCTTCGGAGTCTGATAAGTCTTCCTTCGTGGCTCCTCATCCCATCGCCTCTTCCAAGGCGCCCTCATCCCTGCCAAGGAATCACAGTCCTGTTACTGTTTTATCAACTGGACATTAGTCTCAAGACTCTTAAGGCATCTGGATCCGCTGTTCCTCCAATCTATCCTCGCCAGCAGCCTCACAGGGTTTTTTCTGCCTTACTGGCTTTTTCCCTGTTTTGGGAGGGGCGGACTCCCCAGGGTTCACCTGACGGTATATTCTAATAACGGTCAAGGTGGCCTCCGGAGGAGACCGTCCCTATCTCTTCGAACGCAAGAAGGGTAAAGGACTCCTTAAGAAGGACACTGAAGAGGAGAAAACCCCGAAAGACCGGAGGAGAAGACAGAAAGCCACCAGTCACAGTGAAGACCAAGGTGAGGAGACTCCAGGGGAAGGAACTTTGGGAAGTAGTTTTGACACCTATTTCTATATTGTTGTTTTGCTAGTTTTGCAAGTTTTAAATTGGTCTTCACATTTCGATTTTGCTATTGATTTCAATTGCTTGCGAACGTCATTTGTTTCTCCTATTTGCCGGTTATAGCTATGTGTGTGGCTCTTTCTTGCATATCTTGCCTGGCCTATGTGCTGTTTAAAGGGAAGCAGCAGCCATTCATACTCCATTCTCGTGAGGAAATGGAGGGCTTCTTGTTCATCTTCTGACAAACTGGCCTGTCGCCTGCTCCAAAGGCAATACCAACTCCCTGTCCTCACCAACAAGAGAGTCCAAATTCAAGCTTGTGTCTCTGCGGCAGCTAACAACTCGGCCAAACTCTTTAAAATCTGCAAGGAGCTGGCCAACCCTGTTGCAGTCTCTACCCCTCCTGTTACCACCCAGGCTCTTTGCAATGCCCTTGCCTCTCACTTTATCTCAAAAATCCAGGACATCCTGTCCACACTCTCCACCCCTCCACCTCCTCTCCCCTCTCCGTCTGTGCTTGCTGACCTTCCCTCAGCCACTCCCCCACCCTCCTTCTCATCCTTTCCTCTTTTCTCCCCTGATGAGGTCGCTAGACAAGTCTGATTTATGAAAGCCTAGTCAAAACAGGTTCATCTGCTGGAAAAGTTGGCCACCTGTCAGCTTAACCTTCATTCCAATACCGTTGGCTGTCTCCATGACCACCAGTACGGCTTCAGAGCTGCCAGAAGCACAGAAACTGCTCTTCTGAAAATCTGTGAAGATCTGCTCTCCAACCTTGGCTCTAACATTCCCTCTGCCCTCATCCTCCTCGATCTCGCCTCTGCCTTCGACATGGTCAACCATGCCGTCCTGCTCAACCGTCTCCGTGATAACCTGGGTATTACTGATCAGGCTCTGGCCTGGCTGACCTCTTTCCTCTCTGATCGACCTTCCCGGGTCCAGCTTGGGTCCTTCTTATCATCTATCTTCCTCTCTACATGTGGTGTTCCCCAGGGGTCTATCCTCTCGCCCTAGCTTTTCAACCAATACCTGCCAACTCTCGCCCACTGCATTGCCATTTTCTGCTCAATTTCCAGTGCTACGCTGACGACAGAAACTCATTTTCAGACTGCCCGCGGCCACCTCCTCCCCCTCTCTCATCTCTGAATACCTAACTGCCATTCAAGATTGGTGTGCCGCCAATGATCTTTGTCTGAATGCCAGCAAGATGGAGATCTGTCTCATCGGCACTCCTTCACCATCCTTTCCCCTCACTCTCTGGCCGGCTTCCCTTGGCCATCCTCATACCCCCACCTGTGAGGCTAAGAACTTCAGGGTCATCTTTGACTCCACCCTTTCCTTCTCCGCCCACATCTCTGAAGTCTCTAAAAAGTCAAACTTCCTACTGCACCTCCTCAGAGGTACTCTGCCTTTCCTCTCCTTCCCCCAGAAGCTCATGGTATCCCAAGCTCTGGTTCTCTCTAGGTTGGACTATTGTAACAGCCTCTTTCTAAATCTACCTGCCTCTACTCTCCACCCTCTGCAACAAATCCAGAACAGGACTGCAAGACTTGTCCTTGGCCCCAAGCCCTGGGATCGTATCTCTCCAGCTCTGAAATCTCTCCATTGGCTCCCAGTGGATGCAAGGATTAAATTCAAAACCCTCTGCATTGTCCACAAGGCTTTCTGGGGCCTTTGTGCAAAATACCTTCAGCTATGCCTCCGCAAATATACTAGGAGCTGGGGGTAGATCCCTGTCTTCGGCTGGGGCCTCCCTCTGGAACAGCCTCCCTGCCACTCTAAAACTTGAGGAGAACTATCTCTGGTTCCGGAAGCACCTCAAGAGCTTCCTCTTTTCTTCTGCCTTTGCTCCCTCTCTCCCCTGCTGATCTGTTCTCTCTTGGCACTGTGCACCTGGCCACCCTTTGTCCTCCGGGCCCAGGTACCTGTTCACCCTGCCACCCTCCCGCACTGCCTCTGGGCCACCCCTTGCACTGGGGCCTATATCGGTACCCATACAGCCTCTCGTTTTCTTCCTGCACTTATCAGACCTACCCTGTCTGCTGCCTTAAACCTAGCACTTTCAAATTGCTGGCTCCACTACCACTGTTTATTGCCTTTATTATTTATTTATTATTATTTATCTGTTTCTCCTCTGCTTCGCACTTTTCACTTCTCCCCCCTTCCATGCACTTTTCCCCTCCCCCATGCACTTGCGCGTTCTCAATGTCACTGGGCCTAGTAAGATCGCTGTTTTGTTCTCCCCTGTTCCCCTCCCTTGCCTTGTCACACTCTGAAACACTTGTGTACGAGTGCATTAGAAATACAATATCAATATCAATATCACATCAAAGCAGCAGTAAGGGCTGGGACACAGGAGCGTTAGGATGAAGGACAACAGGCTACCTATGACCATCGGAACATTGCAATTACTGATGGACAAATTAGAAGGAGTTTGCAGTTCAATTTACGAAGTAATGTTGTTCAAAGCTTGTTTCTCGCTGGCATTCTTCGCAGCATTACAGATCAGTGAGTTGGCACCTAGATCCAAGAACGATCTTAGCAATAGGGCATTGCTGGGGGAGGACATCACGATGGAAGGGGATGCAGTCAGAGTAAAGATAAGGAAGTCCAAAACGGACCAAGCATGAGAAGGCAAGGAACTGGTGTTAAACAGGTTGGGAGTGGACAGATACTGTCCGGTAGCACTGACCAGGGCTTATTGGAAAGTGATACCAAGGGCGGGCGGATATTTATTGTTGCATGGGGATGGTAAGCCCTTGACCTAATACCAGTTTAAGAAAGTACTACAGATGGCGCAGCCAGAGGAACCCAGCGGAAAATGCACTTCGCACTCCTTCAGAATTGGTGCGGGCACAACCGCACAGAAAGACGGGTTAGGGGAAGAGGAAATGAAGAACATGGGGAGGTGAACATCCGGCAGGTTTAAATTATACATCAGGCCAGGCATGACGAAGTAATGTGAATAACGATAAACAAAAAAAACATTTTTTTTAAAAAATTTAAAAATGGGGTTATGAACATTGGAATGAAGGCCCAGGTTTCTTCAATGAAAGCGGAAACGACGGCACGGCGGCCAGTGGGCTGCCTTGAGGGATTCAAGCGAAAAGTGTACTATGAAGGTTGGGATGGAACAAATTGAGTAATGCGGTTCTCATTTTCTCCTCAGGGGCGACAGTGATGTGGGTGATGGGCCATTCTTGTATCACAAGAGTGGCCAGAAGAACCGGTAAAGGAGAGTGGCGTAGCAATCTGGGGCTTGAAAATACGGAGTTGCACTGGTTGGGGAAGGGAGGAATGTTATCGGGACAGCTGGAGAAGGAAGTTAGTCAGGAAATAGTAAAGTACGGGGCACCAGCCATATTGGTCATATACCTGGGGGGCTGGGGGGGAACGATTTAGTGGAGATGGGAAGGAAGGGGTTTTTGCAACAAATGAGAGGCACTACGGTGAGACTGGGGAATGTCCGGCGCACCGAACAAGGTTAAATAGGCCTACGAAGAGGCAGGTGGGGGAACTTTCCGGTCGGGAACTCTCCGGCAGTGATCCGCCCAAGAGTCATGGCGGGGGACTAGGCAACTGGCAGTAGGGGCTGGCAGGCACAAGGTAACAGGGCGCAGGAGAATCCGGTTAGTCGGGAAAAGGGGAAAGGGGCAAAGGTACAGAAAAGTTGTGCAGCAACTTGGGGAGTTGGTAGAGGACTAGTGGTCGGTTACCATGGGGGAGGAGAGTGGGAGGGGGAGCAACCCCCAGGGGAACGAGGAGTAGTCAACGGGGGCAACTGCAACAGGGAATGAAGGAGAACAGGAAACCTAATGGGGGCATACAAGAGGGTAAGTCACACAAGCAATGCGGAGCAAGTAGTAGGCCTGGAGACCTGGTGGAAGAGGCAGAGGTTAGGTACCAAGGTCGGGGAGGGGTAAGGAGGAGAGAGAGCTACAGGACCCTGGGGGCAAGGAATAAGATAGGGACTTGGAAAATGGGGGCCAGTGTATGAAGGGGTTCATGGAAGGGAAAGTTTAGAGCACATACCACTGGCCAACAGGGAGCAAGGGGGGGTTGGGGTGCAGGCGACAGAGGTGAAAAGATAGGTAACAATCCTGCACCTGGGAAAAGTAGACAAGGGGAATCGGCTGCAAAGTGAAGCTGTTGCCGAAATGGGGAGTGTTTGAAGTTTGAGTTAATAAGTTAATAAAGTGGAAAAGGCAACGGCGTCAGCTCCGCACAACGGATGCTGCCCGCCATCAAGTTTGAGTTAATAAGTTAATAAAGTGGAAAAGTCAACGGCGTCAGCTCCGCACAACGGATGCTGCCCGCCATCAAGTTTGAGTTAATAAGTTAATAAAGTGGAAAAGTCAACGGCGTCAGCTCCGCACAACGGATGCTGCCCGCCATCAAGTTTGAGTTAATAAGTTAATAAAGTGGAAAAGTCAACGGCGTCAGCTCCGCACAACGGATGCTGCCCGCCATCAAGTTTGAGTTAATAAGTTAATAAAGTGGAAAAGTCAACGGCGTCAGCTCCGCACAACGGATGCTGCCCGCCATCAAGTGGGGAAGTGTAAGGGATTTTGCCGCTCAGAGCAGAATCCTGATGCTGTACTTCCAAGTAAAAATTAACGGACGGAGCACCTGTAAGCTACCTTCTGCTTAATAAAGCAATTGCGGCCTGTATATCCTCAACCCGAGTCAGTGTTTTGTTTCCAGGGGGTGGGGGGTGTTGGTGGAGGCTATGGCAAAGGGGAAATGAGTGGAGGCCACGCAAGGTACACAAAGTCGAATTGAAAACCAGGTAAACCAAATGCGGGGCCCCGGGGAGGGCCGGTGTGGGGTGTTGCGGCTATGTTCTTGGTGAAAATTCCCACAGTTCCTTGCACAATAAACTATCCCTTTCTGAGGTCCTATCCTCTTATTGTTTGGTTGAAAGCCGGAGCTGGTTGAGAACTTTTGGAGATAAGTTCTGGAGCCAAGGTGCAAGCACCAACTTCCAGTCTGTGGTCAAAACGGAGTTGCAGCCGAAGAGCTAAGAGCCGTTTCATCGACCCTCACCAGCCCGCCAAGCACGCCTGCAGTGAGCAGCCTCCACCCTTTGATGCTCATCCTACAGCACGCTACACAGAGGCTGAGCAGAAAAGTTAGAATCCTAATCTCGTGGCAGCCTGTGGGGAATTGCGTGGGAGAAACCACTAATCCGAAGATGTTGGCAACTCTTCTTGGCAGATGGAGTGTGAAAGAGAGTGTGGTCTGCTGTAGTCCATGGTCCATGGTGGGACCAGGACCGGTGACCCAACTCAGGGAAACTTATCCCCTCCGGGCCATGGCTGATTCAGGAGTCGGTGAGTACTCTAAACTCTGAATAGTACTGAGCCATACAAGTAAATACGTGACTGTGTACAGACGGTTATACAAAACTCAGTAGAAAATTACAAACATTCTGAAACACTGTCAATACTGCTAACAAGGACAAGCGTATCACGACCAGGCTCTGGTGCTTGGTGGTTGGATAAGAGGCAGGCCCAGGATTTCACTCGACCCATAAAAAGCCTAGAGTTGGCTGCCATGTGTGTGTCAGGTGCTCCGTACAGATGCGGTTGAAGTCAAGGAATTACAGATCTAAGGTTGGCTCAGACGGAGGAGTAGAGTCACCACAAATCTAACCACACAAATAAATTACAAACAAAGTCTAAAACTGCCCCTGTTTCAATCGAAAGTATGGCACATATTTATAACTTGAGAAGTGGGCCGTTACTGGACGATTTAAGAGCCCTGGAATTTGAGGAACAATCATGGAAAGGATGTATAGAAAAGAATGAAGCCTAGAGTCACTTTAAACCAGCATCGTGGACACAGTCGCACATTTTAATGGCCCAAGGGAATTTAATTTAAGACAATCAGGCTCCTTCATCCTCAGGACTAAATGTGCAGGTGGAGGTGGGAGGTTTGGGAAACTCCACCCCAAATCACTTAATCTCGATGAAAGTCCAAGCAAAAACTTCAGAATATATCCTGACTGTGACCACGAGAACCAAAACGATATCTTACTTTTTTCCTTTACGCCAAAGTCGTAGTCTGGACGATGTTGCACATTGTGAAACATGTGAGATAACGGAAACGTTGGGGCAGAGTAGAGGGATAAGAAGAGACATTTTATCTACCCCAAGCCAAGGAATGTGGGGGGAGTAGGGCAAGTGGACCCACAAGCATCCTTGGAGATGTCCTTTGAGCTGAACCCCATTCCAGCTTCGGCAATGGATCTGCCGGAGATTGAACGAAATCCAAAAGATGAGCAACACATGAGGAACAAGTCATTTATTGGCCCGGAAGAGGTTAAGCTAAATTTTGTATTAACCTCCTTACTAAAAACTTCTAATTAATGAGAGATGAGGGGCATCTCCACAAAGGAATTCTGATGTAATTAACTAGAGAAGTGGAGGAGAGTGAAAGCACATTAGTGGGCTTAACAACTGCATTAAACTCAACACTGGAAGATGCATTTGCAAATATAAAATCCGAATCAAAGAGACAGTCAGAACTGATGGCGGATTTGCAGGACAAGTGCGAGAGTGTGGATAGTGAATTGAAAACCCTAAATGAGAATGTGAAAGCTCTGACACAAGGGATGCATCAAGAGAACAAATGCGGAGGACAATGGACAAAGTCATCCAGGAGAGATCAGACCTGGCACTAGATGACATGCCCCTCTCTGAGTCGATTATGAAAGAATGTGTGCATTTGGTGCAGATATCAGAGGAGGAGCAGTCAAAAAAGCAGCAGAATCTACCACCGCCATTGTCGATAAATCAGTCAAGGTCAGAAACGAACGAGACAAGTAGCAAACCGAATGGCAGAACAAAGAAAAGATTGAGAAAAAAATCAGGCTTCTGAAGATATGGAAAAAAATACGCAGGAGCAAAAAACAAAACATCAAAGAAGGCAAAAGACTCAGAGGTCTGAGACACTTCAATTTGTCAGAGCGTTAAAACTCCCACTAGCCAACGCAAAAGAGAAATCTGCCAAAAGTAAAGACCAGACGGAGCAACAGCATGTAGAAACTACTCATAAAGGTGATTGTTCGGTCAAAAGTGTAGGTTCGAAGTCGGCAGTTGATAGAAGTATTAAAGAAGGTTTGAGAGCCAAGGCAATTACTGTGGGGGTCAAAACAGAAAAACAGGTGAAACATAGAAGATTAGCTTCAATATTTCTTTGAGGGAAGGCTGACAGATACTAATCAGGTTATGGAAAGGCAGTGTGAAACCAATGGGACAGTCGTAAAAACGAGCAGTCTAGTCAAAGTAGAGAAGACGACAAGGTGAAGCAAAAACTCAATCAAGGAAGATTGAAAACAAAATGGAAAGTGAATTACACTCAAACAGAGGAAGATGGGAGAAAGGAATCGGCTTCTCAACAATGTCTGAAATCCCCTTTGAAGCAAGGAAAACAGTTTAGAGAATCTACGGCAAATGGAAAGCAGTGACTGTGGATCCTTAAAGAGTTTAATCTATTAATGGCAAATGAGAACATAGAGGGGGATGTTCCATCAGCAGCTACTTGGAAGAGAGAGGATAAATGTAGGCATTTCTGTGTGAAACATGGAGATCAAGCAATCAGGATATGTTGGCAGGGACATTTTCTCATCGAATCGAAAAATGCGAGGAATATTATTTGGAAGAATTAAATATAAACAATGGGAGGAAAAGAGTTGCAAAGTTTGAGACAGGTGGGACTAGGCTTGATCGCAAATCGAATAATATTACGAGTACCTTGCATGATAACGAAAGTAGAGCAATTTGCAATCCTCTCAATTTTATTAATTCTCTGTAGGATTTAATCCCACCCAAGGTTATGGGTGATCAACAAAAACACTTGCACAAACATGTATTTGATGACAGTACATGGCCGAGAAAGTGACAGTTGAGGAACGCAGTCCACGTGTTAAAGTCAAAGCAATTGAAAACAGACGCATACATGAGAGAATTTAAAAAACTGATAAATGAGTATAGGAATTGGACTAATTCTATTAAGCATCTGCACCTTCAACATGATGTGAATTGATGCTGAGGGTGGTTGGTCAGGCCAAATCGAGAAACTTCTGGTCATTGAATAATTCAACGACGATAACTCAGAGTAGTGTCCAGAGTATTATTATACAGGAAGAAGTTTGGTGAGATCATTTGACAAAAATATATCAGAATCTGTCAGACTTAATGCTAGATTCCCTAAATGAAGTGACCTGGGAGTTGAATATTACACGGGAAGTAGTAGAAGATCTGATTAAAAAAACCCTCATTCTCAAGAGCAACGGGTCCAAATGGACTAACTAATCAAGTGTTAAAATAAGAAATTGCTCATGGTCCAGATTGTTATCAATACTTTTTAAGGAGGTGGTGAAGATAAGGCAGCTCCCAGACTCGTGGAGGCGATATATTGTTGTCCCGATCTACAAGAAGAGAGATCAGGTCGATCCGAAAAATTACCACCCGATCTCGCTTCTTTATGTGGATAGTAAAATCTTTGCAGTGTCATACTGAAGGAACTTGAAGTGTGGGCTGAGGCAGGTGGAATACTATCGAAACATCAAATAGGTTTTTGAAGGGGTCTTTCAGCCTCACTGAATGGCTTGGTTATGAGCACAGTGTGTAGTAGGTCCTTCCAAAAGGGAGGCCCAACGTTATATGGGGCCTGGATTGATCTATCGCAAGCCTTCGATACGATAAACAGAGAGTGTCTGTGGGGTAAGTTAAAAAGGTGGGGGCTGCCAGAGTCGCTACTGGCAATTGTTGTCAAGTTGCATGAAGGTTCACAATTACAGGTCAGGCTAGACAAAAAGGGAAGGTTGTCAGGTCAAATTAATACCAAAAAGGAGGTGAGGCAGGAATGCATAGTTGCTCCCTTCCTTTTCAATCTCTATCTTGCCCACCTGGCAGAGAGTCTGGAAGGGTTCGCTTTGGCAAGTCTAAGAATTGGAAAGGAGAGGTTAAATTGGATTGCCTATGTGGACGATATTGTGCTTCTAGACTATACCCCGATAGGACTCTGGCGGCTGTTAGGAGCCCTAGGAGATTATGCAAGTTTGAATGACCTACAGATAAATGCATCATAGTCTAAAATTGTCATCTGCATGGCGCCTCGAGGGCCAAGTAATGCCAGTTACAAATGAAGCCACATACCTGGGTTTTAAATTGAGGTCCTTCCGTACCCAGATGCACTTGACATCAATTTTAGAAGAAGAAATACTACAAATGGGTTCACAAATGACGAAACTCTCAAATATGTGTTGTAAATTCTTGCTGACCCCATTGGTAAAGTTCAACATTGGGAATGTCAACCCATCCCTGATATGTGGGCTGGATGCAAATCCTGTGGTAAGATCAATACATTGGGAAAGGCTTGAAGGAAAACTATGGAACTATGCATTAGGTCTGCCCAGGTGCGTGCCAACTGCTTGTGTGAGATATGAACTTGACCTATAGCCATTGAGATCTCAGATAGACTGGAGGCTTGTGTCGCTATACAGGTTGATTCCTGTTCCACCGAAGAATTCATTATATGAAGAAATAGGATGTGTGCTAGGGGGAAACGTCAACCATTACTTAAATGGTTTGAAAGCCCATATCCTAAAAACTCGGAGGGAATGAGAACTCATGGAAAAAGATCTGGTCCGGAATCCCTTGAATGTTAAGGAGGCCCTGAAAAGGACGGACTGGATGAACACGATTTCATCAATGCAAGGGTCATCTTTGGTCCAGTCATTGTCGTGTCTAGATACACCGAGAGCCTGGCGGCCCGTGTGCCCAAGGCTATTTCCGGATCCAAAGCAGAGATCTGATTTCATGAGGTTTCACATGAGCTGCTGCCAACAAGACCAATTCTGCACATTAGGCAAAAGGAGGGGTATAAAGACTGTGCCCAATATGTGGAGGAGCAGACTCACAGACTCTGAGACACATATTGTTAGACTGGGACGGCACATGGGACCTGAGAGTGACGAAACTGCCTAGACCTGTAGATAATGATTGGTGGTTAACAACGTCATCCTTTTGGGAAACAATGGTGACGGGGAAGGAAACACTGTTGACAATCGAAACTGTGAAAGTATTGAAAGAGTTACATTTTATTGTTGCTTTATATTAATTCTGTGAAAAGTTGTAGTTACGACTATAACACAATAAAATAAATAAAGACCTCTCCCTCCAACTCTTTCCAGCGTGTGTGTCTGCCACAAGTTAGCCCGCCATGAATATTCCTCATAATTCAGCGCACCAGGATCTCTCCCGAGTCCTGTTCAGAAGTATGACCACTGCCAGTGGCCTTGCTATTTCTTCATGTGTCTTTCATTTTCATTTAACGTTATCTGGGTTCCATGTAATAATGTCCCCGCAAAAATGTCTCCTGACAAAAAAGTTGCGGTTATTTGCAGAGACATATTACACTGAACAAGTGGGGGACACGCTTGCGAGCCCCGAATGATTATTTTCTATTACAAGGGGACCAGGCGACATCCCTGCAACCTGTCCCCATGCATAATGTCACCATATATAATGTCGCCAATGGCTTTTCCCGGGGACATTATGTATGGGGACATTATGTATGGGGACATTGTGTATGGGGACATTATGTATGGGGACATTATTACCTGATACCGTTATTGTCTATGGCTTGTCCGCAGCGTTTTGCAATGCCGCAATAGTTGGTAGAGAGAGAGTTGTGATACATTAATATTATTACTGGCTGGGGCCAGTGGACATTTAAGAAGGGAGCAGGAGGATGGAGAGGAAGGAGATATATTTTTATCTAATTCTGGTGAAAGTCAGGAAATGGGGAAGGATCGAATCTGTGACGAAGGAAATTCCGGAATTTAGGCACTTAGGGTAACACAGAGCAATCGAGCTAAACAAAGGGAATCCAAGTGTCAATAGGAGGTAGCGCAAGAGATCGAAGGGCCACAAGTCATGTCTACGAGCAGAAGCAGACACATGTGGGGACATGTAGGCACCAAAACAATGAGCAGCTCTGGACTTACAGAAAAAGGGTGATCATGGAGCTTGCTTTTCATTAATTAAGCACTGATGGGTGCTTATAATACTTCCCCTCTAACAGGCATTTTTTATGTTTTTTATTTTATTGAGTTATAGTCAAATGACTTTTTACAAATACAGAGTACAAATACAAAATACTCACTATACAAAGAAAAACACAAAAAGAAGAAAACTAAGCAATACAACAACTTGTGGAAGAAAACAAACAGGAGGGAAAAAAGAACACACAGAGGACGAGATAAAAATCAACCAGCACAATAACTTCATTATCTCATATTTACATATTTGACTCAATTCATCATAAAAATTGAAAAAAAAAGAAACAAAAAAAGGGATTAAAAATTTCCCCTTACAATTTGGTAAACCTAAAACCTTAAGAAATCTAAGTACCTCCAATACCAAAACCTACCAGGAATTGGTAGACAAAGCTAACCTTCTTTGTGTCCTTTCGAAATACTCACAACCACCAAATGACACTGGCGCCATTCCTAAGCAAGGCGACCAGCATGAGCTGCAGAATACCAACGGGCACTGCCCCTTTTGCCGGCCTTCTTCAGCAACCACATGATTATACAGGCCCATGCAATCATCACATCAGCGTCCTCACACAAGGTCCGGAGACCCAGGTTCATCTCAACATACAGGAAGTGTCTGCTAGTTACCTTAACTAACTAGCCACATGTTTGAAACACTGGATGCATCCAAATTGCCTCTTACTCCGATGATCAAAGGCTGGGATCCCCTTCCAAGACGGCACAGAAGTCGCAAAACCTCCATGATCTGTTTGCAGATGACATTTCATTGACACAAGTCAATGCAGTCACCCGAAATATGTTCCATCATCTACACCTTTGTGATAATGCTAATGGGGCTGTCTTATGCATTCCCCCTAAACTACTGAAATGTGGTATACGGCCACTGACAACGCTACTTAGTCAACGCCAAAGAAACCCGAACAGTGCTCCTCAGCCTGCTATTCACTGATCAATTCACTCCTGAATTGAGGCCCTTCACCAGCTTCTGATGAGAGAGCGAGCCCAACCTACGCATCTGGGTCATGGTCAGAAGGCGATTAAGAGCCACATGGCCTGCCTCCCTTTCCAAAATATTGTAATCATACCCTCCATATTTTTGATCAAGATCAGTTTGGCACAATGCATTTGCTGTCGGTCCGAAAAATATGCATATGTATCAGAGACTGATCTTCACATGTTCTGGAGCTGCCCACCACACCTAGTTCATGAAGCTACACAGCGCTCTGAGGATTGCCCTTCCACGCTGCTCTAGGCACAGAAGTGCATTTATCCTTGGACCATCACTAGTCAGCCAAAACTGAAGATCGGCGTGTCTGTCCTGCAATAATCGGTCGGCAGACGAACCGGTGCATCGTCCAATCTACCATGTTTTCCATCCCATTCTGCCTTTATACTGAAGAATTATTATCTTGAAAATAGAACATTATATTTCGAGGACTATACAGCGGACCAAATTCTGAATTTCTATCTATCATTGTCCTTGACGTTCGTAACAATATTGCTTCCATGGTGCTTGGAAGAGTCTAAGTAGCAACATGCAGTGTCTTACAACATCTCTAAATAATGATTATCAACACATTTAATTACTGTTTCTTATAGAGGCATAATATAGAAATAAATACAATATACCTTTTCCAAGAATCAACTATTCAAATGTACCTTCATGGAGAACGGACCCAAACAGTTTCAATAAAGAACCTTGGAGTGGCAAAATCTGTCTACTAACCTGCTATCGTTTGCTATCGGTGATACTAAAAACAAGTTTGCTATGCTCATTCTCACAAAACTGCATAAAGCTCTTCTAAATAGCTTTTCAGAATACTTGATAACCTGACAAAATGCAAGTACTTCTTCGTCTCTCGTGAGCGGCTCTTCTTCATGGCCCCACAAAATTCAGGCATTCTCTAAAGACAAATTCTTGCAGATCAGAGATCGGAATAAGGCTTGTCTTCCTAGTGTGGGCTATAATCATGCTCTTTATGCTTCAACAGTTCTTCCAGTGTCTGAGGCTGGCTCAATCTCAAGAGATAATTCCTTTACATGTAGCTTCCAGTCAGTTTCTGACTTAGATATGAAAAACATTCTTGCCTCTCTAAAAGCTGCTAATTGTCCAAATGATAAAGTCCTACCCAGATTATTACAGACCTCTGCAGAGTCACTTGACTCTTCCCTTAGTCACATAATATCATCCTCATTTAAGGAAGGTGTTGTTCCAGATATACTTAAGCAGGCTTGGGTCACGCCTTTATCGAAAAAGCCCTCATTGGATCCCAGCAACTGTGCCAGTTACTGTCCTATCACAAATTCTCCATTTCTTCCTAGGATATTTGATCGAGTCGCTTCTCTTTGACAGGCTCATACAGACACACCAACCCCTGGGTGATCCCCAATCTGGTCTTCACCCAGGTAGAAGTATGGAAATGGCTCTCTAGGATATTAAGGACTCCCTCCTGCAAATTATTGATCGGGGACAAGTAGGCTGGCTATTGTTGACTGATTTTTCAGCAGCGTTTGATGCTATTGATCACACTTTGTTATGTCAATGCTTCAGGGAAGTATCAATGGCTTCGGAATCCTTTGTGAAAGGGCTTTCCTCCTTTCTGAGGAATCATACCTAACGAATAAAAGTGGGCTCACACACCTCTGTTATAGAAAAATGGAGTACATCAAGGGTCTTGTAGTGTACCTAGTCTCTTCCTAGTATACACAAAACCCCTTCATGCCCTCTTGGTAATTTTAGGTGCCGCCGTTCAGAACTACCCTAATGACACTCAGAATATTTTTGCGTTGATTGTGAGTTCCACCACAATGTTGGACAAATACAAATTATCTTTAAATGTGTATAATTATGGAAGGCCCAAAACAAATTGGGGTTAAATCTAAATAAAACTGAGATCTTGTTTGTCTCCACTCTGTCCTCTCAAAAACCCTTCTCACCTACCCTGACTTTGCATTGGGTGAACATATTGTAAAAGTTCAGACCAAGATCAAAATTCTGGATATGACCTTTAACTCTTTCTAATCCATGGTGCCCCAGCGTAATCAAATCTTTAAAAGACACTCATTTCTGACGCTGCTTAGACAAATTAGGCCATATCTTTCAGAGTATTACTGTGCTACCATTTCCTGGGCCTTGCTGGAAGCCAGATTAGGCTACTGCAACTCCCTTCCTGCAGCATTCCAGCATCCTCTGTTCACTCGCGTCAGGTTCCGCAGAACAGCGCGGCCAGGATTGTCACTAGACCTGCCCACATTACCCTTGTGCCTTAGAAGGTGCATTAGCTGCCTGAAAGATTCAGAATTGCTTTCAAGCTGCTTCCTTTGGCCCTCTCTGGCTCTGCTCCTCATTATCTTCTGATTCTGTGAACAAAAGCACTTTGTTTCTACGATGGCCAGTGTCGCGTAAAATGTGGTCTCTTGTGGGACTAGTCGCTGGAATAGCGCTGTGTCCCACTACAAGACCACCTATATTCTAATGATCTCTTTTTAATGGCGTTTATTAATGCAGTCACCTAGCATTAGCTGTGCGAGTCTGGTACAGGTAGACTTGATTCTCCCAGATGTCTGTATAGGGCCGCCCGAATCACTGGACGTACTGTTGTATTTTCTGAAAATAAATTAATTTAAACTACCTTAGAGATGTGTCCGTAATGTTTAGCCAATTAACTAATGTAACGTTAATGGTGGTCTTAATGTGTTTTATAAGGTACATCTTAATGTTGGTTGTGTCCATACAACTATCATAGGTGCCATGAATCATGTTCCCGTACTGTTATACTGGTTCTTATTGCAGACCTAGTCCAGTTAATGTATTCCTCTTATGGGCTGAATCCCTGTCATTGATAAATTAAATGCTCGAGTCAGCCTTGTCGAGCGTATCATAGAATTCATGTATACAACGTTAGCTCTCTAGTTTAATTCATAAGTGTTAGAGGCGTTTAAATCTAACCTCTGAGAACATGAGTATTCCTGTTTTCATGTTGTAAATGTAGCCGCTGTTTTCTTCAGCACACCGCGTTGGGGCAATGCCGAGAACGCTGTCGCTCGTAACTTATCTCAATCTGTGTATTACAGAGTTACGATTCTGGTTATTACCAGTGAGGTCCCTCGTGACTACTCTGATAGATATATAAGGAGAGTACTGATCGTGTCTAGGAACTATTATGACTTGCATAATTCAGTAATGTTCTTCAATAAACCAAATACAAATACACTCCTATGCAGCTCCTGAGACACGGGTTTGTTGCACATCGGCGCGTTGCTTAGCAACCTAGCTGTTATGCCCTTAGTTATAGAGTTAGTGATTCAACCTCGGCCGAAGAGCCTCCATCTTGGATGAGTATTCAGACCTGCTGTTTTTTCGTATGGTTACGTGTACTCAGCACATGGAAAGGGTTTCAATGCAGCCATGATCCTCAATCGTCTAGCTCTCTGAATATTAGTGTGGTGGTTATATTACATTTTCCTAATATGCTGGCCAAATGTCTAAGTAATAACGACTCTTGGTAAAATTAATTCATGGTATTAATTTCACACTAGTTTATAGGCGCAATTGGAATCCCATTGGTTACTTATATTGTTATTACAAAGTTATTGCGTCAATTCTTTACATCCTCACGGTCACTTAGCAACCTGAGCGCATACATAGTGATTCTGCAGAGTTGTCAATGCACATTTCTCAACCTGAAGGTACTTTGATAGCATTTTGGTCTACCCTGATTCTTGACATTGTGAGTCAGCACATGTGTGATGACAGGGGTACATTCATAATTACTGCATGTAAAATCTATATCATACAATAGTGTTATCTTTAATGATCATAAAATGGTATGTTGGTGGCGCTATTATGACCAAGGTAGTCCTCATTCACAAATAAAATAATCAAGTAAATTCCTTTCTACAGACCATACTCATAGAGTCAATATTTGTAATTTAGATCTCACAGGTAACAATTAAGATCCCAGTGCAGATTCATCCCTCGTGGATGCATAGAGTCTAGTCTATCAATCCAAAATAGTTCTCTTTGTTGAAGAAGTTTTGTCAAATTGCCCCCCACCTGAGTAGAGTAACATGTTCAAAGATAATAAATTAAATTTGGGATATTGAGTGTTTCTGTTCATTAAAGTGTTGTGCAACTGGGGATTTTCAAGGATGATTGTTGAATGTTGGATTTATGTTTCCCCCACCGTATTTTAGCTTTCCTTCCAGTGAGACCAACGTAATATAGCCTGCATGGGCATTTTATACCGTAAATCATGTTCTTGGTATCGCACGATGATGTGTGCTTTCATGGGATTCGATGTCCATTATGTGGACAGTTAACATCATTTCCCTTAATTATGTTATGGCACCAGGTACAGGTGTTGCATAGGATCGTTCCATTATAAGTCTTTGTTCTAGGTGTTCTTTTATGACTAAAATCTGACTTAATCTAGTAGTCAGAAACAGCTTTGCTCTTGTTATAAGCAAATAGTGGTGGAGTAGGGAAAGGTTTTGCTAAAGTTGGGTCAAGGGATAACATATCCCAATTTTTCTTGACGATTTTGTTTATCTGATTACTCTGGTGACGTACACTAGATCACTGCTGGTGTTCTTTTTGTAATTGGTTTCAGAGCCTCAGATCTTGAAATGTTTTTCACCTTATTGGCTTGTGCCTGTATTTTATCCTGGTTATATCCTCTTGCTAGGAATTGTTTGGTGAGCTCATTGCCTTAGTTCTCCAATATAATTCTCCTATATCTGAGCAGTTGACTGAGAGGAATGCTCTCAATAGTTTTTTTTGGGATGAAAGCTTGATGCTAGAAGTAAACTATTTCTATCCATGGATTTGGTGAAAACAGTAGTCTCTAGTTTCGTTTGCTTCAAGTATACTAGCACGTCTAAGAACTCCAAAGATGTTCTACTCCATTTGTGAGTAAACTTGATTCTCGTAGAAAGTGTGTTCATAAATTGAAACCTCCTAACTCATCTTCAGTTGCTCTCCATATCCCAAAGAAGTCATCTATGTATCTCACAAGGCATTTAAGTTTGTTCTTCCATTGTGGATTTGTAATCACTTGGTTTTCTTCTAAATTGGCCATGTATATGTTTGCATAATTTTCTCAATGTATTGTGCCAATGGTTCTAATAAACTGTTGGTTGCTGCTATAGTAGGTCGTCCTGGGGGTTCTTGTACATTTTTATCAATCTTAGGTAAAATGTAGATTACTGGCATTATTGGATGTAGATTTGTATGGAAGGCTTTGGTTTTGCGTGTAATTAACTCATCATTCTCCGCCTCATCTAGTGATGTATTGATCAATTCCCTTACTTGTGTTGGATCATTAAATATCTCTAGGTAGGTATCTTGATCAGCAAGTTGTTTCTCCACTTCCATTTTGTACTTGATGGTGTCCCAAATCACCAATGCTCCTCCTTTATCAGCTGGCTTAATAATTATGTCTGGATTTTCCAACAGTTTCTTCAGAACTTGTTTCTCTCTGTTGTTTAAATTCGTCTGAGGTCTTCTTTGGAACTTAAGTTTTTTCATATCCTTCAAGACTGATTTTTGAAATGCATCTAAGATGCAATTTTGCACAAGTGGTGAAAATGTGCCCTCTCCAACGCCCGCTCTATTTGCGCCCATGCCACTGATATCCACAACCTATTACTATTCCACGACCTTGACCTGCTCGCCGTCACAGAGCCATGGCTACACGAAGCAGCTGGTCCTTACCTATCACTCGCAATCCCCACAATTACTCCATCCTCTGCACTGACAGACCTGTCAACCACAGCGGTGAAATCACCATCATCTCCAACACCTCCCCTCCCCCTCGCTGGGTATGAAATCTTACCCAGCCCTCAAACCACTACTAATGTCCTACTCGTCTACCGCCAGCCCAAGAGCTCTGGCACCCCAGACACCGACATACCCCTCCTCGTTGCCCCACCACTGAAACCCAATGCCAAATTCCTGCTTCTAGGTGACTTCAATCTCGGATTCTCTGACCCATAGGATCACCTGGCCTCTGCACTCGCCTCTACTGTCATGGCCACTGGTCAAGGGCCAATTACTTCACCCAGTCTTGGCGCCTATGGCACCAAGCTCATTACAAAGTGTGCTCTGCACACAGAATACAGAAAGCATCTGCATCTAGGCTGGGTGGGGTCCTACCAATACAGGGAAGGCATGTGCAAAAGACAGGTGGAGTGGCAAGGTGAGGCCACAAGGCGGGGCCAAAAAGAAAGTGGCTGGGGCCAGGCTATATAAGCCAGCCCCACCTGCATGCTGACACTTCGCGTTAGTCTGCTAGATCAGCGTAACGCTTATCGCCATCCAGAAGACTCTTACCTGGTTCAGCACATGCATCTTCAGTCTCCGGAAACCTCCAGCATCTTACCTGGAATCAGCCACACCATCGCTAGAAGCACTGCCATCGGCTTCCCATCTGCAGCCGTCGCGCGCATCTTACCTTGAAGCCACGCCATCGCTAGAAGCACTGCCATCTGCTTCGCATCTGTAGCCGCTGCACGCATCTTACCTTGAGGCCACGCCATCGCTGGAATTCCTGCTACCTGCTTCCAACTCTTGAGTCCCCGCGTGCATCTTACCTGAGTCAGCCTTACCATCGCTTGAAGGAGCACTGCTACCGCTTCCGACTCTGGATCAGCAGCACTCCAATTACCAGTCTTCTCGAGTCCTCCGTGGGTGCCGCCTAGCATCCTTACCTGTCCCGAACTCCCATCAACACAGGGCCATCTTCCGGCGCAGCACCCACGCGGATCTTCATCTCTGGCAGCCTGCAGGAGTCTGGAAACTGTTCACCAGCTAACACCGACCAGCTGCACCTGCAAAAGGAATAAGAAAACACTAGGTGAGCAATCGCATAGACTATAACACGTTAAGCAGCGCAACTCACGAACTTGGCGCAGTTTCTGGGACAGTCTACTTACCACCAGTAGGTCCTCCGGGGTAGACTTTTTTCATCCTCACACGCTCGTGGGCCATTTTCATACCTAGGGAGAGAAAGGACAATATATGGTTACGGACAATAATCATTGGGGAGAATTATCACAAAGGATACGAACAATAATCATAGTAATAAACCTACCTTCAAGACGGAATGGTCTCAGCCGGTCTGTAGCTCCAAACTCAGGACCAGTGAAGCAACTAGGTCCATCCACAGCGCCCCTGTTGAAGGAAAGCAGTACGGAGAGCCCATCCTTACATCAAAAAAGGTGAGCTTGCATGGGCAAACTCTTGCGCACTAAATTTTGGCACGAAAGGTTCGAGGGGAATCACGGCACCACCATGTTATTCTCACCGCCTCTCATCTTCTCTCATGAACAGTACCAGCAACCCAGGTCCGCGATACCGCTGCAGTTGGGGGAGAGAAGCGATCCAAGGTAGTCAACTCCTGGGAGGGCTCCAACCATGCCCCAACGTCGCCGCAGAGACCAGATGAGCGTAAGATCAATGCTCCAAGAGATGAGCTTCAGACAAGACATCCAAGCACCCACCCACATCAAACGCCCCACACTCGACTGGATCCTATCCCTCAACAGCCCCATCAAAATCCTAGACATCAACCCTGTGCCCAGGAAAGACCACTCCCTGACTCTATTCACCCTAGACCTCAAAATCACCAGCGAAAAACTGACAACCACCCACCAACCGATGACTGCTAGGCACAAAAAAAAAACGTACTACGGAACTTCTAGAACCTACCATCCTAACCTCCCTCGAAACATGACCTGACAATAACCCTGAGGCCATCCTCTCCGCATATAACACTGCCTTGATCCACACCTTGGATCTCCACACCCCTCTCAAAACAACCACTGGGAAAAAAGACCACTACCACAACTAGTTCACCAAAGACCTAGCTAATCTCTGCAAAGCCAAGCACGCTAAAGAACACATCTGGCTTAAAAATCCCTCTCCCACAAACAAAGATGCCTTCAGCATCTGTGCCGGCTCCTACAAACTGGCCATCATCAACACCAAAGAATACCTTCATCACAGAAGCCCACTCCAATACAAAGAGTAATTCAAAATCCTCAAAGAACTGCAAACCCCATTCCCACTCGTCTCAACCTTTCCCAAGGACAAAGCATAGTGCACCCTGGTAGAATTCACCCTGGCCAACAAAATCCAGAACCTAAGAGATAAAAACCATCCTCAAGAAAGCACAGATCCCTCAAGCTGCACCTTCCGACCCTACATCCTTCCACACCCACCATTCCCCCTTCCAATTCATCCTGTTTACCCCAGCAGAAACGCTCGCCATCATCCAACACCTCAAAGCCTCCGACTGCACTGGTGACATTTGCCCTGCACACATCATCAAACTCTGTGTCAAACCTCTGGCCCCCACCATTGCTAAATTTATCAATCCCTCCTTCAGCACCTGCACCATACCCAGCTCCATCAAAGAGGCCTGGGCCAAACCACTGCTGAAAAAACCCTCCCTTGATCCAACTCTCGCCACCAACTACCGCCTCATCACCCCAGTCCCATTCCTCCTGAAAATTCTCGACTGCACCGCCTACCTACAACTCCAAACCTACCTTGAGACCTACTCCCTACTCGGCCTGTGCCAATCTGGCTTTACACCTAGACATAGCACGAAATCCACCCTCCTCGATCTCAAGATACAACTTCATCACATTTTTGCGACAAGTGTGACCTCGCCATTCTCATGCTATTCGACCTCTCGGCGGCATTCAATCCTGTAGACCACGATATCCTCTGCCACCGCCTCACCACCTCCTTCAACTTCTCCCAAGAAGATGCCAAATGGGTCAAATCCTTCCTGAGGGACCGAACCTCTAGGGTCTTCGCCGGCATGGAAGCAGCAGACCCCATCAAGTGCCCAGGGGCTCCTGCATCTCCCCCACACTCCACAACATGTACACCTACAACAGGTTTGATCGCCTTGACAACCTCAATATCCCTTATACAAATGTTTCAGATGACTCCCTAATCCTTTTCAAACTCTCTGGCTCCTGCGAACTTGAGTGCGCAAACAGCAATCACATCTATAACACCATACAGGCCTAGATAGCAAACCACCACCTCTGCCTAAATGATGATAAAACCAAGCTACCCATTGTCAGCTCCCCACACCATCTCAAACACCTTGACTCTGCCTACTCCTCCATCATCATCGATGTAAACAGTATCCATGCTCTCCCATGTCAAAACACTAACACTAGGAATCTACCTAGACGCCAAACTCAACTTGAACAAACATGTGAAGGCCATGGCCTCCTCCGCAGCATTTTCAACTAAACTCCTCAATCCCTCTCGAAAATTCCTCATCCCTAGCAACTGCCTCACTCTAGCCAGAGCAACCATCAGCAGCAAACTTGACTACTACATTGCCATCTTAGTAGGGACCTCCACCAAGAACCTCAATAAACTACAACTCACACAGGATAATAACCTTAGAGCAGTTTGGGGCTTCAAACGCTCAGAGCACATCTCCAAAACCAGACACGAAGCCCATTGGCTTCCCATCAAAGCATGCATTGAATTTAAAATACTTTCCACCAGTCATCGCTGGCTCCACAACACAGCCCCACCCTATCTCACGCACTGCATCCCCAAAAAAAACAATTTGTGAACCCTATGCTCAACCTCCTCTATCTCATTTACCACCCCTAGATTCACCAGAAAACATTCAGGGGGCTCCTACTTCACTGTCATCGCCCCCACATTATGGAACACGCTCCCACCCGCAATCAGGATCAAACAATCCTACCTTGCATACAGCAAACAAGTCAAAAACCTCACTTTTTAACAAATATGCATGAGTCTCTTTGTAACCGCTGTGAACCTAAACTGTGTACTGTACTGTAACTAACTATGTTTTACTATGTATGTAACCTAGCGCTATTATACCTCCGGGTCCTGAGTGCATATAACAAATTAAATAAATAAATAAAATAAAAGAGAAATTGTTTCTATCAACCTAACCATCAGAATTCTTTTGTTTCCAGACCAGAACTAGGAGCTTTGCTCTTAGCCTCTGATCAACCTCAGGCCATTGGCAAATAGCTCTGACAGACCATGCCAAGGAGAAAACTGCATTCTCCTCCCCAGGAGGCTTATACCAGTTTAAGGTTATGCCGTTTGGACTTAGAATGCACCTGCTCCATTCTAGAGGATGGTGAATTAAGTTCTGAATGGGTTAGAGGACCTCTGCATGGCATACTTGGATGACATTGCAGTGTTCAGCCCTACTTGGAAAGAACATGTTGACCACTTAGGATATGTTTTGCAGGCTCTTGAGCAGGCCCATCTGACCATAAAGGCAAGTAAATGTCAAATTGGTCAGAGTAAAGTGGTCTACCTTGGACATGAGGTGGGAGGAGGTGAAATCAGGCCATTGCCTAGCCAGGTAAAAGCTGTACAAAACTGGGCCACCCCTACTACTCAAACCCAAGTGAGAGCCTTCCTAGGCCTCACTGGTTACTCTAGCAACTTCATAGAGAACTACGGCACCATAGCTTCTCCCATGAATGTGCTCTGCTCACCAAAATTATGAGGAGTGCACTAAGGCATTTGAAAGACTTAAGAAAGCCCTTTGTCAAGCTCCAGTCTTGAGAGCTCCTGACTACAGCCAATGTTTCCTTGTACAGACAGATGCTTCTAACACAGGGATAGGTGCTGTTTTGAGCCAACTGGATGAGAAAAGCAGGGAACACCCTATCTGCTTCATCAGCAGGAAGCCGAAGGACCGAGAGACAAGGTGGGCAACCATAGAACGTGAATGTTTTGCCAGTGTGTGGTCAATGAAGAAGTTTAGGCCATACTTGTATGGATCTACTTTCATTATTCAGACTGATCACCAACCCTTGAAATGGTTAATGCAGGTGAAGGGGTAAATCCGAAATTGCTGATATGGGCAATCAGCCTCCAAGGGTTTGATTTCGCTATAGAGCATAGGTCAGAGTGTAATCACCAAAATGCTGATAGTCTCTCCAGAAAGTATGACCGACTTGAGTAAGGAGATTCACCCACGAGTGGATTAAATCCTCTTTTCCCTTAGTCTGGAGGGGGGGGGGGTGATTGTAAGAGAGAATTTCCATTTCTGTGCTAATTCCTTTCAATCTTAGAGACCCTCAACTCTTTTGCTGGACTTTACGACTTTTAATTTTAACCCCTGAGTGAGCGAGACCTTTTTCTCCCTCTCTCGTATGTTTTTACCTGATTTGTATTTGGTGTTTTCACTGTTTTCGGAGTCATACAAACTCCATAGGCATCTGCTTGTTGTATGGTGACACACACCTTAAGTGCAGTGTCACTGAGAAATCCTTTAGATTTCTCATACGGTTTAAATACCTTTTCTTGTGTGAACTACAGTTCCCAAGAATAGTAAAGTGAAATTGACTTTACTTACCTTTTCTCTTTGTACGTCCAGCACACCCCATCTTATGTGGAGTGCTGGGGGTTACTTAGTAGCCCCTTATCCAACTTTGCCATGTAACAATTGTGTGTTACCCTCAATACTTTGAATGGCTGGTGGCAGTGGTTTAATATTTCCTATTGTTTTGTTTTTCTACTGCAGGCTGAACCCTCAGCTGCAGTACAGCACCCATGGGTGACCATTATGTCTTCTTTTTTTCTCCATTTTATGTTTGTGAGGTCTTTCTTGGCTTTTACTCTGTGCGTTGAGACAGGTTTGAGTCCCTTCATTTGTTTTGCCTTTGGCGGGCATCAGCCCTGAAGCCCGACCCTGGCTCTGTGTGTCTGGAAGGACAGGATGTGAGGGAGGGCCCTGAAACTCCCCTGTCCTTTGTCTCTAGGAAGGCCTGAATGAAACTAGTCCTGATTGGCTGGCAGCCACCCTGGTCTGTGATTGACAGCCTAGGCTATGCATGAATAGGATAAATAGGCTTAAAAGGAGAGGGTTTTGGAACTACAGGCAAAGTCGACCTCTGGAACAACATCCGAAGAAGAAACCATGAACGAAGCTCGCTGCAACCTCCTGGATCTTCAATTGCCTGGTGAAGCCCAGCCGCTGTTCTGACCTCCTTTTCATCTTGACAGAGAAGCTCCTCACGAACGACTTCTCCCCTTGGGATAGTGGGACCAAGTAACCCTGAGATGAACTACACTTGGCATCCTTCTCGATTTGCTGTGCCTCTCCGTTGCTGCAGAAGCCCCATTCCCGATGTCGAGCGACCATCATCGAATGCAACGTCTGCAATGTATGCAACGTCGGCAACGTATGCCACAGAATGAATCCGGACAAAAGCTCCAGGAGCCTCCGAAGGACCCTCAAGAAGCAGGACCTTGCAAGCCAGAGTCCCATACCCAGAGTGCAGGACTGAGGGAGCACGGAAATTCCAACTGGTGTCCAACGGTCCGCATCAGTGCTGTTTAGTAAGCGCTGAGTGAAGTGCCGCTGAAATGAAAAGAGCTCATAGCTGCCGACGACCTCCCAAGTACCGCCGCAGGAGCCCTCCAGACGTCCACCCTCTTGTCCCCACGACTAAGGCTCTCGGGAACCAGAGTCTGCCTGGCTAATCCAGCTGGACCACTTTTTCTTCTAACCAGAGGTACTGTTTGGGATTGGGGGTACTTACCTTAAGTCATGCAGTCTCACTTGCGGCTGGTACCTACTTAATTTCTGAGTTGATTTGAACTCCCTTTTCACAGGCTTAACAGCTTGTGGCCCTACAAATGATTTTTCTGAACTCTACTTTGTGCAAGACTCTTATCCAAGAAGTGCATCAGATCCATAGACTGTGGGCCTCATTCCAAGTAGGGCGGTAAGGGATACTGGGCACCGGTAAGGAGACCGGTGCCGGTAATCTCTTACCGCCCTACTACGAGGTCCCTTAGCGGGTCCCTTCCTTAACGCCTGGTCTGACCAGGTGTTAAGAACGGGACCCGTTAAGGGACCTGGTTGCAAATAACGGGCTTGGCATACGCCGGCCCGTTATTTGCGCCCTCCCCATTCCCATTGAGCCCTATGCGGGCTCAAGTGGGAATGGGGAATGGTTTGGTAAATGGGGACTTACCGGTCCCTCCAAGGTCAGAATGGACCAGTGGGTCCCCATTATACCAAACCGGAGTCGGTACCGGTATGGGAGGCAGTCAAGGCGCAAATAGCGCCATGACTACCACCATACTCGGAATGAGGCAAGTGTCCAAATGACTTTGGCTGTCCTGGCTCCCTAAAGACACTCTTCTAAATCCATTGACTTTGATATTGCTTCTCCCCCAATAGGTTGGGTCTTGGTAAACACTACTGCTGGGAAAGGCTTATCTAGGCTTCATTGGAGGATTTAGTTGTCTTCACATATTCTATGAATCTGTTCTAACCTTTTTACTGCCCTTAAACTTTCCTTTCTGCAACTCTGAATCTGCAAAGTATGCTGGTGTAATATATGAATGCAAACACTATCCATGTGATTGAAGTCACCTGCAGGTGTAGGAGAAGTGTGTGAAGCATATCCAAAGATTATCCACTGGCCTGTTTGATTCTGAAAAGTTATTTCAAAGTTGATTGGTATTGTTACAATCTGTTGCCTTTTTAAGGCCTGCTTATTTAAAACTGATGTTAAATAAATAAATATTTATAACTGAAGCCTTGAGCGTAAGTCTTACTTGGCTACTTGTATTTGTGGATTTCATCGCTACAGCTCACATCTACCCCTCTTGCGATAGGTTTGCCTGCTCAGTCACACTACCAATGTGTAGTACAGGCCTACACCAAAAGGTGGGTTACCTAATACCAAGAGGACAAGTGTTGTGTTGTGTAGTGTCACACAGTGTGACTGCACCGATTCTTACATAACAAGGTGTTACAGGGTGGGTGATGCGGGAGGCGCCAGACCGGCCGGCGAAACAGGTGGCTGGAGGAAGCAGCCCTCAAACTGTCTGCGGGCATGGTGAACGCCCTCAGCCACCACAATGGGGGAAAACATCAGGGGCCTTGGCAATGGTGCCAAATGGAGCCGTTAAGAAGGGGTCTGGGAAACTGGAGAGAGCAGCAGCTCTTGCACTCCCTCAGGAGTCCCCGCCGACGACGTTCCTGGAGCTCCTGGACTGTCCGCTGCCTGCCTGCTGCTGGGCACCACTCTGCCCTGATGTGCTCTTCAACCTGTTCCCATCCCTCCCTCCCTTTAGGATGAGAAGCGGCAGGGGGTAGGCAGGTGGGGGTGGACTGTGTGGTCACTGATTTACCCCTGCTGGGGGACCCTGAGGCTGGTGTGGGCAGTGGCGAGGGCACAGTCTGCAGCTCACTGGGTGGCGTCTGGCTGACAGAGGGTCCAACCGGGAGGTGGCCAAAAGGGGTGTTGGGGCCAGGAGGCAGAAGGTGTCGGACAAGAGAAGGGTGCCTCCTGGGATCGCCCCCCCAACATAGGGCATGGCGGGGAGGTCTGCAATAACGTAGGGGGGACCTCACTGCAGTAAAACGCCCAGAGCGGTGGAGTTAGCGGTTCCATAATAATTATTATTATTATTATTAATTTGGGGCTCATTGGTTAGGACTTTATCTGGGGACCTCTGGAACCTAGCCCGGTTGTGGTCCTCGAGGACCACAGTTGTGCTCTCCAGATTTTAGAAGAGAGTGCTGACCTCCATCCCAACGGCGCCAATTCGGTTCCAATAACAGCACGTTTTTAGTGGTAGAAAAATGGCTCTTATAATTGCGATGTTGACATTTATAAGTATTTCTTTATTTTTTATTTGCATCGAGGCACTGTTACAGGAATATGTCTTAGTTGTGTATTTATAACGCGCTTAACACTCAGAGGTTTCTAAGCGCGGAAACGGGGATTGAACCTGTGTTGCTTCTTGTGGTCTTGTTTCCAAGGCGAGCGCATTGCCGCTGAGCTATCCTCCATGAAATTCATTGATGAACTCTAGAAACGTGAAATATTGTATAGTATTGTCTGCAGACCTTTTAATATTTTCATCATTTTGTATGGCTTATTTTGTTTGCATAAACCAGAACACATTTATTTAAAAAAAAAAAAACAACGATTACAAGGAGGCATGCTCCGGTACTGCAGATTGGGGTCGCCATTCACTTATGATCACCAGCAGGCCATGCAGCGAAAATCCCGCCGCTAAGATAGCTCACCGAGTTCAGTCCTCAATGCTGTGATGAGTATGGGATCTGCAGGTTGCAAAGACAACTCAGCCCCTTTTTATCCTTAGGAGCAGTGCTGCAAATGAGAAAAAGAAGTGCAGGTTGAAGTGCAGGTTGAAGTGCAGGTTGAAATGGGAAGGGGCTGCACACGTTATGGTCTAGAAATTGCTCTAGTGCTCGGGCCCTACCAGGCTTACCCGCCTCACTTCTATTCATCTCGCTCTCTCGTTCCCTCTCTATGGGTGTAGTTCTCCATTGCACTCACTTTCTGTGTGCGCCTCACTCTTTTTTATCTCGCTCTTCACATCTTGCTTTTTGTGGCCCTCCATGTGACCCTCCTTTCTATTTGTCTGGCACAGCCCTCTCCCCATCCCCCAGCCAATGCATGGAAACTGTTGCCACGGCACCAGATACGCACACCTGGCAGTGGGCAAAAACTTTGTAAATGACAGAGCAATGATGAATAATGCCCGCATTGGGTCATGACAGGTGTCACTGACGAAGTCACCTGCTGATGTATTGAACGATGAGGTAGTGCAGCTGTGCAGAGCTGCTGTCGTCAAAGGAATGCAGCCAGTGGGTTAATAGCCTGCGAGTATCATGACAGCAGCCAGCAGGGAGCGGAAGCACTAACTGCCCACTGAAAAGCTATTCATCCTTCTCAGCAGGGGATGAAGTAGATAACACTGAGTAAAATGGTACCAAATAGGGTGACCCCCTCCCCCCTCCCATCCCCGAAGTGTTCCAGCAATGCAGCGTGTAATGTCTTCACTGCAAAGCGCACATTTGAACCCCTTAAGTGCCCGGCTATTAGGCAGGTCTGTGCAAAAAGGACGAGCATACTCGCCCTTGGCACTTGAGTCCAGAATGAAAGGCGCACAGTAGTGCCATGCCATAAGAACGCTGATGGCCAACATGGGGGCAGTTGCAAGGGACCTCAGGCTCAGGTCCCTTGCAACTGATGGAGTGAAAGGCTCTGATCACTGTGTGTTGTGAGTAGTGAGAATTGACACAGTTCCAAACCAAACAGAAAAAGAACCACAAAACACAATGTATCTCAATTGTAGAGTACTATGCTAAATGCTTTGAAGATGGCCTGTTTGACATGTGAGTAAATGTGCTACAGGCACGTTCGGCCTTACAATAGTCGCCTTCTAGGTTCGATCGTAAAGGATTGTTCAACTCGCAATTACAGCAGTATGTTGTGTTCTTTTTTCCACACAATCTATGAATCAGCTTGTTTACACAGTAAACCATTAGCACACAAGCCTCCATCCAGCCTCAAGGAACGTATGCAGCCACCACTTCATTGGCTTCTGCTGCAGGCCCGGCTGCCCACCCCCATGCACCAGAATGCAGTGAAGACCTCAGACAAGCATTCCATCTAGCTGGACACACCATGGTCCTCCAGACTTACACACAGCGCACAGCACCTCTGCCATCAGAATGCAGATTCGGCCTAGCTGGACACAGCTCAGTTTCATTACCCACAACACATCACGCTCTCCAATTCACCACCAGTCCACGTGCCTGGCCCATGGCTAGCTGAACGGAGCTCGGCCAGCCCACCTGACTCCTTAACTTGGCCAAATGCCCACAGACAACGTTCTCGTACCTTGCACTTCGTTCTCACCGCAAGCGCGTTGAGGCCATATTAATGGGATAAAGGTGCTATATACACGACTACTACTACGGCATCCGAAAAGAGGCCTACCCGGGGTCAACCGTGCATGATTAAAACAGTCTTCCGACTCCTGTTTAGGGCGGGGAGGCGCGGGCTGTAGGAACAACTCACAGAAAAGTGATTTGAATTCATGTCGTTGGAAATCGTCCAATCATTGACTGCCAGGGGAGTATTAAGAACATGACTCCAATAGGAGGAAACAGTGGACATGACAAAATGACACACGTGTCATTGCAGGGCCCTCCAAGAAATCAGCTGATCAAAGCGAGGCTGGATTTACTGCAGAAGGGAGAGCGAAACTACAAAGGCATTTCCTTTATTTATTGGCTCTTTATAATGCCCTCATTAACAAAACTATGATCACAGGTCAAAGAGCTACGTGGGCATAATGTGTTAAATTGGGCTGCCTAGACGGTGGGCACTTTGCGGCTGTGCCATGTACAGGGCTCATGACATCATCTGAAGAAGTCCGAGCTGAGAATGGAAAAGGGGTGAGGCGGGAGGACTGAGCAGGAAGCCCCCTGTTTGCTAGGACGGAAAAGATCTGGGGCTACACTAATGTCGAGACTGTCGGGACTCGCGGCTAGCTAGCCTTTGGGTTTTAGCCCATGTTCTTCGATCCGGGGCTATAAGCAAAAGACCCGGGGCTATAGCCCCCCAGCCCACCCCTAAGGAGACCACATGGGCTTCGACCGTCTGCAGTGTGGGGCTGACAGGCGTCGGGATGGGATGGGCAAGAGGAGGGGCAGCGAGCATGGCTTCCCACGGCAAAGGCTACAGGAGCAGGCTCGCTACAGTTAATGAAAGCTTTTCATTCGAACGAACGGCCCGTATATTTGAGGACCAGTAGTCTCCTTCAGTTTGGAGAAGACCCCGTCCTCAATAGAGTTTAACGTAGAAGTGCGGCCCTGAGAGCCGGCTGGCTCCGGCCCATTTAAAGCTCTCAGAAGCACATTCGTCCATGAAAGAAAATGGGTAGATTCCAATGTTTTGGAAAATGCCCCAGGTGAACAGAATTCCTCAGCACGCTTGCGCCTAGAAGGAACCCCCATGTTTGGCTATTTTACCATCAGAATGCCCCCAGTGTGATTATGCCTGAAGAGACTGGCTGTGCAGGCGCATGCGTATTCCTGTGTTTGCTCCAAGCATATCATTACGGGAGCCCAAGGACCTGAAAGCTTTGTCTCGCTACATGTGTTGGACTGCAACTCCCATCAGGCTTAGCCAGCATAGTCAATGGTGAGTGATCATGGGCGTCGTAGTCCAGCACAGCGCGAGAGCCGCAGGTGGCAGTCAGAACCCTGCTGCCGTCCTGTGGGGCGTTCTGCATGCTGTTTGCTCCATGTCTCACTCATTGCTGGAGAGATTTGCATGGTGATCCTGTTCTTTTTTTTTGCACATAGTGCACATTTTTTACCGCTCATTGAGCACTGCTCCATGGCATTAGGCACTATGCTTTATTAAAGGCTAACAACCTCTAACACAAAACCCCTCTCTCACTCGGTCAGGGGGCGACGTAACATATATGTACAAAAGGGGAGAAAGGGTATTAAATACTCATTAAGAAACTGCTTTCATAAAAAATGTTTTAGACCCAAACATTATGAAAGGTATTTCTTAAGGAGTATTTTTTCTCTTAACCATTATTAAATATTGGGAAATATTGGAGTCATACTTAGTCTATTTTTTCAAGACTATTAGTATATTGAGGCCTGGTTTCACAAACCCAGTCTAGTATATATCAGTAAATGTGGTGAACATATAATTGGGTTGGAATACCCTTTCTCCCCTTTTGTACATATATATTAGGCACTATGCACAACTGCTGAAGTTAATAGTCATGAATTTGAGTATTAGCAGGCAAATAATTCTTACTGCATTTGTTGTTGGTAGTGGTGTATATTTGTATTGTGTAGGCTGCCAGGACTTTTTGTTTTGATCTTTTTTTTGAGTGTGTGACTTCGTCTTGGGAGGATAGCTCAGAGGCTCGCCTTGGAAGCAAGACAACGCGGAGCAACACAGGTTCCATCCCTGGGCCCGCACTTAGAAACCGCTGGCTATGAAGCGTCTTATAAATAACCAATCATATCATTTAGTAGCCATGCCTTTGCATTATGTGAACATGAGCACATTTCTCATGACATGGGGCTAAATGCTGCCAAGTGGGTGCCCTGAAACTCCACGGGCAAGAACCCACGTCTGAAGCACGGTCAGTTGGGGTGCCACCATTATTCTAATGAAATCCATGCATAGTAGATGGCTCTGCTAGCAGGGAAACACTGACAGCACTTTGTGCTGGCATCATTCTGCCAGCAGTAAAGAAAAGCTGCAGCAGCTGGTAATGGTGGGCAGTACCTGCTAAGTCGGGTCATGGTGGCATGTGGAGCAGAAGCACCTGGGTTGAGGAGGGCACCCCAGAAGAGACAACAGAAAAAAAGAGATGAAGGTGATCACACTGGCAGCCACAAAGACAACGAGAGACTGACTGGGGGCCAAAAGCAGCCCTGGAAATAATTTTTGAAGTGGCCCCAAATCACACATTTTCAGCAAACTCAACCATTTTCCTATGGGAAAAGTTGGAAATAAAATAGGTTACCATACAAAAGTGGCCCAGGATGCAGAGGCCTACCAGGAAATCTCCTGAGTTCCCTATAAGACAGTCCACCCCTGCGCAGGGCGCGCAGGCCCACCGGGAAATCTCCATAGTTCCCTGTAGGCCAGTCCACCCTTTCCCAGGCCGCAGAGGCCTACCAGGAAATCTCCAGAGTTCCATATAGGACAGTCCACCCCTGCGCAGGGCGCGCAGGCCCACCGGGAAATCTCCATAGTTCCCTGTAGGCCAGTCCACCCAAACACAGGGCACGGAGGCCCACCAGGAAATCTCCAGAGTCCCCAATAGGGCAGTCCACCCCTTCCCAGGGTGCAGCGGCCTACCAGGAAATCTCCAGAGTTCCCTATAGGCCAGTCCACCCCTGCCCAGGATGCGGAGGCCCACCTGGAAATCTCCAGAGTTCCCTATAGGCCAGTCCACCTCTGCGCAGGGTTCAGAGGCCCACCAGGAAATCTCCATAGTTCCCTGTAGGCCAGTCCACCCAAGCACAGGGCGCGGAGGCCCACCGGGAAATCCCCAGAGTTCCCTATAGTTCACCCCTGTCCAGGGCGCAGAGGCCTACCAGGAAATCTCCAGAGTTCCCTATAGGACAGTCCACCCCTGCCCAGGCCGCAGAGGCCTACCAGGAAATCTCCAGAGTTCCCTATAGGCCAGTCCACCCCGGTCCAGGCCGCAGAGGCCTACCAGGAAATCTCCAGAGTTCCCTATAGGCCAGTCCACCCCTGCGCAGGGTACAGAGGCCTACCAGGAAATCCCCAGAGTTCCCTATAGTCCACCCCTTCCCAGGGTGCAGATGCCTACCAGGAAATCTCCAGAGTTCCCTATGGGCCAGTCCACCCCTGCGCAGGGTGCAGAGGCCTACCAGGAAATCCCCAGAGTTCCCTATAGTTCACCCCTTCCCAGGGTGCAGAGGCCTACCAGGAAATCTCCAGAGTTCCCTATAGGCCAGTCCACCCCTGCGCAGGGTGCAGAGGCCTACCAGGAAATCTCCAGAGTTCCCCATAATCCACCCCTGCCCAGGCAACAGAGGCCCACCGGGAAATCCCCAGAGTTCCCTATAGTCCACCCCTGTCCAGGCCGCAGAGGCCTACCAGGAAATCTCCAGAGTTCCCTATAGGCCAGTCCACCCCTGCCCAGGGTGCAGAGGCCGACCAGGAAATCTCCAGAGTTCCCAATACGACATTCCACCCCTGCCTAGGGTGCAGAGGCCTACCAGGAAATCTCCAGAGTTCCGTATAGAGTTCCCTATAGGCCAGTCCACCCTGGCAGTCTCACAGAAGAGGCAAAAAAAGGTATCAGGCTGATGGCGGATTTTCAACAAAGCCTATTTTCACCTCCACCAAAAAGGTGGCTGTAAAAATGTTAACCCTTTTTTACTGTACAGAAGGCATGCACAGGTGCTTCCCTTCAGTCCAGTAAGCAGAGTATGTTTTAAAGCCTAGCAAATACTTAGAGGCGCCCTTCAGGCTTTGCTCTTTCTCAGTGGTATTTGACCATTTGTTCATCATTTCAGACATCATAGATGTAGTTTGGTGACCTGCCGCTGTGGCATTCACATATATTCCAAGAAAGTAGCTCTTCGCCTTGCACATGTCAGCACTGTTCCCCAGCAGACACATTCCCAGAGATGATATGCTGAGGGCAATCCAACTCTGCAAGCACTGAGAATGTCTTGACTCATGTTCTCGCGCCCCAGGGGTCCTTCGGGGCACACAAACAGGTCAGCGCAGTTATGCAACAGCCCACATCCACACTGTAAAGAAATCCAAGACCCTATATGCTCATGTTCATCCTCTGACAAACTGGCCTGCCGCCGGCTCCAAGGGCAATACCGGCTCTCCGTTCTCACTAAGAAACGAGCCCTTATCCAAGCCTGCATCTCTGCGGCATCTAACAACTCGGCCGAACTCTTTAAAATCTGCAAGGAGCTGCCCAACCCTGCTGCAGTCTCCACCTCTCCTGTCCCCTTCCAGGCCCTCTGCACGGCACTGGCCTCTCACTTCATTTAAAAAACTCAGGACATCCTGTCTTCACTCTCTTCCTATCACCCCCCCCCCTCTATTCTCTGCCCTTCCTCTGGCCCTTCTGCAGCCACCCCTCCTCCCTCCTTCTCTGCCTTTCCCCTTTTTTCTGCTGACAAGGTTTCCAGACAAGTCCGATCTATGAAAGTCTCGTCAAAACAGGTCCACCCCTGTTCCTCCAAAACTATCAAGGACCACATCGACTCCCTGGCACCTGCCTTGGCTGACTTCTGCAATCACTCCTTCGCCTCTGGAGTCTTCCCATCCCCCCTCAAGCACTCCCTTGTGCACCCCCTTCTTAAGAAACCCTCCTCCGACCCCTCCTGCCCAGCTATTGCCCAATCTCTATCACTCCCTCCCTGGGCAAGCTCCTGGAGAAACTGGCCATCTCCCAGCTTAATCTCCATGCTGAATCTGTGGGTAGTCTTCATGACCATCAGTCTGGCTTCAGAGCTGCCAGAAGCACGGAAACTGCTCTCCTGAACATCCGTGAGGACCTGCTCTCAAACCTTGACTCCAACACCCCTTGTGTTCTCATCTTGCTCGACCTCTCTTCTGCCTTTGACACTGTCAACCACACCATCCTGCTCAACCGTCTCTGTGATAACCTGGGTATCACTGGTCAAGCTCTGGCGTGGCTGTCCTCCTTCCTCTCCAATCGACCCTCTGAGGTCCAACTGGGTTCCTTCCTCTCTGATATCTTTTTCTCTACCTGTGGTGTCCCCCAGGGATCTAACCTCTCTCCCTGGCTGTTCAATCAGTATTTGGCACTTCTTGCTCACCGCATCGCCGCTCTCTGTCCCAACTTTCAGTGCTACGCTGATGATAACCAGCTCATTTTCAGGCTCCCCTCGGCCTTCTCTTCCACTTCCCTCATCTCTGACTGTCTTTCTGCTATCCAGGAATGGTGTACCGCCAATGACCTCTGCCTTAATGCCAGTAAGACTGAGATTCTACTTATCGGCACACCCACTCCCTCCTTCCCTCCAGCTCTCTGGCCGGCCTCCCTTGGCCCTCTTCCTGCTCCTACCTGCAAGGCTAAGAACCTCGGGGTCATCTTCGACTCCACACTCTCTTTCTCTCCTCACATATCTGACGTCTCTAAGAAGTCACACTACCAGCTACACCTCCTCAGAGGTATCCTCCCTTTCCTCTCCTTTCCCCAGAAGCTCACTGTCTCCAGAGCTCTGGTTCTCTCTAGGCTGGACTACTGTAACAGCCTCTATCTAAATCTTCCTGCCTCTACTCTCCGCCCTTTGCAACTCATCCAAACAGGACTGCGAGACTTGTCCTTGGCCTCGAGCCCAGGGACCGTATCTCTCCAGGACTAAAATCACTACACTGGCTCCCAGTGGCTGCAAGGATTAAGTTCAAAACCCTCTGCATTGTCCACAAGGCCTTCTGGGGCCTGGGGCCAAAATACCTGCAACTCTCTCTTCCTAAATATCTTCCTTCTCAAGCCCTTCGCTCATCCACCTCCAACTACCTCAGGGTCAGCCGCTTCTCCAAGCAACGAGCTGGTGGTAGATCTCTCGCCGCAACAGGGGCCTCCCTCTGGAACAGCCTTCCTGCCTCCCTGAAACTTGAGGAGAACCATCTCCGGTTCCGGAAGCACCTCAAAACCCTCCTCTTTGCCTCCGCTTTCTCTCCCTCTCTCCCCTGCTAAAATCACTGAACCTGCACTGAATCTGCAACTGGACCACTCACCAATCTCATGTCCTGGCCCAGCCACTCTTCCTTGCACTGCCTACATTCACTACGGGACTGTATCCTACAGCCCCTTCTCCTGGCATTTACCTTTGCACTTGCCACCAGCTGGCCCTTTTATTTATCTCGTATTCTATTAACCATGTACCGCACTTTCCTTGCACTTGCCACCAGCTGGCCCTATTATTTATCTTGTATTCTACTAACCATGTACTGCACTTCCCCTCTCCCCTTCCCCTGCACTTTTTCCCAGTCCCCCTACCCCTGCACTTGCGCGATCTGAATGACAACTGGCCTAGTAGGATCGTTGTCTGTCTCCCTTTGTCTCCCCACCTCCCCCCGCCTCGTCTTGAAACACTTGTGTATAGGCGCATTACAAATGCCATATCATATCTATAGCCTTTTCCAATGACTTCAGACAGTGTGGACGTGACCTTTTGTCTTTCACAGCTCCTCCTGCGCCCTTCACACAGAAAGTGGTCCCTTATGTCTGTTCTGCCAAAGAATCATTATCATTTAACAAATGAAAAGCAACATGTCCCATTGCTCCAGTAATCCCTTCTCCTGTTCCTACGCTACTGTTTGTGTTACAGGTTAATGCAAACCGTGTGATCATAGGAAGCCTGATAGCAGAGCTGTGCAAAGGTACTTGCACGCTACTCCCAGGGGCCTATTGTCAGCAGAACTGTTATATGCTATAGGGGCAAAAGAGCCTTTTGCAATTAAATCTTCACAGCCAGTTTAAAAAAAAAAAGATTTCTTATGTTTTGGCCAGGAGTAGCAAGGGAGACAGCAGGGGTAGCAGCCGAGGCAGCAGGGGCTGCTGCTGCGACCTCTAGCGACCCCCAAATGTCGTCCCTGGTTGCGAGGCAGGAACACCGTGCTGGACACCCTCATGGTCCTGCCAGCTCGGTACGCGGCTGGGAGTGCAGTGACTCAGAGAGATGCAGCCGAGCATGGGCGCGTGCAGTGTAACACCCCAAGCCGCACCCACTGCTCCCTAATTACAGCTCCTGTTTTTCAGCCGTAACTTGCCCCTAGTGCGGGATCCTATTAACCTCTGACGCACAGCGCTCTGCTGCTTCTCGAGGACAGGTCAGCACTCCAAATATCATACAGGGCTCAAGTCAAGGGTACACGCGGGGGGACGGAGTCCACCCACTTTATGCAGAGGGTGGACTCAGTCCCCCACTGCCCCCATCTAAAAGAGAAACATTGAATGCTCCCTTTGAATTTATGGATTAAAGCCGACCACAGGGATTAAACCGCAGTGGCATATTTGGTGGCCGGACAATTCACCACTGCACTATATCAACTGATGAAAAAAAACTTACTACGAAAGATGAAATGTCCCATTTCGGTCCTGCAAGTCCCAGTGAAAACATTTGTATTGCTTCTTGGAGTTTAAAACATACACACCTTTTTACATTATGAGAAGAAAATATCCTGTCTTGGTTTTGTGTGTGTGTTGATTTTTTGAAAGGCAAATGCCATTCGTCTGTTCAATGTGGGTGGTCATGCAAAGCCAATTTAATGAAATGTGCACATTTCACCTTGATGTGCTAATTTCTGGCGACGTCACATCCCATTGCGTTTGTTGATGAGTCCGCCCACTTACATTTTTAGAACTTGACCCCTGGTAATGAATGTGCAAAGGGTAGCATATACCTGATGGCACGGGGAAGATGCCGTGGGCTGCCAGCAAACCTGTGCAATAGCCACTGGAACGCCAGCTTCAGAAGTCATTTGCAAACCCCATGGTGCAGAGCGCCATGTGGCATCAAGAGGCAGAGTGACCTGTAGACCTGCCCACAATCACTCGCCCAAACCAATGACAGGTGGACCTTGGGCACTGAAACGTGTGTGTGTATGCGTGTGCAGGCATGCATGTCTGCTATGGCACATGGACGGGAGGCAGTGAAATGAAAATGTCCAAGTTAAAGGTTTTCCCCATGATAGCTCAACAATATCCCCCCCATATCATCCTCACTATCTGGAAGATACCCATGATAGATCAGCAGTACCCCCCCCATATCATCCTCACTATCTGGAAGATACCTATGATGGATCAGCAGTACCCCCCATATCATCCTCACTATCAGGAAGATACCCATGATGGATCAGCAGTACCCCCCCATATCATCCTCACTATCTGGAAGATACCCATGATGGATCAGCAGTACCCCCCCCCCCCATATCATCCTCACTATCTGGAAGATACCCATGATGGATCAGCAGTACCCCCCCATATCATCCTCACTATCTGGAAGATACCCATGATGGATCAGCAGTACCCCCCCCATATCATCCTCACTATCTGGAAGATACCCATGATGGATCAACAGTACCCTCCCCCCCCCATATCATCCTCACTATCTGGAAGATACACATGATGGATCAGCAGAATCCCCCCCCCCCAATATCATCCTCACTGTCAGGAAGATACCCATAATGGATCAGCAGTACCCCCCCAATATCATCCTCACTATCAGGAAGATACCCATGATGGATCAGCAGTACCCCCCCCCCCCCCATATCATCCTCACTATCTGGAAGATACCCATGATGGATCAGCAGAATCCCCCCCCCCCCAATATCATCCTCACTGTCAGGAAGATACCCATGATGGATCAGCAGTACACCCCCCATATCATCCTCACTATCTGGAAGATACCCATGATGGATCAGCAGAATCCCCCCCCCCCAATATCCTCCTCACTGTCAGGAAGATACCCATGATGGATCAGCAGTACCCTCCCCCCCAATATCATCCTCACTATCAGGAAGATACCCATGATGGATCAGCAGTACCCCCCCCCCCATATCATCCTCACTATCTGGAAGATACCCATGATGGATCAGCAGTACCCCCCCATATCATCCTCACTATCAGGAAGATACCCATGATGGATCAGCAGTACCCCCCCCATATCATCATCACTATCTAGAAGATACCCATGATGGATCAGCAGTACCCCCCCATATCATCCTCACTATATGGAAGATACCCATGATGGATCAGCAGCACCCCCCCATATCATCCTCACTATCAGGAAGATACCCATGATGGATCAGCAATACCCCCCCCATATCATCATTACTATCTAGAAGATACCCATGATGGATCAGCAGTACCCCCCCCATATCATCCTCACTATCGGGAAGATACCCATGATGGATCAGCAGTACCCTTCCTCCCATATCATCCTCACTATCAGGAAGATAACCATGACGGTTCAGCAGTACCCTTCCTCCCATATCATCCTCACTATCTGGAAGATACACATGACGGTTCAGCAGTACCCTTCCTCCCATATCATCCTCACTATCAGGAAGATACCCATGATCATTCAGCAGTACCCCCCCATATCATCCTCAATATCAGGAAGATACCCATGACGGTTCAGCAGTACCCTTCCTCCCATATCATCCTCACTATCAGGAAGATACCCATGACGGTTCAGCAGTACCCTTCTTCCCATATCATCCTCACTATCAGGAAGATACCCATGACGGTTCAGCAGTACGCTTCTTCTCATATCATCCTCACTATCAGGAAGATACCCATGACGGTTCAGCAGTACCCTTCCTCCCATATCATCCTCACTATCAGGAAGATACCCATGACGGTTCAGCAGTACCCTTCCTCCCATATCATCCTCACTATCAGGAAGATACCCATGGTCATTCAGCAGTACCCCCCCCCATATCATCCTCACTATCAGGAAGATACCCATGACGGTTCAGCAGTACCCTTCCTCCCATATCATCCTCACTATCAGGAAGATACCCATGATGGATCAGCAGAACCCCCCCATATCATCCTCACTATCTGGAAGATACCCATGACGGTTCAGCAGACCCCCCCCCAATATCATCCTCACTATCTGGAAGATACCCATGACGGTTCAGCAGACCCCCCCCCAATATCATCCTCAATATCTGGAAGATACCCATGACGGTTCAGCAGACCCCCTCCAATATCATCCTCACTATCGGGAAGATACCCATGACGGTTCAGCAGTACCCTTACTCCCATATCATCCTCACTATCAGGAAGATACTCATGATCATTCAGCAGTACCCCCCCTCCCCATATCATCCTCACTATCAGGAAGATACCCATGATGGATCAGCAGTACCCCCCCCAATATCATCCTCACTATCAGGAAGATACTCATGACGGTTCAGCAGTACCCCGCCCCAATATCATCCTCACTATCAGGAAGATACCCATGATTATTCAGCAGTACCCCCCCCTCCCCATATCATCCTCACTATCAGGAAGATACCCATGACGGTTCAGCAGTACCCCCCTCCCCAATATCATCCTCACTATCAGGAAGATACCCATGATGGTTCAGCAGTACCCTTACTCCCATATCATCCTCACTATCAGGAAGATACCCATGATCATTCAGCAGTACCCCCCCCCCATATCATCCTCACTATCAGGCAGATACCCATGACGGTTCAGCAGTACCCTTCCTCCCATATCATCCTCACTATCAGGAAGATACCCATGACGGTTCAGCAGTATCCCCCCCCCCAATATCATCCTCACTATCAGGAAGATACCCATGATGGATCAGCAGAACCCCCCCATATCATCCTCACTATCAGGAAGATACCCATGACGGTTCAGCAGTACCCCCCCAATATCATCCTCACTATCAGGAAGATACCCATGATGGATCAGCAGAACCCCCCCATATCATCCTCACTATCAGGAAGATACCCATGACGGTTCAGCAGTACCCTTACTCCCATATCATCCTCACTATCAGGAAGATACCCATGATCATTCAGCAGTACCCCCCTCCATATCATCCTCACTATCAGGAAGATACCCATGACGGTGCAGCAGTACCCTTCCTCCCATATCATCCTCACTATCAGGAAGATACCCATGACGGTTCAGCAGTACCCCCCCCAATATCATCCTCACTATCAGGAAGATACCCATGATGGATCAGCAGAACCCCCCCATATCATCCTCACTATCAGGAAGATACCCATGACGGTTCAGCAGTACCCCCCGCCCAATATCATCCTCACTATCAGGAAGATACCCATGATGGATCAGCAGAACCCCCCCATATCATCCTCACTATCAGGAAGATACCCATGATGGTTCAGCAGTACCCTTACTCCCATATCATCCTCACTATCATGTAGCTGCCCATGATGGATCAGCAGAACCCCCCCATATCATCCTCACTATCAGGAAGATACCCATGACGGTTCAGCAGTACCCTTCCTCCCATATCATCCTCACTATCAGGAAGATACCCATGATGGATCAGCAGAACCCCCCCATATCATCCTCACTATCTGGAAGATACCCATGACGGTTCAGCAGACCCCCCCCAATATCATCCTCACTATCTGGAAGATACCCATGACGGTTCAGCAGACCCCCCCCCAATATCATCCTCACTATCAGGAAGATACCCATGATCATTCAGCAGTACCCCCCCCCATATCATCCTCACTATCTGGAAGATACTCATGATGGTTCAGCAATACCCTTACTCCCATATCCTCCTCACTATCAGGAAGATACCCATGACAGTTCAGCAGTACCCTTCCTCCCATATCATCCTCACTATCAGGAAGATAGACATGACGGTTCAGCAGTACCCTTCCTACCATATCATCCTCACTATCAGGAAGATACCCATGACGGTTCAGCAGTACCCTTACTCCCATATCATCCTCACTATCAGGAAGATACCCATGACGGTTCAGCAGTACCCCCCCCATATCATCCTCACTATCAGGAAGATACCCATGATGGATCAGCAGAACCCCCCCATATCATCCTCACTATCTGGAAGATACCCATGACGGTTCAGCAGACCCCCCCCCCAATATCATCCTCACTATCTGGAAGATACCCATGACAGTTCAGCAGACCCCCCCAATATCATCCTCACTATCAGGAAGATACCCATGATCATTCAGCAGTACCCCCCCATATCATCCTCACTATCTGGAAGATACTCATGATGGTTCAGCAGACCCCCACCACAATATCATCCTCACTATCAGGAAGATACCCATGACGGTTCAGCAGTACCCTTCCTCCCATATCATCCTCACTACCAGGAAGATACCCATGACGGTTCAGCAGTACCCTCCCGCCCCCATATCATCCTAACTATCAGGAAGATACCCATGACGGTTCAGCAGAACCCCCCCCTCATATCATCCTCACTATCAGGAAGATACCCATGACGGTTCAGCAGTACCCTTCCTCCCATATCATCCTCACTATCAGGAAGATACCCATGACGGTTCAGCAGTACCCTCCTCCTCCCCCCCCATATCATCTTCACTATCAGGAAGATACCCATGACGGTTCAGCAGTATCCCCCCCATATCATCCTCACTATCAGGAAGATATCCATGACGGTTCAGCAGTACCCTTACTCCCATATCATCCTCACTATCAGGAAGATACCCATGACGGTTCAGCAGTACCCTTCCTCCCATATCATCCTCACTATCAGGAAGATTCCCATGACAGTTCAGCAGTACCCCCCCCCCATATCATCCTCACTATCAGGAAGATACCCATGATGGATCAGCAGTACCCCCCCCCCCCCATGTCATCCTCACTATCAGGCAGATGCCGCCATGTTACCTCATTTGAAACACCCAACAGTCTATGCCACTATATAAGCCATCATTATAGCAGGAAAGTCATGAAGGCTATCATTTGCAATAATATTTTAGAGGCTCAGCCCATGCAATAATTAGTAGTTTTATAGGCACTCTCACTATTCCTAAATAACCTGCTTGCTGTTGCCCAGTGTAATGGTGCTCAGTTTACTGACCTCAGAAGCAGGAAAAGCTGAGTCAGCGCTTCTGGGTTATGAACCTGTGACCTGTAAGGTAAACACAGGCACCAGCAGCGAGTGCTTAGCACACCTGTCATCAGTCTCTCATGTTGGATGTCCTCTTCCCCGGTTTACCCAATTTGACAGAAAAAAAACAGTTTGAATGTGAGATTTGGTCAAAGATTTGATCGAATACGAAGATTACGATCAAATCCCTCATTTGAGAGGCATTGGGCCTCATTACGACCCAGGCGGTAAGTTACCGCCTGGGCCGTGACTTTACCACCATGGCGTAAACTACGTTCCGAGGTTGGCGGGGGCGGTAAGTCCCCAATCCCCATTTACCCTTCCCCATTCCCATTTTTGCCCCATAGGGCATAATGGGAGTGGGGAAGGCGTTAATTACGCCACCGTAAATTACGGTGGCGTAATTAACTCCATGGTCCCTTAGCGCCATGGATTTTAACACCTGCTAAAAGCAGGTGTTAAAAGCGCCATGGCGCTAAGGGACCTCGTACTCAGGCGGTAAGGGTCGGCGCTGTTAACGCTGCCGTAAAACCCTTACCGCCTGAGTCGTAATGAGGCCCATTGTGGTGAACAAGAAGAGTGGGTGCTTTGGGGGTGTCCTCCAGACCCTTGTTCAGGCTAATGTCAGAAGAGGTTTCAGGGGTGTCCCCCGCACCCAATCGTTTAAAGATTTTTTTTAAAGAGAAACAAATGAACAAGGAACCCTGCAACGTCAGACGCGACCCGCGTTAGAGGGACGGATCTGACGCCACAGGGGTGCACGAGAGGCAGCGGCAGGGGACTAAAAAGGTAAGTATAGGAAGAGGAAGGGGGTGGGGAATTTTGGATACAGCTACATTTTATTTGGTTTGCCAAAATAAAAACGAATTTGCCGCTAAATTGACTACAGTCAATTCCGCCACAAATCTTTTCACTTCGGTCAAACAACCCAAATCCCTCTTGCCATATATTTGTAGTGCCACTGGATGGTGCTTGTAACAAAAGCAATACTTAGACCGACGCTCGATGAGGACGCCATGATGACCGCAAGGAGATGAGCAGTATATGCTCATGCCAGGGCAAGAAGCACGCCCGTGTTAACAAGGCGGTCATACACGTCTACCCTGGCGAGGCTGGTGAGGCTGGCGAGATGGCAGGTTATAGGCTGTAGAGGTTCACCAGCCACCCTCCGTGGAGTTGGGGTGATATTCTGAGCTGGGGAGTGATCCTCCTGGGCTTGGCTGATACCTCAGGATACAGGGTGGATGCACTATGCCTGGGAGAGACCGCGGCATCCAGTGTTTAGTATTGTCAGGAATGGCAAGAGTGGAAGACCTTGGTTTTGTCTTTGAGGTGTAAAGAGGAAGACTTTGGCAGTCCCCACCTGGGGGTAAAGAGAGAGAGAGAGAGAGAGAGAGTACAATGTGTAACCATTCAAAACATTTTCATCGGTGGGTGCTGATGTGGTCACAGACTCCTGACTTCTGCTTCGTGGTCAATTTGCCATCAATTGCAAGCCTGGCTTGTCTTCAACATGATTTAAGAAGCGGAAGTCTCATCTGTGGATCATTATGGCCAGGAATCCTGACAGATTGGGTACTAGTACTCGGGTAGGACACCATCTTGGCAAAAAACCAACCCTGAAAGACGAGACCCAAATGCCAGGAGAGAAGAAACAGGCAGTCCTGGCAACAATGGCCTCTGCGAGTTTTGATAACATGTGGGACCCCACAATGTTGGTGTCAATCTCCATCTCAAGGCAGTGAAAGATCACTGTATCTTTGAGTTCGGAGCTCCTTTCAGGTCAGAATCCTGCCTGCGCTGGACCTATGATGGCACTGATGGCATTGATCCTCCGGGTGGAATTCCTCTGGCAATTTAGCTAGGTTAGTAAGTTGAGATAGGGGACATAAATGGGTGGTAGGGAGATGGGGTAGGGTGAGGGGCGGTTGTATGGGGGTCGGGTGAAAAGGGGTGGGCAGTGGGGGTTTAGGAGAGGGGTTGGGGTGAGTGAGGAGGTAGGAGGGTGGGGGTTAAGGAGAGGTGGGTGAGGCGGTAGTAAGAGGGGGTGGGTAGGGATAGAGAAAGGGCAGTAAGTAAGTGGGTTTAATAGAGTGGATGGGGTAGGGAGAGGGGATATGAGGGTACGGAAAGGGGGTTTGGGGGTTAGGGGGGAGGGGAGGGTGGGGTGTAGGATGAGGGGGATGGGTCGAGGGTAGAGGAGAACGGCAGGGATCAGAGGGGGGTTAGGGAGAGCAGGGCTGGTGGAGTAGGGTGGGTTGGTGGGTGTATGGTAGGTGGGGATAAAGTGGGTGGGGGTAGGGTGGTGGAGAGAGGGTGGGTGAGGGTAGAGAGGGTGGGTGGGGTTAGTGCAGGTGGGTAGGTGGGTGGGTGGGTGTGGTGGGAAGGTGGGGGTAGAGGGTAGGGGTTGGGTGGGTATGATAGGCTGGGGTAGGTTGGGTGGGTGAGGGTAGTGTGGGAGAGTGGGGTGTAGGGGGGGTGGTCGTGGGTAGGGATGTTTAGGGTAGGGCAGGAAGTGTGGGGGTATGAAGATGGGGAAAGAGAGGGTGAGTGGGGGGTAGAGTGGTTGGGGTAGAGAGGGTGGGGGTAGAGAGGGTTGGGTAAGGGTGGGTGGGGGTAGGTAGGGGTACAGTTGGTGGGGATTGGGTGGGGGTAGAGTGGGTGGGGGTAGGGTAGCTGGAGGGTAGATAGGGTGGGGAAGTGTGGGTGGGTGGGCTTAGTGAGGGTGGAAGGGAGGGGGTAGGGTGGGTGTGTAAGGGTAGAGGGTGGTTGTGGTTTGGTGGGGTGGGTGGTGTTAGAGGGTGTGGGCGGGTGGGGTAGGGTAGGTGGAGGTAGGGTGGTTGGGTAGGGGTACAGGGCATGGTAGCGGTAGGGAGAGAGGGTGGAGTAAGTTGGGTGGGTGAGGTTAGTGTGGCAGGGTGAGGGTCGGGAGGGTGTCTGTGGATAGGGAGTTTTGGGGTAGGGCAGGAAGGGTGGGGGTATGGTGGTGGGGGAAGAGAGGGTGGGGGTAGAGAGGGTTGGGTTACGGTGGGTGGGGCTATTGGAGTTTGGAGGCCTTAGAGAGGGTGAGAGGGAAGGGGTAGGGTGGGCATGTGCGGGTAGAGGGTGGGTGAGGGTAGGTGTGGTTGGCAGTGTTAGTGGATGAGGTTAGGTGGGGTAGGGTGGATGGGTAGGGTTGAGGGTATGGTAGCGGTAGGGAGAAAGGGGGCAGGTGGGTGGGTGTAGGGAGAGGGGTTGGGGTAGGGAGTGGGGTGGGTCTGGGAGTTAGAGAGAGGGGTTGGGTAGGTGAGGGTAGTTAGAGGGGTGGGTAGGGATCAGAGTGGTAGGTGAGTTCGGGTAGGGAGTGGGGAGAGGGGGTATATAGGGGAGAGGGTGGATAGGGGTTGGGAAGGGTGGTGGATGGATGGGGTAGAGAGGGGGTGGGTATTGTTAGGTTGTGTGGGGGGTAAAGGATGGGGTGAGGTGGGTGGGGTTGGGGTTGCTGGAGTACAGAAGGTGGTGGTAGGGTGGGTGGGGACTTCAGAGTGGTGGGGCGATGGTATGTAGATGGGGTGGGGTGGGCATAGGGGAAGGGGTGGATGTGGAGGGGTTGGTGGGTGGGGGTAGGGATAATGTGGGTGGTTGGGTGGGGAGTATCGAGGGGGTGGGTGGGTTGGGAGTATGTAGAGGGGTGAGGGTGGGGGGATGGTTGGGGATAGGAAGAGTGGGTGGTGGGTGGGGAGCAGTGGGGTTGGATGGGGTAGTGAAGGGAAAGTAAAGGTGGGTAGGTGTAGGGACATCGTGAGAGGGGGTTGGGGTGGGGCTAGGGAGAGGGCGGGAGGGATTGTGGGGTTGGTGGGGTTAGAGAGGGGAGCTGTGGGTGGGGGTAGGGAGTTGGGAGCAAGTGAGGGATAGGGAGAGGGGTTGGGTGCATGGGTGGGGGTAGAGAAAGGAGGGGTTAGTGGGAGTTTTGGTGTAGGGAGTGGGGGTGAGGGTGTGGGTGGGATAGGGAGAGAGGGGGTGGGGGAGTGGGTGGGATAGGGAGCTGGGAGTAGCGAGCAAGGGGTGAGTAGGGGTAAGGATAGAGGGGGTAGGTGCGTGGTTGAGGGTAGGGAGAGGAGGGTGGGTGTAGGTTGACTAGTGGGTGTGTGTAGGTAGAGGGGTTGGGGGTAGTTGGCTGATGATAGAGATATGGGGTTGGTGGGAGTAGGGATAAGGGTGGGTGGGCAGGTGGGGCTAGTGAGTGGTGAGGTGGTTGGGTGGGTACAGGGAGACGGGAGGGGTGGTGGGCATGGGGAGGGTATAGGGATGGGGTAAAAAGTTTGTCGGGTTTAGGGAGAGGGGTGGGTGGGGGTAGAGAGAGGGAGGGTGGTGGGTAGGAGTAGGGAGAGGGGGTGGGTAAGGAGAGGGGGTGGATGGGGTTAGGGAGAGGCGGTGGGTGGAGGTTGGGAGAAGGGGTGTGTGTGAGCGGTAGGAAGAGGGGTGGATGATGGGGAGTAGGGAGAGGGGTGTGGTTGGGTAGGGAGAGGGGTGTGGTTGGGTAGGTGGCTGTAGGAGGGTCTTTGGCTGGTGGTAGTGAGAGGGTGGGTGGTGCTAGGGAGGGGGGATGGGTCAGGATAGGGAGAAGGGGTGAGTGGGGATTATGGAAAGGTGGTGTGGGTAGGGGGTAGGGAAAGTGGGTTAGGGTGAGGGGTGGTGCATGGTGGTTAGGACGAGAAGTCCTATGTATGTGGGTGGGGAGTAGGGAGCCGGAAAGGGGGGTTGGGAGTGTGGGGGCGGGTGGGGGTCTGGAGGGGAGTGGTGGGTGGGTGGGGGTAGTTAAGGTGTTTGGTCGGAGATTGGGAGAGGGGTGTGGGACATGGTTGGGGGTCAGGGGTGGGTGGGTTGGAGGAGGGGGTGGTGCATGGGTGGGTATGGAGAGACTGGGTGGGTGAGTGGGTGGGGGTAGGGAGCAGGGAATAGGGAGAGGTGGGTGGGCAGGGGTAGGGAGATGGGGTGGCTGTGTGGGTGAGGGTAGGGAGAGTGGGGTGGGCATAGTTCGGGGAGTGGCTGTGGGTAGGGAGAGGGGTTGGGATAGGGAGTGTGGGGGTGGGCGTAGTTCGGGGAGTCGGTTTGGGTAGGGAGAGGGGTTGGGGTAGGGAGAGAGGGTGATGTCGGTATAGGGAGAGGGGGTTGGTGGGTGTAGAGAGCAAGGGTGATGGGTGGGGGTACAGAGACTGTGGGGTGGCAGTGGTCAGAAGGGTAGGGGTAAGTGGCTGGAGGTACAGAGAGGGGGTGGCTGGGTGGGGGTAGGGAGATGGGGAGAATAGTTGGGTGGGGGAAGGTGGTGGTGGGGGGGTTGCCGGGTATTGGCAGCAAGTTGAAGGGTGGGTGAATGGGTGGGGCTAGGGAGAGGGGATGGGTGGAGGTAGGGAGAACACAGTGTGTTGGAGTGTGGAGGTAGGGAGATTGGGGGTGGGTGAATGATGGTGAGGGTAGTGGGTAGGGGGATGCATGGGTGGGTGTGGGAAGGAACAGGGGGTAGTGGGGTGGAGGTAGGGGGGTGGGGTCATTGAAGTCAGGGGGCTGGGTGGGGTAGGGAGAGTGGGAGGATGGGTGTGGTGTGGGCCATGGTACGGGGCGGTTGGTTGGGGGTAGGGAGAGGGGGATTTGGGGTATGGTGAGGTGGTGGGTGTGGGTTGGGAGAGGAAATTGGGGGTAGTGTGGGTGGAAAAAGTCATTGAAAAGCAGGCATACAGCAATTTATAGAAGTATTATTGACAAATGACTGAGAAAAGGCAAACCCATTAGAACCAAGCTATTGAACTCAGTTCTCCAATGAAGGGAAAGCAACACAGAAAAGACATGTTTTTAAAATCCTTTGGAGAGAAGAGTGCTGCGACAGAGATTCACAGTCAGGGAGCAGAGGCTAAAGCCTGATTGTGGCATGGTTAAAACAATGGATACTGAGTCTAAATATGGATTTTCTATGATTATTCTCCATCTCCAGGGTTAATGAGCCTCTGTATGTGCAGGTGCTTGGAAAGCATTGCATGTTAGCTTCAACTGGAATTCAGAAGGAAGATGTAGCAAGTAGATTATAATGGAGGTGATGTTTGGGATCCTTCATATCTCGCAGCAGGGTTCGGGTTTAGAGTGTGAATGGACACAGAACCTTTACTAGTGCATCAACCTGCAGTGAAACTCAGCATCTAATGAAAATATTTATGAAAAATATGTATTCCTAATGGCTCCCTGACCACTATCCACCATGGACCCCCAATATTCCAGGACCGGAGTTAAATTAGTAATTTAAAGCAATCCTAGAATATGTTGCAAGTGCTTTTTGGCACTTTATTAACAGAATCGCTCACAAAACATTGAACACAAAACATTGAACAATGAATTCATGCTATTTTATTTATTTCTTTTTGTTGGCTTTACAACATATTATACTTTCCTCCTTCAACTCCCCCCACCTACTGTCCCCCTTGCCCCTCCCCAGCTCCTCTTTCCCCTCCCCCACCCTGCCCCAGATCCTTGGTGCTTCTTCAAGCTTGTGAGATCCTTTCGTGTAGTTTCGTTCAGCTGAAGTCCCCCCAGTCTCTTGCGAATCTGGGCACGTTATTGTTCATAGCGAAGGTAGACGATTCTGTAGTGGAGGATAGGTCATTAGGACCCCCCTCCCACTACATCTCCTGCCCAGGTGTAGTTTCATGACTCGTCGGCGGCCTACCGGCCCAAGGGCCCGGGCGACAGGGCGGCTGCAGGTCGACACATGGGGCTGCACTGCCACACTATGTGGTATAACACGGACGCCGTTTTGAACTAAGCCAACTCCATTTTGTTAAAAAGCGCCCATAGCTAACCCAGGCCAAGCAAACGTGCACAACTGAAAACTGCAGCCTGACCCCCACTCGACCGCGGCCGCAGAGGCCCACGCTTCCCCCCACCCTCCGTTGCACAGCAGATCCGCTGAAGACTCGTTCTCATGAGCAACCAGACACAAACAAACAACAAAATAAAACACTGTAGCTGTTCCCCTTCCGCAATACATCATTGCCTCATCCATGCATGGGAACGCTAGGAAGTAACTGAAACCGGCCCAGAAACCTGCCTGCTCTGACCCTGTATCAAGCCCACAGGGTCAGACTGTGTGGCGCCCGCTCTCCTGCACACCCCGAGAACTCATGCAATTTGTAGAAATAGTTTATGCAATATATATGTTGACTAATGTTCGCTGCTAATATGAAGAAGGGTGGGTAATATGTAAAATGCACCAGATATTGCTTGTAATGTGAAGATGTACGAAGATTGACCAAATGAGGTTATTACACAATGATCTGCATTGCCCTGTGTACACATATACCTGCCAAACGCTACGTCATGTTCCTATGTCAACTAAAGAGATGCAGTATTGTGCTGAAATAGTATGGCCCCCATGTAGTATCCCTTCTAATGTAGATGTATGTAAGCCATTTTAGAGATCCCACGTGTTGTTATTCGCCCTTCACCCAAGGGACGGTCCAGGGAGCCGCGCACAGAGCTGCAAGGCCATCTCCCCCTCCGCCCAGCCCTGGCCCGCCAGAGATAGCTGACGCTCGAACAGCACAGCCTCGACTCCCCTTCCCACCCATGCTGGACCCGCTTCAAACATCCACCTCCCCCATGTCAGAGGCCGCCACAGCCTGACTCTGTGACTTACGAGCTACCTGGTCCTAAATCCCGCTGCCCCCGAGGCCCTAGTTACATGACCCCCACAGGCCAGTGGTACCCCCGCCAACCCCAAGTTAATGGCCCTCGAAGGGGGGCGCCCACCTGTGTACTAACATATCATAATACCATCCCTCCCCGAGTCTAACACAACAGGGTAATCTAGCAATCCCACCCCTGCCCCGGACCAAGCCCATGGGACTAATCTGCTTTGACTCAAGGTATATCTGTAACTGATGTATTGGGACACTCCATGTTGCATATCAATATCCTGCCTGTTTAGTGATCTAAGGTCAGTGGTACTAGAATTCCGACGGAAGCATGAAGTGAAACGAATGGGTGTGAACGACTGGCCGCAAGGGCAAATGTCAGTTAAGTTACCAATCATCACTACAAGGCATGTCTGGCCCGGCACTCCACCCCAACGAGCCCAGCTGACCCTCCCACCCCACGTGGCGCTGCATCAACGTCCACCAATCCAGGAGGAGCAACCGCCTACAGAATATACCCCCTAGACCTCATCACCCAATCCCCTCGACTATGTGCCTCCCATAGCTTTTGTCACCCATGACATCAATCTGTAAATAAGTAAGCCTGTCTTTGCTATTGTGAGTCAGAGCGCTCTCGGAGTTTGCAGAGTCCTTTGCATGCCCTATATTGATTTTAGATAAAGAACCCCTTTTATCTCACCCGCACTTGGTCCTCGTCTCATTCCCTTCTGGGGTGTGTCCTTTATTGCCTCTCGGTAAGGGGGGTGCGTTTCTGGGGGACGCTCACATTCAGTGGTTACCCCATAGACGTGATTTATTTCTTAAAAATTCCTAAACTGTCCCCTTGGCACGAGACGGCCCCGGTCGCAGTGGAGACGCATGACGCGCCCGCTCAACAGAGCCGCCCACCTACGGCAACTGGTACGCAGAGTCGGCCGCACGCAGTTAGGGCGAGAGGGTACGGGTCCCGTTTGAAAAAACCCTTAGTACCGCTCGCCGGAGCCGGGTGGGGCCATTGAGTGCGAGGCCGCGCCGCTTGGACGGACCAAATCTGGAGAGTCTCAGATCAAGACGGGCACGTGAGTATTAAGTGTGAGCGATAATAAAAGGGGAGCAAATTAAAAGGACAAGGGTAAAAAGTGAGGAATACAGGGGGGGCTCCTAATTTCTAAATTCTCTCTCTCTCTCTCTCTCTCTCTCTCTCTCTCTCTTTCTGCATATGGCCATTAGGACACAAAAGCGAAGAAGGGAAAAAAGGACGGGAACCTAACTCTGTAAGGGGCTAGAAGGTGGCGCCGCGTAGTGCTATCTCGACTAGTGCTGGGAATAAGTAAAATAATGGTATAATAAATTGTGGGTGTCTGAAAGAAGAGACATGGAAAAATATGTTAGAACTAGCTTTTCTTTCTCTCTTTCATTTCTATTAGGAGTAACACAAGGGTCGGGGAAAAAGAAAAAAAAAAGAGAAAAGGGGAATTGCGTGACGGTCAGGGGGTATCGCCATAGAGAAAGGTGAAGGGTCAGTCAGGGAGGGTAAATATGCTCTGAATGTGAGTCGATGTGAGATGAATGCCGTCGCTCTTTATGCACAATGTGAATTTATGGTTTTTGGTCTTTTTGCACTTTAATGTAAACATAAATTGCTATATGATTGAAACGAGTTCAAGGTAAAGTGGACAATATAAGAATAACCTGGTAAGGTTTGATAACAAGTTGTTTTCTATTTTGAGTGAAATATAATTAATTGAAAAAAAAATAAATAACCCTGATTGTGGGTACAGCCCTAGATACACAGGTACACACATGTTGTGATTCAAAAGAGGAGCTCAAGAAGAGAGAGTAACATACGTTTAAGTATGGGGGCAGAAACACCCCTAGCACACATCTGTAGGAGCCTACCAGGTTATGCAGAAAGAATCACTAAGTACCATGACCAGTGGGTAACAGAGCTAAAGGGAGCGGGTCTGCCCCAGGTTTGGCCACAAGGAGGTTCATTTGATAAAAGTATTTTGGATATGGTAGCCACCTGCATATACATAAAGTACAAGGGAAAGCATTTTCATAACAGGAGAGAAATACTAGATCTATGGCGACTATTCTAGAAATACCCCCACCCAAGAAACAAGACACCACTCTCGATCAACCAGCCCTCACTGCCGCCCCAAGAGCAAAGACAGAGGGTGGTAAGGAGGATGGGGGGAAAGAGGGATCAGTAGAGGTAACCTGGCTGTACCCACTCTTGAACAAACCCGCACCCGCTGAGGGGTACAGCGACCCCCCATATGTGCCCACCAGTACCTCTACCCCCACAGCACGGCCAACAGCACCACCACCATATGATTGCTCCCGATCAAATAGACAGGTGAGTACCCCCTCGGTAAACATATGTAAATTAACCAAAGACTTAGCCACCAGGCTCTCAATGACCAGATAGGAGTTGTCACAGATACAAAGTATATGTGAACAAGGGGAACACAGTATGACAAGATCAGAGCAGCTGTCACGAACACATACCTCAGGTAAGTTGAATGAGGAGGAGTGGAAGAAAGGAGAAATACTATTCAGGATAAAAGAGGAGCCAACACAGATTGTAGAGTTAGGAGCAAACAATTCTGGATGGAGTGCAGAGGGAGTAGAAGGAGAGGGTGAAGAGAGAGAAGAACTATGGTGTGATATAGTGGATGACAAGCGGGAAGATGGGAGGTTGGGAATGGCTGAGGGGGAAGTATAGTGGAGTTTGGGGAAACACCGCTGGGGAGAGAAATGGAACAGGAGTGGACAGGAAGATTAAGGAACCGGACGGGACGAATGGCCATGGTTGGGAAGAAAGCAACAAAGGTGAGTATTGGAAAAGGAAGTAAGGGACGATTGCAGGTCCCGCTAATACATCGAGGGGCGGGAAGACCAAATTACATACCCTGGGCACAGATGGACAAAGCAAACTTACTGAAATCACTGCCCGCGCTATCAGGGGGGGCAGCAAGTGGATATATGCTTTTGAAAAGAATACCGCAGGGGTGCTTCTGGCCATAGGCGATGTCAAGAGTTTACTAGTGTCAGCAGTAGGTGATCAATCAGACAGAGTGTGGGCAAAAGCAGGCTTCCCGGGAATAACATTGGATAGTGACAGACATGATGGCGCCACTTTTAACATGGTACGAGCACGAGTATGGGATGCACTAAGGGAAACGCACACCAGATCTACAACCAGTAATGCAATGCACTATGAACGATTGAGAAGAGGTTACGGACTACATATATTGGGTGCAGGAGATGTTGAGAGCCGAGATGGGTACCCTGTATGACCAATCAACAGCTCTATTTTACTTCATAATAAAGAGGGGGCGGCTCCCAAAAGAAGTGCAAAAAGCACTTGACAAAAAAGCTGGGATTGAGGCAAAGGGGTGACCAGAAATACAGAGCATAATAGTACACCATTGCAAAAGGATCAAAGAAAGGGAAAAGGAGGTGGCACAAAAGAGACTGGCAGATGAGGCCAAGCTAGTACAAACGAAACTGGTGAAGGTCGCAGCAGCTGTAGCAGCACTCCCACACGATAGAGACGCAGAGGAGGAGGAGGGACTGGTAGCGATACAGGGGAGGATGGCTGCAAATTGGGCAGACGGCGGGCAAAGACAGTGGAATGGACAAGAGGACTACAGAGGCCCGCAGTGGCAAGTGTGGCATCCCAGCAACAGACGAGGTGGGTACAGAGGGCGTAGAGGAGGTGGACAGGGATATGGGGGTAATGTCAGTAATGGGGGACCGGGACCCAGCGGGGTGCAAGGGAACTGTTGGAATTGTGGGAGGTGGTGACATTTCTCATGCGAGTGCAGAAACAGACCCAATCCTGCTTACCAGGACGATCAGTATCACGGGCACCCCCATCCAGGGAGCCCCTACGGATTGCCCCAGGGCGAGGGTAGGGAACAGCAGGTGCAAAGAGGGCCAGAGCAATACAGAGAGCGACCACATAGTATCCAACAACACCCACAGAGTAGCGAGCACCTTCCCTACACACAGAGCAACCCCTTCTCCACAGTATCAAATGGCGTAACTGGCTCACCCGCCCCATACGGAGGGGTAGCGGTGGTTTCAGGTAATGTTTTCAGCCAGGGGAATGCAACGAGACATCCAGCATAGGACACCCCACAGGGAGCGCGTGCAAGTCCAATCCTATCGACAACCTTCAATGCAAGTGAGGAACCATTGATAGGGGCAGAGATAGGAAACAAACAATTCATCTTTATGGTGGATTCGGGAGCCGAGAAGTCATGTTTACGTGAAGGCGGGTTTCCGCTATCTAATCATAAATTGGAGATGCAGGGGTTCTCTGGGGCGGTGGTCGAAGCTCCCTACACAGAATATTTGGATGTGACAGTGGGAGGAAAAACAGTGAGGGCCCCCCTATTGTATTACGAACATTCCCCTGTCAATCTACTAGGGAGGGACCTCCTCAGCAAGCTTAACATGACTATTTCGTTCACCGAAAGAGGAGGGATTGTCTGTTCAACACCAGGAATGTGCTCCATGCGAGCAATGCTAGTGATATATTAGCGAGCCACGTGCTCAGAGGTGCGCGGCATATCAGTGGATCCAGACATGTTCCTCTATGGGTTAAAAACATTGGCCCGGGTAGTCCCAGAATTCAAAAAACTGGAGTGGAGGGTGCCAGCGGAGTTCATCTTTCGTCCAATAGCCCGCCCAGAGATAATGCCAGGGACAGTAATGTCCTTGGACATACATGCAGTACAAATCACAGCAAAGAGAATAGTTGTAATTTCAATGGACATACACGGCTGTGAGTGGCGTACAGTATTGTGCATAAACGCTGATATTGCACTTCAAGATTTGTCAGATGAGGAGCTTTTTACTGACTCAGAGGGTGATGGAGAAATCATTATGGAAATAGCCATCCCTTGTGAAATAATGATACAACAGAGAGAGGTGCCAGTGCAGTTAATGGCAGTGGTGGGGGCCCCACCATCGTTCCTCAGTGACGACATGCAATCAGTGCCCTGGCTGTTGTGGACAACAGGTCCACATGACGTAGGCCTGTTACACGGAGTGACAACAGTGAAAATCAACCTTAAACTGGGAGCATTACTGCCTCGAGTAAAACAGTACCCCCTGTCCCGAGAAGCAGAAGAGGGAATAAAAGAAACAATAAATGCCCTGCTCACGCAAGGGATAATAGTACCATCAAATTCTCCATGTAACACATGTATTTACCCAATTAAGAAAGCAAAAGGAGGGGCGTGGAGAATGATCCAGGACCTATGGCCACTAAATGGCTTCCTTCAGAAAGAATTCCCTTTGGTCCCAAATCCTGCATCCATCCTATGTAGCATCCCGAAAGAAGCATCGCACTTTACAGTGGTGTACTTGAAAAATGCCTTCTTCTTTATACCACTTGCAGAAGAGAGCAGATACCTGACAGCATTTACCCTAGGGGGGAGAAGATACGAACATTGCCGATTACCCCAGGGATATTGCGAAAGCCCTAGCATATTCAACAGAATATTACATGAGGATCTTGCAAACATGACAGTAGACAGCACGATAATTCAGTATGTGGATGATCTGTTGATCTGCAGCAAACACGAAGAAGAGTGCAGGAAAGACTCCATTGCCCTTTTGACTTTGTTGGCCCAGAACAGTGGCAGATTTAAGGCAAAGGGCCCCGTGGGCAGCACCTGACAGAGGGCCCTAGGTGGGCGGGTCATGGAGGCGGAGCTTAGGGTGGGCGGAGTTAATTGAGGTAACAAGTGCACAATGGCAAACTTTAGGGACAAAAGCTATTTTTTATGAAGTTGTCTTTATTACAGTTGCCTAGGGGTCTGACTAACTGGAAACAGATGGGCCTCCTAAGCAGGCTTTGCTATCAATGGTAATATTGGCGGATGAAGCCTAAAGCTAATGTTGGAAATGAACATGCTTCAAGGCTAATGGCGAAAGAGAATTACTTAAAGCTTTTAAAGAGCGCCCAATTTCCTAGAAAAATGGCTCTAAGAAGTCTAGCTGGATCCAATGTTTGTAATTACAACTCTGGACATTTTTCACAAAAATACAGAACCTTGTGGAAATATGTCTTTAATAAGTACACATTTCGCAGTACAATAAATTCAGTATTGTGCAACCAAAAAAAAACAGTTCCTTGATAGACATTCTTGTGCAATAAGGGAAGTTAAAACACAATTGCCAGCTAAGCTTCATAAAATGATGCCCTACGCATACATAAAAAAATAAAGTGCAATGCTAGAAGTAAATAAATTGCCAGCGCCAACCAAAGGTCCCCAAATTTTATAGGAATACACTGCCTCTTCGTGCCTTTGCCTTTGCAAATGCTTCTATCAGTTTTGATAAATCTAAATTATACACAGTAGCTTGTTCAATTGCCAGAAGCGCCAAGTCACTTAGACGCTTCTGTGTCATGGTAGAGCGCATGTAGTTTTTCACACGCCTTAAAGTACTCATGCTCCTCTCTGCACTTGCAATGCCTATTGGCAGGGTTAAAAATATCCTGCACAGCATGGACATCTCTGGTAAGACATCTTCCAGAGAAGAGGAGATTATAAACTGCAGATAATTTAGCACTGTACTCGTGGGGCATGCACTCCCAGTTTTGACATGTTTCTGAACTTCAAAATAGTAGGTCTGGAATAAGACCAGGTTGCCCAGTAGCTCCGGGCTGAAGACTGAATATTTCTTTAGGAGGAGTTCAACTGGTTTTCCTAGCTCAACACTGCTCAGGCCTGATAACCTTTGGGGCTGTAGGAAGCCAAACAGTTCACTCACTTCTTGGAAGCCATTGCATCGCTCTCTCATTTCACCAAGCATGTTATCCAATACTTCAAAGTATCCTAGTTTATGTTTTTCCAAAGGTGAAAGTGCCACATCCCTTAAAGTTTCTCCATCACGCCTTGGTACACGCCTTTCACGTTGGACAGGGAAATCATTCTGTTCAAGCCCCATTGCTTCCCATTCTTCTCTGGCACATTTAATCAAATCAAAGTAGGCATCATCTGACCTTAAATTCTGAAGCTTCTGTATTGTCACTTTAAAAATTTCAGCAACCAAAAATAGGTCAATTGACTTAGACTGTAAGATGCGTGCCACAGCATCCATAACAGTGAGGACTTTCTGCCACCACAACAAGTTCAGATAAAATACCCAATCCATTGATAAGAGGAGTGTTCTTGCCTTCATTACATCCTCTCCATTACTTCGTTGGGCATGGGCTTCATCCTCAAGGCACTCAATTATGTTCAAAAAGTTCTCTTTCATAGCATCAACTGCCTTCAAACGAGCAAACCAACGTGTTTCACACAGGGCTTTTAAGCGCAATGGAACATGGCGAGGTTTTTTATATTCTTGCCTTGATGAACTAGGTGCGACATCATATAGTTCTTTTTCATTTTCTACTGCACTGGAGGATTCCTCTTGTGGAATTCCGCTGCAGTCTTCTAGATCATCAAAGTTACAAATGTCATCTAGTTGGGAATTTTCCTTTGTAACTATTGAGTCACTTTCCTGGGCAAGCGAAGTAAGGTGTTCATGGTTTTCTGATTTTTTCAATAAAAGTGCCCAGCGACGATTGGAAAATGCAAAGTAAGTGTACACTGATTGTATGACGGCAAAGAAACATTTGGTGGTTGGGCTGGCCCTGTTCTCTGCTGCATGTACCAGAACCAAGTTAATTTGATGAGCAGGGCAGTGTATATAAGGGGCATAGAGATGGTCTCCCAAATAATCTTTAATTTTTGCCTGCAATCCACCCCAAGCGCCCGACATCACACTTGCTCCATCATATCCCTGCCCACATAGATAATTACGATTCAGCCCATAGTCCCCAAAAAGAACATTCACAATGCGGGAACACAATGCAGCTGCATCTGCTTGCTGTATGTCAATGAAAGAAAGAAAGCTCTCATTGATGGTCACATTGTTTTTTTCTCTATCAATATGAACATATCGTACCAATATTGCCATTTGATCTACATGGGATATATCAGTCGTTGAATCGGCAATCAGTGTAAAGAATTTCGCCTCTTTGCACAAATCTAGGATTGACTTCCTAGTCTCCAAAGCAATCATGCTAATGAGCTCATCAGTTATGGTTTTGCTGACATACTTTATACGGCTTTGTGAGTTGAGGTGAGCATTAAAAGTAGGATTGTACCTGGCAATCAACTTAACAACCGTCAAAAAAAGTCCACAGTTGAGACCATCTAGGTTTTCCCGATGACCCCGAAAAGGCATTCCTAAAGTAGACAAACTTCGAACTATGTCTAAAAGAATAGTTAGCACTTCATGCCACTTCTTAGCTTCTTCGGAAATTTGTTTGTCAAGAAATGTTTCAATGCTTTGGTCATTGTTGTAAGCTAAAAAAGCTAAAGTAGCTCTCATGTGCGATTTGCTTTTTGCGTGTAGCATCATTGATTGTCCAAGACGCCGCCAATCATTGAAGCCTTGAACCCACTTTACATGTTTGGCTTCATGGTCACCCAAAAGCCAGCAATAATGGCAATATGCATAGTGATCTTTGTATGAGTAAGCCAGCCATTTCACTCTTACACTTTCATTTAATGCATTCTTTATGAAATAGGATGAAGAGGAGAAGTGACGCAAACTGGCATTTCTTGGATATTGGCCATCTGCAAAGTCTTTTTCTAGTGGTTGGCATGCACCATGAGAAACCAGAGCACACAGTTCAGCTTTCGTAACATGTTTGTAAAGCGCTTTATCTGTTACAAAAACAGATCTTAATTTATCACCCGGTGATTCCACCTCAGTGATACATTCATTCTCTGTATTATCTGCAGCACTTCCTATTTTCAAATCGGTTACAGAATTATTCTGGAGTACTTTTTGTGGGCTCATGTTTGTGATCACATCAACATGGTCAACATTTTGGTTTAGGTTAGTTGCTATAGTAGCCGTAGCTACCGGTGCACATTCATAGAGCTGTTGAGTGCACGCATACAATGGAAATGCCACAGCAGGTTCACCAATTTGCAGAGCAACTGAGGCCCCAATAGACTTTTGCCCCCCTCTTTCTGTACTCAAGCTCTTCTGACAATCTGTACTGGAAAAACATAATCTCCTCTGTTTTGGATCACTTGCTGCAGAATTCAAAAGTAGTCGATCCTTATCTTTCCTTTTCAAAGCACCAGACTTGTGCCTGTAGGTGGTGGCCACGTCATTTCGATCCATTCTAGTACTATATCCTGACTGTTTCAGTAGCTGATGACCAATGCGCATGTGTACGTGGCAGGGCAAGTCTTAAAAAAGAAAGAAGAAAAATTGGTCCTTATTAACATGGGCAATGGGAAGACATCACACGAGGTGACATCACAGGAGGTGACATCACAGGAGGTGACATCACAGGAGGTGACATCACAGGATAATTCCTACAGCATGCAGGTTTGTTTTATTGAGGGGCCCGCTGTCCGGCAACTTTTGTTATAAAATAAAATCATCTCTCGACACACTAAACTCTAGTTAATGATCATTATTGGTTATTTTGTCAACCATTATATATAGACATATTCACATACAATAATCGCCCAACCAAAGTTGCCACTGATTTATCAACCTCAGAAGGATGAAAGGCTGAAGTCTCAAGTAACAGTGCTTTGAGGATATTGGGTCAGTTACGCTCCACAAACGGGGGCCTTGGGGAGGCAGGGGGGCATGGAGACACAAACGGGGGCCTTGGGGAGGCAGGGGGGCATGGAGACACAAACGGGGGCCTTGGGGAGGCAGGGGGGCATGGAGACACAAACGGGGGCCTTGGAGAGGCAGGGGGGCATGGAGACACAAACGGGGGCCTTGGAGAGGCAGGGGGGCATGGAGACACAAACGGGGGCCTTGGGGAGGCAGGGGGGCATGGAGACACAAACGGGGGCCTTGGGGAGAGGCAGGGGGGCATGGAGACACAAACGGGGGCCTTGGAGAGGCAGGGGGGCATGGAGACACAAACGGGGGCCTTGGAGAGGCAGGGGGGCATGGAGACACAAACGGGGGCCTTGGAGAGGCAGGGGGGCATGGAGACACAAACGGGGGCCTTGGGGAGGCAGGGGGGCATGGAGACACAAACGGGGGCCTTGGGGAGGCAGGGGGGCATGGAGACACAAACGGGGGCCTTGGGGAGGCAGGGGGGCATGGAGACACAAACGGGGGCCTTGGAGAGGCAGGGGGGCATGGAGACACAAACGGGGGCCTTGGGGAGGCAGGGGGGCATGGAGACACAAACGGGGGCCTTGGGGAGGCAGGGGGGCATGGAGACACAAACGGGGGCCTTGGGGAGGCAGGGGGGCATGGAGACACAAACGGGGGCCTTGGGGAGGCAGGGGGGCATGGAGACACAAACGGGGGCCTTGGGGAGGCAGGGGGGCATGGAGACACAAACGGGGACCTTGGGGAGGGAGGGGGGCATGGAGACACAAACGGGGGCCTTGGGGAGGGAGGGGGCATGGAGACACAAACGGGGGCCTTGGGGAGGGAGGGGGGCATGGAGACACAAACGGGGGCCCTGGGGAGGGAGGGGGGCATGGAGACACTCACGGGGGGCTGGGGCAGGAGGGGAGCATGGTCCATGGAGACAGTCACGGGAGCATGGAGACACAAATCCCCACAATAGCTAAACTTACCCGTTGTTTCAGTAGGCAGGAGACAGCAAACAGCAAACACCACTCGACAGCCTCGACTCGAGCAGCACCTTCTCTTCTCAGCTGGGCCCGGGCAATGGAGATTACTTCTTTTTCCTCGTGGGATCACACCGCCGGCACATAACACTGCGTCACTGTGACGTAGACACGTCTCCTGGGCCAGTCCTGGCCCAGGATTGGAATGAACCCGGAGTGTAAATGAAAGGGCCCTGTTGTGTGGAAGGGGCGGGGCCCTGTTGTGTGGAAGGGGCGGGCAAGGGGCGGGCCCTGTTGTGTGGAAGGGGCGGGCCCTGTTGTGTGGAAGGGCCGGGGGGGCCCGGGGCGGGGGGGGGCCCGGTCGCCTTTTGTTTGCCTAGCGACCGTTAGATCCGCCTCTGGCCCAGAAAGGGTACAAAGTTGACAAAGAGAAGCTGCAATACTGTCAACGTGAGGTGTTGTACCTAGGGCAATTCATTTCAAAAGATGGCAAGAAAATAATCCCAGATAGAGTAGCCGCCATCTCGGCTGTGGGGAGACCCAAAACATTAAAGGATATGCAAAAGTTCCTGGGGATGTGCAACTATTTCCATGCATGGATTCTAGATTACGCAGCATATACACGACCCTTGCTTCAGGCACTTAAAGAGGCGCAGAAGGAAAACACAGAGATTCAGTGGAATTCGGAAGTGTGCGATGCATTCACCTCACTCAAAGAACTCATTTCGAGTGCGCCAGTACTCGCAAACCCAGATTATGAACGCAAATTCTACTTATTTTCACACTGCAAGGGAACACTCATGACAGCGGTTCTAACACAGAAGACATCATTAGTGGAACACTAGACGCGGTAATGCAAGGACACTTCGCATGTGAACAGGCCCTTGCAGCTGCCGCGTTCGCCATTTAAAACAGTGCCACCATAGTGATGGGGTGCTCGCTGACACTGTACGTGAAGCATTCACTGTTCGCCATATTGGAGCGATCAAAGAGCACACTAACAACACAGAGAGCCACCACATATGAGGTAATACTGTCAAGCCCCAATATTCATGTAGTAAGGTGCAAGGTCAACCCCACAAGATTCATCTTAGAACCATGTTCAGTGGAGGATGTGCAAGCCCATGACTGTGCAACATATCGAGGTAAGGAAAATGAAACAACTGTAGTGAGTGAGAACGCACTGGCTGAAGGTGAAGTATTTTTTATAGACGGGTCAGCATCCATAAACACAGAAACTGGAGAAAAACATGTAGGAGTGGCAGTTGTGCGAATGGAGGAAGGTGAGTACGAGGTCCTGGTACAACAGCGACTGCCAGCTCATTTCTCCGCACAGGCAGCAGAACTAGTAGCACTAATTGAAGCACTACGTGCAGCAAAAGGGTGTGCAGTGACAATTTACACAGATTCAGCATACATGGTCACAACAGTACACGGAGGGCTCGCCAGGTGGGGAAGAAGGGGATTCAACAGAGCCGATGGTTCGCCCGTGCAACACGTAGACCTTCTGAGGGACCTCATAGAAGCATTGAAAGAGCCCACCATGGTGGCAATAGTGAAATGCCAGGCCCATACCAATAACAGACTTTATCTCCTTGGGAAACGCGGCAGCGGACGCAGCCGCCAAAGAAGCGTCATATCTGACAAAGGAAAGGACAGGTGAGTACTTAGTGCGAAAAGAAGCAGAAGAGGTGTTTCCAGACGAATATAATGCCATGCCAGTGTCGCAAATATTGAAGTTGCAAGAAGGGGCAACAGAGGAGGAAAAGAAATTATGGCCAAAGAGGGGGTGCAGCCAGTCAGCCACTGATTTATTATGGCGACAAAACAACACAGGTAAGGTAATTATGCCAACAAAACTACTAGAAATAGCCTTCCAGCAGCTGCACTTCCCAGCACACAATGCAAAAGAACACATTGCGGCCGAGATACAGGAACACTGGTTCATACCAGGATTACAGGAACAACTCTCCAAACTAACAATGGAATGCATAACGTGCCAGATATACAATTCAGGCATGACTCTAAGGACACTGAGAGGAACGATACCCAAGCCGGAAGGTCCATTCAGAGAGCTGCATATCGATTATGCAGACATGGGTGAAAGGTGCAACGGGGCAAGGTATATGATAATGGTAGTTTGCCCCTTTTCGCGCTGGGTAGAAGCAGGTCTCTGTGCCTGCCCAGATGCCAAGTGCGCTGCAAAGTTTCTAGTGCGGGAAGTATTTCCTCGCTGGGGAATTTGTGACGTGATTCGCTCTGACAGCGGCACACATTTTGTGAATGATCTTTTCAAGGAAGTGACTACAAAGCTAGGAATAAAACACAAATTATGCTCGATCTATCACCCGCAAAGTAATGGCGTGGTAGAAAAAATAAACAGACTACTTAAGGGAAGACTCTCAAAATTGTGTTTCACCCTCAAGAAGAATTGAGTACACTGCCTCCCTCTAGCCTTGTTCGAGCTGAGAAATCAGCCCAGCAAGGACCACCATCTGTCACCACACGAGATTGTGACAGGGAGAAGAATGCACACAGCAAATTCACCTCTCCACAGACATTCGGATGCACATAGAAGCGCCACTGTGCTGGGTGAGGAATTCAGCGAATACTTGACAAAACTCACGAGGGCAGCATGCATGATAGCAAAACAACTTACTCCACCATTTACAGGTGAGGGAGAGAGTGAAACAATTATCACAGAAAAGGAAGACGCAATGGGTCAGTTAGACCCAGGAGAGATGGTCTATGTCAGGAGTTTCATTCGGAGGTGGAATGCTCCAAGATTTCATGGCCCATATGAAGTAGTGTTTTGCACGCCAACAGCAGTGAAAGTGAAGGGCCTGAAATATTGGATACATCTGACAGACGTACGAAAAACATATGAGAGTACGGGAGGAGTAGAAAATACAGAGAACCCCGACAGGGAGACTAACGATGTTTGAAAGAAAAAATAAAAAAATAAAAAAATGTTGAATACAAATAACGTGTTTGTTTTCCTGCACCACTCAATCTCACTCTTTTTGATCTCTTTCTCTCTACCTCTACCTGTACCTCTCTGTCTATTCCTTAGTCCCCTTTCCTTAGTCCCACTACCTTTCCCACCTTTACCCCTCTGTCTAGGTTTTAGTCCGTCTCTCCTGCCTTCTTTGCTCCTTTCCACCCACCCTTCCAACGTTGGAAATGTAAATACAAATGCAACTATATACTTAATATGCCTTTTGTGTTTCAACATATAGGAGAAACCATGGCAAGGAACGGGCAGCCTGCAGCAACTAGAAATAGGGACGCTAGGAGTAAAATTGTTAACTTTGATTTACGTACATATTCGTATGAGTGCGGTTTGACGGTCTGTGCAATCATATTCTTTGCAATAATGTCTGGCCTGGTTCTCTATTGGATTATAGCATTTATCTGCAGGGAGATAAATGAGGGGGAAGTAACGGAACCAACATGGGAAATACAAGCAAACCATTTAAGGAGGGTGATTATTTAATATGGGGTGGCTTTCAGCTGGTATGGGGGTCCGGCCCCCACCCAGACAAGGCACAACGTCACAATGATACTAACAATAAGTCAATCACCCCTTCAGAGCCCCAACAACCACCTGCAATAAATTTCAGTGTACGTGAGCTAAACGACCGACATCCCTCTGTTATATCATGGCTGTATGACACCACTGCCACCCTGCCTACAATTACAACAGATCCTCCCATAGAAAATGTTTACACTACAGAAAAGATGAAAGAAAATGCTAAAATGTCCAATACATTTATGGTGCTATACGAGGAATGGGAAAAAGGGGGGGCCTGGGGAACGGGAGGCACTGTTACATGCAGCCAGGAATGCCAGAACATTTCTTAGAAGCGATGGGAGAAGAAGGGAGGTGGGTAGGAAGAAATACGACGAATACTCTGGCCTGGGACTAGACACAATAGAAGATCCCAGGCACCCACATCAGTCAAATAAATGGTATGCAGACATGAGCTCCATTGCTAAACGAACAACTAATGAAAGTTGCTACATGTGCTCCCTGATTCCCCATGCCTCAGGTACACCTAAAGGTTTGATACCACAAGAATTACCTCTCACAAATGCCCAGTGTCTCCTCCATCTCACCCTGTGCAGAATTAAGAACACCTTCCAGGCACACACGGTATCTTTTGAAATGCTGCAGAACGAGAAAACGTGCTACTCAAGAGCAAAATGAGTGGTGTTTTTGAAAGAACCGTTTTTCGTAATAAAGGGAACACTATTTTTGGAAAATAAATGGAAAGACAATGTGATAACATGCAAAGCTGAAGCCCTGCGAGGACTATCGACTGAAAAAGTATAGTGGATTGAGAAAACATGTACCACAGTCTGGTCAGAACACATAACCAAATTGACCTGGGTTAGCGCCATAGAGAAACCGTTCAAACTTCAGAAAGAAATCTCAAACGAACTTTGCTTCTTGGGAGAAGGGAAAACCGACATGGGAGGAAACATGAACTGTATTAAAACCTTGATAATCCCAGATATGAAGAAAGGAACAGCAGCATTAATGGTCACTTACTGGGTCTGTGGCAAACGGGCGTACATGCACCTCCCATGATCATGGAGGGGCATGTGTTCCCTGGCGACATTGCACTCAGCTCTCATGGTGATACTGGAGAGTAACATCAGAGAATGAGGCAGGACAATGACTCAAGCAACAGCCAATGCCCCACCCACCGAAGAACCACCCCTGTACACCCTGTCTGAAGGAAATACCGAGGGGACCGTATCCAGAAAAGGAAGATCATCAAACTACATATCGAGGGCCTCCTCAGAACTCTTGTCACAAATTCCAGAAAGGTACATGTTATTCACCTCAGCCGAGACCTTCTTTGCATCCCTCATCCCGAGCAATCAAGCACGAGCGACCGCAAAGTGGCTGCAGATAACGAGGTGGGAGCTGATCCAATTGGCCAATGACACTGAAGAAGGGTTCAACGTGATCAAGGTGGAACTGAGGGATCTGAGACTAATGACGATGCAGAACAGGTATGTCCTAGACCTGCTGACGGCGATGGACGGAGAAGTTTGCCGAAAAATTGGAAGTGCCTTCTGAAGATGCAGATAACGGGACTCTGTCACACGTCATTGCAGCGGTGCACAACCTAGGGGAACGTATGAAGAGAGAAGGTGGCGCAGACGCAGACAGAGGTTACTTTGGCATCTGGCGGGGACCTTTTTTTGCCGTTACGTGACCTGCAGCGGAGCAGTCTGCTGCAGATTCAATTTAAGTGCGACACACAAGGGCACACGGACGAGGGGCGAGCATGCTCGTAAAAACGTGATTCCCAACCCGGTGCGGCGCGGGACATTTTGCCGGTTAAAACACGAGACAGAAAGCTCATGACTAATCTAAAGGATCTCTTTTCCTACTCAATTATTCGAAACGTGTGATTGAGTTGATGCTCCATTTGAGTAAAAAGTGCTCCCGTATTTTGAACTGAGCACCTGCCGAAGCTGGATGCAGACATTTGGAGGGCAACTATTCAAAAATGCACTTTGGTCTACAATGGAATGTGAATCTCCCTGAGTCTTTTTAGAAACACAGACCTGTTACTCTGGATAAGAGTCTGTTTGAAGTCCTCGCCTTGGATTTTCTACGGAACAATACAAATTTGAAAATCCACAATACGAAGTATTTAAACTTTGATGGGAATACCCTTAATTGTGGCAACACAAGACTTCAGTCACTGCTATGATGCAATGATTCCACTTTTTCTGCCCCTGATGAATTTCTATGGAATTACCCGTTAAAAAGAAAGAAACATGTTGGGCTTGCTTTTATGATTGTTGAAATTTATTGTTTGTGTATGAATGAATAATGATTCATGAATGAGTATGTATGGTACGAATGATGATGAGTGGGAGAGTAAGTAAATGAATTTTATCATGCATTATCACTGCGTATAAGCCACTTAACCATCAAGGTCCCCACTTTTGGGACTTAATTGTGGAAATGTGTTGCAACGGTAGTGTACTTTAATGTTATGTGTTTTATCGAAAATTGCTGATTTATATCATGATATTGAATGACTGTAGTTTATGAGAAATTATCTACATCAATTTTTGTATTTATCACATCTATTGTATCTGTATGAATACTAATTAAAATATGCAATTTTTATATGTCTTGACCGTCTTTGTCTTCCATCAGTGATGACAATGGTGTCTATTGAGGACATGCACTAATATTCTCTGTTTCTACAAGAAAGTGGTTAGTTTTGAGTCACAAGCTCTTTTGTTCTCAAGGGTTCTACCCTTAATGTGAGGGTGTGCTTGTGAATCTAAGTTTCTCCCTTAACCTCCTAGTGTTTTGTTGTGGCGCAGATGCAAGCCCATGGTTCAACAACCTCTTTTCATGGGTGCCAACCTGGATGGGGCGCGCAGTGAAACTCCTAATGCCCCTCATCGTGTTTCTGCTTGTGGTCTTTTGTGTGTGCCAGCTGGGTCTTCGGTGCTGCGCAAACGCAGTTCCAAATGGAGCAATGATGGTGGTGAAAATGGGCAACACCAGAGAAAGGGCGCAGGGGAAACAGGAAGCACACGTACAAACTGGTGAAGATTCAGAACCCAAGTACAGAATGGTACCCCTATACTACGATGGGGACATAGTGGACAGGTTGTATCATACTACAATAAAAGAGCCCTTGGAGATAGAATGGTACATAGAGGTATGGGTGGACCTGGAGGGAGATTGGGGATGTACATATATGACCTATACACCAGATGAGTATGCTAGAAGGGAGGAAAGCCTCTGGGGGGTTTGCAGGGCTTGGATGCCAATAAAAGGAACTCCGGCCTGGGAAGAGGCAGTGTTAGCCGAGAAGGAGCGTGAGTGGCTGGGGCAACTAGGGTATTCGTTACTTAAGTAACGAAAGGGGGGAAATGTAGGGGAGTATAGGTCATTGGGACCCCCTCCCACTACATCTCCTGCCCAGGTGTAGTCTCATGACTCGTCGGCGGCCTACCGGCCCAAGGAACCGAGCGACAAGGTTGGCTGCAGGTCGACACATGGGCTGCACTGCCACACTATGTGGTATAAGACAGATGCCATTTTGAACTAAGCCAACTCCATTTTGTTAAAAAGCGCCCATAGCTAACCCAGGCCAAGCAAACGTGCACAACTGAAAACTGCAGCCTGACCCCCACTCAACCGCGGCCGCAGAGGCCCACGCTTCCCCCCACCCTCCGTCGCATGGCAGATCCCCTGAAGACTCGTTCTCATGAGCAACCAGTCCCGAACAAACAACAAAATAAAACACTGTAGCTGTTCCCCTTCCGCAATACATCATTGCCTCAGCCATGCCTGGGAACGCTAGGAAGTAACTGAAACCAGCCCAGAAACCTGCCTGCTCTGACCCTGTACCAAGCCCACAGGGTCAGACTGTGTGGCACCCTGCTCTCCTGCACATCCCGAGAACTCATGCAATTTGTAGAAATAGTTTATGCTCCTAGCCATACATCCTCCAGTCACATCTATCATTCAGACAATGCAACTCCTAGCCATACATACTCCAGTCAGTTCTATCATTCAGACAATGCAACTCCTAGCCATACATACCCCAGCCACGTCTATCATTCAGACAATGCAACTCCTAGCCATAGATACTCCAGTCACGTCTATCATTCAGACAATGCAACTCCTAGTCATAGATACTCCAGTCACGTCTATCATTCAGACAATACAACTCCTAGCCATACATACTCCAGCCACGTCTATCATTCAGACAATGCAACTCCTAGTCATACATACTCCAGCCACGTCTATCATTCAGACAATGCAACTCCTAGCCATTAGCACCATGGCTGCCTCCATACCGGGCTCCAATACCGGGGTCTGTGAATAAGGAATTACCGGGTCATTCTGACTTGGAGGACCCGGTAATTCCTATAACGGGCCTGTTAATAATGGGCCCATTATTAGCTCCTTGGTCCCCTCACGAGACCCGGAAAGGATGTCTGGTTTTACAAGATGTCTGTTCTGTGACCCGCTAGGGGACCTCGTAATCAGGCAGCCCGTAATGAACGGTGCCGCACCCGTGCCGGCACCGTTCATTACGGGACCGCCAGCTTCGTAATGAGGCCCCTAGTCATACACACTCCAGCCACGTCTATCATTCAGACAATACAACTCCTAGTCATACATACTCCAGTCACGTCTATCGTTCATATCCAAATCCATATTTAAAAAGTTTATTTTCAAACAGAACAAAAGTCAAGGTCTCAATTCCTATTTCACTAATGTGCAAATATTTAATTTCTAGCATAGCACTTAGTACACGGCCCGCCGCAGCGGCCGTGTAGTTATGGTTAAGTTGCTCATGAAATAGGAAGAGCACGTTTTGGCCAGCTTATAACTTGGCTCCCCCTGGATGAATTAGCATCAAACATTGCAAAAAAAGTATATGGGCCTCTCAGAATTTTGGGAAGTTGGGTGAGGTTTCGTGGCAAGGGGGCAAAGTTATAGGGGCTTCCCAAAATGTATTTTCTTCCCATGGACTCAATGGGGGAAATACTTTGCGCAGAAAAACTTTGCGCAGGCCTACAGGGCAAATGGCTGTATTGATTTTCACCAAATTTGCGGCAGGAGCGGTGGCTTGGTCCAGAAAGCGTGCTTTTGCAAATCTGGTGAAAATCCGTCCAGTACTGTCTTTAAAAACTGCTAAAATGTACGCCTCTAATAAATAGCCCCATTTCCCTGTTCGCTCCGCGGTCCAAAGTCTCGTTGGCCTGGAGTGTGGCGAACATTGGGCGCGCCCACCAGTTGGCTGGACGGAAGCGTGATGTGCGTCACTATTTTGGCTTACACCGCCATGTTCTATCCGTGGACAGTGCAGCGCCGAAACGGCCTGGCAAACATACTTTACGCCATGTGGGGGTGGGAAGAAGGAATGGAAAGGGTGCGGAGTGAGAAGTGGCTCATCTGATATATCTCATTAGCTGATAGAAGACAGTGGTGTGTCTGGAGTATCTGGGCATACTGCGCCAATTTGCAGGTATTGCCAGAGGCAAATACCTTGTGGGAAGAATGCAGGCAGCCTTCGTTACGGCACAATACCTCGTGCGGCGACCTCCTTCCGTGGTGATTGGTGGCAGGTCAATTGCAGAAGGGGAGTGCTTTGCACATGACATTAATATTTTAACATAGCGTGTACTGTGGTGTGTTGCTTTTGGTAAGCCCGTAGCCCCTTACATGCATGGCTGGAGGCCTTGCACCAACAACTTTGTGCCCTGGTTGCAAGTAGGTTTGACATTGTTGTCTTGTGTGTGTGCTTTGTCAGCATTGCATACATTGTTGATTCCATGGGTGCGGTGATTGTTAGCACATCCTACAGTGTTTACTCTATGGCTGGAGCTCATGGAGTGAACGCTCCTGCAGTGTGTCAACGGGGTGCAATGTTCAAATGCTGTGTGCATAGAAGTGGATAGGGATCAACTGCATATTTTATCGGTTTGGGTAGTGTCCATTGCACGGAGTACTGACTACTGTACTGCACTATGAATTATTGGTTTTGTGCACTTAATAGAGTGCTGGGAGCAGGGCCACTGTTGTGAAGATTTTGTGGTTCAGTTGGCAGTAACACCATAGTATGGGAATGAATGTGGGTAGGGGTGCCGGAGCCTGTTATCTTTGTAGATTCTGCTAACTGTTGCACGTATCCATGCATAGCTGTATTATGGTGCGGAAGTTGGGTAGGAGTGCCGGTGGCTGTGGGACATTTGTGGATTGTGGTACTTGGTCACATGTTAGCATGCATGGCTGCAATACGTTTCGGTGGGTGTGGCCAAGGCCTAGACTCTGCCTGGACCACACCCATCACCGCCATGCAGTTTTCACTCTGCATCTCTCAGAGGGTGGTCACTTTTAAAGAATGGTTGTGGAGCACATTTTAGACTTGGTAGCGCACCAGAAGTGAACTGACATGCGTATATTGTTGGTTGCATGGGTGAGCTGATTGTTAGAACATCCTACAGTTTTCGGTGTATGGCTGGAGATGCTGCAGTGGCAAGTCCTGCAGTGTTCCCACTGGGTGCAGTGTTGGAATACTGTCAGTATAGAAGAGGGTAGGGTTGAACTGGATCTTCTATGTGCTTGGGAACTCCCCTTTGTGCAGACTGCTGGGAGAAGGCCCAATGTTGTGAAGATTTTGTGGTTTGGTTGGCAATGACACAACACTTTGTGAATGGAAGTGGGCATGGGTGCCGGAGGCTTTGGTAGGTTTATGGATTCTGCCAACTGTTACATGTTTCCATACATCACTGTGTTAGGGTGCGGGGGTTGGGTGGAAGTGCTGCTGGCTATGTTATGTTTCTGGATTGTGGTTCCTGGCCACATGTTCGCATGCATGGCTCCATTATGTTGTGCTGGGTGTGGGCAAGGCCTAGACTCTTGGGTGCATGGCCAAAGTCGTGATGGGTGCCGCTTCGGATGTATTTATTTGTATTTTCATTTATTGTTTTATATAGCGCCTTAATCCAAGGCGCTTTACAGTTAATAACAAAAACACATCAAACATGGAACAAACAATAGAAGCAATAATAGTATACATCAAACCACAAAACCGGCATGTAGAACTATTTGCTTATGAGAAAGAAGAGGAGAGGAAGGGGTGGGGAAGGAAGGAAGAGGGAGAGAGAGTAGTGAGTAAAGTGAATAGTAGAAAGAAAGGAGATTTTAGGAGAGAAGGGGAAAGATAAAGAGAACAAAGAAAAGGGTACTAGAAGGATGGAGAGAAGGGTGAGAGGGGGAAAGGTATCAGGGGCGGGAACGAAGGCGTGATTTCAATGAGGAGCGGAAGGAGGAATCGGTAGGGGTGAAACAGATAGAAAAGGGTAGGGAGGGGTGGAACAGATAGAAAAGGGTAGGGAGATCCAGTGTTAGGGGGCAAGGAGCTGAAAGGAGTGAAAACGAGAAGAGGCACAAGGGGGTGGGGGAACAGAAAGTAAGAAGAGATCAGCAGAACGAAGGGAGCTAGAGGGGGTGTAGAATGAGAGAAGAGAGGAGAGGCAAGGAGGAGCAAAGTCGTGAAGAGATTTAAAGACAAGATGAAGGAAGTGAAATTTAAGTTGGGAGTGGAAAGGAAGCCATCCTAGGTAAGAAAGTGAGTTGGGAATGGAGAGAAGAAAGAGGGTGCGGATGGTGGAGTGGTAAAGGGATTTGAGGGGGGCAAGATGGGAAGCGGGGAGACTGAAAAAGAGAGAAGAACAATAGAAAAGGCGAGAAAAGATGAGGGAGGAGATTAAAAGTTTGGTAGCGTGAAGGTGAGAGCGGGACGGACTTTACGGATGTTAAAGTGATGGTAGCGACATGCCCGAGAGGTGAGGGAGATATGATGAGTAAAGGAGAGGGAAGAGTCAAAGTAAATGCCAAGATTACAAGCATGGTTGGAAATAGGAAGATTAGAAGGGGGTAACTGAATAGAAGGAGGGGGAGAGGGAGGAGGTAGTGTTTTAGAAGGAAATAACAAGACTTCAGTCTTTTCAGTGTTAAGAGAGAGATAGTGAGATGACATCCAGTTTTTAATGGCAGTAACAAAGGAAGAGAGATTGAGATGTAAGTCCGAGGTGAAGGAAGAAAAGGAGAGGGATAGCTGGGTATCATCGACGCAGAAATGGTGTGAAATCCCGAAGGAGGAAATGATAGGGACGAGGAGTGAAGTGTAAAGAGAGAATAAGAAGGGTCTGAGGACAGAGCCTTGGGGAACGCCATATTCGAGAGGGAAGGTAGCAGAGGTTTGTCCGCCCCCAAGAAATGGCAAAAGAGCGGTGGGAGAGGTAAGAGGAGAGCCAGTTAAGGACAGAGCCTTTGAATTCAAGCGAGGAAAGAGTATTGAGAAGTAAGGGGTGATTGACAGTGTTGAAAGCAGCAGAGAGGTCAAGGAGGATGAGGATTGCAAGCGGTAAAGATTTTGATTTTGGATGCTGAAATCGTGGATTCTTTTGCAGAACTTTCTACTGGAGCTGCTTTGGAAGCAAACGTGACGTGTACTTGGAGTGTTTAACGGTACATACAGAGTGCTGTACAGAAACTATAGTGTTGAAGGCAGAGGTCTTGAATGTGATTGGTGCATGCGTGTGTGAATATTTCATAGTACCCAGTGAGGGAGTACTGTAAAAAGAACAGTGGAAAGGGAAGAAGGACTGTCCCTGCTTTACTGGGGCGTGGCCTTACTGTAGCTAGGAAAGCACACGTGCCACATCCTGCCCTTCCGAGCATGGTGGGCATGCAAATGGAACTGTGGGGATTATCCAATCAGGTGTTCAGGGTGTGCTTCACAGGAAGGGGTGGTACTATTTGTTCCCACTACTCTGTGTACTGAGATTGGCAGAGATGGAGAGATGCACAGTGCTGATTATGGGTGATAACTATGTGCATGATCTGCCGTGCAAAGAGGCATTGCTGCTTCTAAATTTCAGGTTGGAAGGAGTGGAGGCTTTGTGGGCAATCTTTATGAGTGCAGTTTTGGTGGTAGGGTTCACCTTTGCAGATATGTGGCCTCTGTCGCTACTGTTGATGTTGTCATGGTGCATTACAGAGGTCTACATTTGGGTTACATGTCATATGTACATTTGCTATGTCACCTGAAGCAGTTGATGAATGCAGTGATGCAGATTTTTCCTACTGCCAAGGTGATTTTCTCATGCATAACACCAAGAGAAGTATGGGACCATGCCAGTGTCATTTGTTCTCAGCCAGAGCTCAGAGGGTGTCTTAGAAACAGAAGCATGAGTGAATTTATGTGCACTGATGGGATGTTCTCCACCCACTATGAGATCATGAATTCGGAAAATATGCACTGATTCCATGCAAATGGCATTTGTTTGACTGCCATTGGCAATGCTGTTTTCTTTTACACTGTGCAAGAAGCGTTGACCAGAATTCAGTCAAATTGTAAGACGGAGAAGAAAACAGCAACTCATGAAGAGAAAAAACAAAAAAAGGTTATTTGCAAGCACATAAAAAGAAAAAACAAGAAAAAAACTCTCTTCAGAGCCACCACTAAAGACCAAATCCCCTAACCTGTTTCAACTTTCTTCCCCCCTCCCGTTCTTAGTAAAATAACTCCTTAGTAAAATAACTCCACGGACTCTGCAGTAGTTCCAGGATTACATGTGTTACATGCGGCCCTTCTCAGGATGGCAGCCATGGCAATGGGACTCTGGAGGCTAAGGCATTGCTCAATAAGGTTTTGGGTTGTGGTGTGTATGCAAAAACGGTGGCAGAAGGTCTATTTGTATAGAGAAATGAAGAAGTCTACGGTTGAAGTGTGCAAGGTAAGGGGCAGGCATCCTGTTTGTATGCATGCACTGTATGTACTTGTTTTACGTTGCAAAGATACATTCAGTTCTGCTTTGGTGTGATATTTTTACAAATTTTGTGGGAAAAGGGTTAGTGCAGAAAACAATTCTGTGAAGTGTGCACGGTAAGTAGCAGGCATCCTGTTTTTATGCATGCAATGTGTGTACTTGGTTTAGGTCCCTAAGATACATTCAGTGCTGCTTTCGTGCAATATTTTTACGCTTTATGTAGGAGATGGGTGAGTGCGGAAAAAAATGTGCAGCATTGGCGGAAGGAATGAAGAGAGTTCCTGTTTGGATACTACTGTACAGGAGGGCAGTGTTTCCACTGACGGGTCCATAAATGAGTGCTCACCCTCTAGTACCTGTAAAACAAGATAGCTGCACCATGTGAGGAATGGGGGTGCAAGATTCACTTACTACAACGCGACTCAATAAGGAGGACTCAATAGGTTGCCAAAGGGAAGTCTGTTTAATGACAAGTACATCAAACAGGGAAACAATTGGAAATCAGCATAGCTGCGATCGCCTGTCTCGCTTCAACTTCCAAATTCTTCATTCAGACGGCAACATTTATAGAGAATTTTCGTCATCAATTGACGTGTAATACTCAATACTACGCCCATCCCTCTACATCATGCGTGATAGACGTCACTACAATAATGACGTCCCATTGGTTCTACTATCTATAGTGTGAAAAGAGAAAAAATAATATGATGCCGGGAAACCCAAAGGAAACACACCAAACACCGGTTACAAAGGAACATTCAAAGTACTTTATTTTAAGGTCAAGCAATGACAAAGTCAATGACAAATCGGATAGCTATCAGCCCTCATTATTACATAACGAACTTCAACGGGGTTCGATGTATTCAGTGAGAGACTGTACATTGGGATATTCAGGCTTTTATACATTTCTCCAGCCTGTTGTCCAACCCCTTCGCGGGTTAACCATTCCATGAATGTATTACTGGTCTCTGCCAGGTCAATCTTCTAATATATACATCAGTATGCGCATAGATCAGTTCCGTTGATACAGGTAATCCATTTACACGCAAGTCAACAGAAGGACAAGGTCTCAGTTCACCATTTTGATGTACAGGGTGACTTTTACACAGCAAGAGAACCTAAAATGGCGGTTTGATTCAAGATGGTGGCCTACATCAATTTCTAAGGTCAAGACCTTGCCGTAGAGAGCTATTCGCGTACAGTTTTAAGCAACTTGGCGCAGGCCAATATTCATACAATCGTTTACAATAGGAGGCATAATTTAATATCCAGTTTGACAAACCCTCCTTTTGGCCTATGCCAAGTGCTAACACTACTTCTGATCTCCTTGCAAGTAACTCCATACGTCATCGTCCATACACTCTGAATCGCTGTCAGAGATATCTATGGCCATCAGGTCGTTCACTAAGATCTCTTTTAACACATACTCCTTGGAAGTTTTATCCAGGGCATATACTTTATGTCCTATCGTACCTATCGCCTGAGCACAACATCCCCCTAGCATCGAACATATACTAGGCAGACATTGGATACAACAACAAAGGAATAGCAGAACTCCCAAAATGATTAACAAAACTGAAAGTACCTTCCAACCCCAAGATCGCAAGGAATCCCAAAACTAAGCACTAAAATTCCATGCACTTCTGAGCTAAGGATGTGCAGATTCTGAATTGCTTTGAAAATGGTTGGGGAGGAGTCTGGTACGAAAACACAGCAAGTGGACCCCACTAATTTACATACTCCACCACGTTCAGCCAGAATGACATCTAATGCCATCCGTTTCTGGAGTGCTACTAATCTTATCGCTTTCTGCTTTAATGTCATGTTATAGAGTATATCTGTGGTCCGGTTGATGGTTCTCTCCAGTACTCTCGCTAGTCTCCTGATGTCTTCGGAATTTGCTATCTGCCCCTAAAATGGCACAACTGATTTTGCTATATCTCCCATCAATTGTGCGGGGGTATCACCATTCTCGTCCCGCCGTGGACGAGCCTTTGAAACTTCCAAAGTGTTTGCTATGAATACCCCAGGTAACAGGATCCCTAAATAACAGGTTCCCTGCCAATCTCTGGGCAACCATGGAAATGCTACATTATCGCAAACGAAATAGACAGGTTCGCCTACATACAAAGGTCTGTTTTCCCCAGTCAAATTTGCAACGTTGGCACAGCCTTTAAAATCTCCCATTGACCGGGTACCATTCCTCTGTATGCAGAAAGAAACTGAATCGGGGCTATGGTTAACAGAGTAAGAAGGAGGCACGGCATCCTTATTGCCTATTGAAGCCATTTTAAAGGAAACCAAAGATTGGAAAGGACGAGATAGTCTATCAGAAGGCCTAATTGAAGCAACGTTGAATTTACTCCTATTTGCGAAAAGCGAGCATCCCAGGGGAGTCAGAACACGTTTTTCAAAATGATTCAAATTAGTTCCATCAAAATTCCCCGAGATGCTATCATTCCATCGGCCAAAGAACAGTGCTCTAAGAGAGGCATAACAAGCAGTCGTCAAAGGTAAGGGATGAATATACCAACCTAGCCCCTTATCCCCATGTTGCGGTAAATGCGAGCAGACCCAACAACTGGTTTTGTTAAAAATGGCATGTGTCGAATTCATAATCAAGATCATAGTATTGTTGTGATACTTCTGTCTATGCTGAGAGTCCCTAGGTGACAGAGTATGCAAATGTACAAAAGGAGTAAAAACAGTAGGTGCAATTTCAGTTGGCAAAAGAGGCTCTAGCGGATAAATCTACTCGACGTACCAGAATCCTAAAGCAGTTACCATAAAAACCCCAATTGTTATCATCAAAACACAGCAATACATTTTCGGGGCCCAGGCACATTGTTCATTGTCCAAGTTGGTCACCCCCTTATTTACAAGTCCAATACGGGCAGTAGCGGTGGCAGGCATCGTAGTCTTCGGATGGAAACCACAATGTTCATTGCTGGCAACCCCCGGTCGCGTGGCTTCTTAGTCCTTCCCCAACCCTAGCCAACAGAACCCTCTTTCTCAAATTTGGGCAAAAGCAAGCCCTTGATGATCCTTTCCTTCTTTTGAATGCACAGTCGAACCGTGCCGTATGTTTATTTTCTCCGCCGAAGATTATATCTGGTGGTTCCCGGTACTGCTTGATCCGGAAATAAGGTAACGTCACTCCCTGAGGGAAGCAACATATCAGAGGCAACGAAAGTTGCAGAATTCGGAGCAATGGTTTCCGGAAATGACTTTTCCAAAGAGTGTGGAGACAAAATGGACGGTTCCCCAAGCCCCATGGGCTCAGAGAGATTCCCCGACTCACTCACAGTGTTATTTGCTGCTTCAGGATCATGGATTGCAGCGTTAGTGAGGGGTTCTGTTTCTTCTGTAACGTGCAGCGTTGGGTGAGGAAGTTTCTTGACATGGGTCGCATGTATCCAGTTCTTCTTTCCAGCCACTCGCACTGCCGTTTGGGTGACCAACAGGACCTGGAATGGTCCCCGCCAGCGAGGCGCGAGGCAAGAGGACCGCTCGTATGCTCTCACCAGGACCCAGCTTCGAGGCTGGATGTTGTGACCTGGGCCCTCGTAGCGTACAGGTAAACCTGATCATACCTGATGATAAATGAAATACAGATTTTTAGTCAACTGGTTACAGTAGTCTGAAAGCAATACATTCTCAACACTTCTCAGTGCTTTAGGTTTCGGAAGAACCAAAATATTGGCAGGCCTCCCCATCACCACCTCAAATGGAGAGAGCCCAGTCTTAGTTTGAGGGATAGTGCGCATGGCTAGTAACACGATCACTAAGGCGTCCGGCCATTTTAGTTTGGTACCGGCACACGTTTTAGCGAGTTTGTTCTTTAGGATATCGTTATGTCTCTCTATCAACCCAGCACTTTGAGGATGTCTAGCCGATGAAATCGTTTATCAATATGTAGTGCCGTACATATCTGCAAAATTACAGCAGCAACAAAATGTGGACCATTGTCCGACCAAATGACTCTTGGCAACCCAAACCGCGGGAAGTACTCTTTTATCATAATTTTCGCAGTGGTCATGGCTGTAGCATCTTTGACAGGGAAAGCCTCAACCCATTTACTAAAGGCACAAATGACCACAAGGACATATTTTAAGCTATTGCACCGCTCCATCTCAATAAAATCAAAATGAATCATTTCAAATGGGACAGAAGGAGGCCCAAAGCTACCCCTTGGAGTTACCGTCCCCTTCCCCACATTGTGCTGTGGGCAAATCATGCAATTTTGGACATAATGCTGAGCAATTTTCGAAATCTTATCATTTACCCAGACTTTCTCTAACATTTTCGTTATCTGTTGAGCACACACATGTGTGGGACCGTGTGCCATAGTAACCATCATGACTATGTAGGCATTAAGAAGTAACCATTTCCCTTCAACTGTGTCCACCCAACACCCATCATCATCTAATTTCCCCAAGCCTTCAGCCCATTTCTTAGATTCTTCCATTGTGGCATCAGCTTGGATATCCCGCACAGACCCAATATCCTCGTCCATTAGAGCATACATTTCTGTGCGAAGATCTGTGGCAGTTTGTCTGGCTATCTGATCAGCGAAAGCATTCCCTTTTCCTACATCGTCTGTGATCTTGCGATGCGCTGCGCATTTCATGATCGCTAACTGACTAGGGAGCGCGAGCGCAGAGAGCAATTGTACTATCAGGGGGCCATGCTGAATCTTGGTCCCATGTGAAGTTAGAAACCCTCTCTCTGACCGAAGTCTCCCAAAGTTGTGAGCTACCCCAAAAGCATACTGACTGTCAGCATATATATTCACAGTTAGCCCTTCGGAAAGCTCACAAGCTCGGGTTAATGCTATAATCTCTGCGGCCTGCGCGGAGTTATGCGTAATTCTCTTGGTCTCTACAACCGTACTTAATGTAGTGACTGCATAAGCAGCTGTGGATGTACCATCTGGAAGTTTGAAACAGGAGCCATCACAAAATAGCTCCCCTTGTGCATTATCCAAAGGAGTGTCCTTAAGATCAATTCTGCCCTTCGTTTCTTGTTCAGTAGTATACAGGCAGTCATGTGACTCATCATCACCGCAAACAGTATTTTGCGGGAAAGGTAGGAGTTCAACCGGATTAAAAACACAACACCTCCTAATTTGTATGTGGGGAGCAAACAAAATCAATTCACATCTCGTCAATCGTGCGGAAGTGAGGTGTTGCGTTTGGGTTTTGTTCAATAGAATATCTACAGAGTGAGGCACTATCAGGGTTCGATCATGGCCTAGGACCATTCCCTCACTCTGTTTTACAGACGCGGCAGCAGCAGCGACAGCTCGCAAACATCTTGGCAAAGCGCATGCGACAGGATCAAGGGCGGAAGAGTAGTAACCGCACGGCCTATTCTTCCCTCCATGTTCCTGCGTTAATACAGCCAAAGCACATCCATCACATTCGTGCACAAACAACACAAAGGCCTTGTTGTAATTTGGTGCACCCAAAACCGGTCCAGAGCATAATGCAGTCTTGAGAAGCTCAAATGATTGTTGATGTTCCGATTTCCATGGCAATGGCGAAGAAATGCCCTTCTTTGTCAAAGCCAACATCGGTTTTATCACTAGTGAAAAGTTCGGGATCCATAACCTACAGTAAGAAGCCATACCTATTAAGGCTCTGACTTCCTTCTGTGTACCTGGGACAGACATGCCAGAAATGTGTTTTATTCTTTCAGGTGTCAATCTTCTTCCCTCCTTTGACAGGAGGTCGCCTAAATAGGCGACCTCCTGGCAACAATATTGAAACTTTTTAAACGAAGCTTTGTGACCATGCTTAGCTAGATGGATGAGCAACAATACAGTTCCCTCTTTGCAAGAGCTCTCAGAATCTGCTGCTAAAAGCAAGTCCTCAACGTACTGAAGCAGCGTACAAGTAGGGGGTAATTCAAGAGTATCAAGCTGTTCTTTCAAGGCCCTACTATAAATGCTAGGACTCTCGGTGTAACCTTGAGGTGCACGAGTAAATGTGAACGAGCGTCCCCATAAGGTGAACGCGAACGTGTCCTTGTGTATAGGAATACTGAAGAAAGCATTCTTCAGGTCCACAACACTGAAGTAAGTAGCCATAGCTGGAATCATAGTTAATATCGTCGTCACATCAGGCACAATTGGAAATTGTGGAGCGACAACTCTATTGATGGCACGCAAATCAATTATAAAATGAAACGGAATAGCATTATCACCTTTTTTGTACACGGGTAGGATCGGACTATTGTACAAACTTCCTGTAATCTCCTCAATCACCCCACAATGCACACAATCGGAAACAATGCTCTTCAAAGCTCGCTCACCTTCAACCGAGATCTTATACTGCGGGATACGTGCCAGCTTAATACCATGTTTCAAGACTATTCTAACAGGCTCAATCTGTAGAACACCAACATCATTGTCATCAGCCACCCACAAACACTTCGGGACATTACTGAATTCTGGTGGCAAAGGTCTAGTCAAAAATTGTGAAACAGAAAACTGCTGTGGTGAAATCGTCAAACACACTCCATCAGATGAACAATGAATTACTGCATTTAATTCCTTCAACAGATTCAACCCCAACAAAATCTCTCCACAATTCAAAGTCAAATGAAATGGACAGTGGTCCGTAAAGGGCCCCAAAGAAATAGGTACCGGCGAAGAAACCGGACAAATGACTGGTGTGCCAGAAAACCCTACGGAGACATTGGTTTGCCCTGACAGTGGAATGTTTGGATCCCGAGAATGATCAATGGAGCACTTCTGTGCTCCAGTGTCTATCAAGAACTGATGTTTCCTATTTCCCACTACCATTTCAACGTAGGGACCTTTCTGACTAACGGGAATAGGTGTAGGTTCCAAACCCTGCTTCGGGCAATCCTAACGAAACAGAATATCATCAGAAGGAAGCTCCTCAGAGAGGTAAGCAGCAGAAGGGTGATCGAATATGTTTCTAGTATCCACACTCGAAGTCTGATTGTCCTGTGAAAAAGGTTGCTGAGGATCCTGTGAAAACTGACCTCTACCAGGGCCCCCCACCCCGGGGCGACCTCTGGGTCGTCTACCCATACTCCCAAATGTGTTATTCGACCTCTATCGAAGGACGGGGCATTGTGCACGCAATGACCCTCCTGGCGACAATAGGCACACTGGTTAATGTTCACAGGACCCAAGGGCACGTTCCCTTGTGGAACATACTGGCCTCTAATCTGCGAACTACCCTCTCTGGGGCCTCTAACAATTTGTTGTAATAATACTTTAGTCTTTAAGTCTCCTTTTCTCTTTTCGACTCTATCTTTTTCATTATTGACACGGTTCTCATAGTACTGAGCCATGTGCAGTACTTCTGATTGGGATTTCGCCTACCAAGCACCCTCGGAAGACATAATCTGTGACTGGATGTCAGGCATCAATCAACGCACAAATTTGTCCACAAATAACCTTTTCCCAGACTCTGTGCCTAAATCCTGTCCACTGAAGTCCGAGAATACTTGTACGAACCGATTAAAGAACTCGGTGGCACCCTCAGATTTTCCTTCTTTTTTCGGGAATTATAGTTTTTAATTTCACAATGATTCTGTCAGGCAAAGTGAGTATCACCTGAGGCGGTCTCTCACCAGCTGGCCTTTCCCCGTCAAGCCTAATTATATTAGCCCACGTATCTCCCAACCCAGGTGCATCATCTATTGTTCTAACCTGCTTCCACAAATCTACGGGCAGGAGTACAGGGAATAACAAGTCAATATCGCCTAGGGTGAACACTGAGGACTGCAAGATGGACTCTATCTCTTTATAGAATCCTGTCAGATTTTTCCTAATGTCGGGAATAGATTGCCTAATGGTGTTCACTTCCTGTCGTGAAAACGGGACGTGACCAAACTGCGATACATAATGTGCAGGAATGTCCACAGCAGCTATACCTGCTGCAGCATTAGTGGCAATCTCAACATTTGGGACAAATGTCAGAGGTACCTCTCTCATAGGCAACTGAGATATAGGCAACTCCGAACGCTTACTAAGCAACAGAGCTAAGTCGAGCGCTAAAGCAGTCGAAGAAGTGTCAAGTGAAAACGCTCTTTTATAAATACCCAGTAACTCTGTGGGACAACTAACCTTCTTCCTCACATATTCATCCTGCAGGTACTCTACCATTACCTGAATCACCTTCCTCTGCATTTCTAGCGTATATTGACTGTATGTGTCATATACCTCAACCGGAGTTATCGATAAATCCGAAATCCATCTAATCGCATCTCTTGTACAAATTTGTGCTTCCTCAGATGCCCATTTACGACACGGAAGAAATCGTTTCTGTACATACATACTCTCTTCGTCATCCTCATTCCGTAACTTCTCCAAATCTCTCCTATACTCAAACAACCTCTCGACATGCTCATGTACTTTCTCCACGGTATCTCTTGATAGTGCTAAAGTATTCAGATCCCTCAGCCCTTGTGGGAGATCCACATTATTTAATTTACCCCACATTACGCATAAATGAATCCCTAAACCTTCAATAAAAACATTTTTCTCAGGAAAATTATCCATATTAGACAGTGTGGCAAAAACATTAGCTCGATCATCTCTCTCCATACAATGCTTAGCCCATGCAAACAAATCCCGCTTTTTATCTGTAGGGACAGTATTACGAGTAACAACCTTCGACACCGCACCCTGATCAACTATAGTCGGTACAGAACCACTCGGGAGTTGGGGTGCAGGCAGATTCAATGGAGGTGTTATTACTGGTGCAATGGGGAGAGGTAGTAGAGCAGGCGGAGGAACAACAGCCAGAAGAATAGGAACAACAGGTTGAGCAGGGAGAGCAACAGCAGGAAGAGGCAAAGCAACAGGAAGAGGATCATACGGAGGTGGTGCAGAGGCACCAGGCCTTCGCTCGTTTAACAATTTGTCAAGAAACTCGTCAGAAACATGAAGGTCTTTAGAAGGATAGATTTTCTGAACACCGAGTGAGAAAGCCCTATCCATATTCCTAACTGACTCAGACTGTTTGTCCTGATCATATAACAATGCCTTTTCAGCGTTCGTTTTATGACGGCGCGCATGTTTTTCCCTACTCTTAAGCTGCTGCAACGCTTCTTTTTTCCAATTCTGTAGAACATCAAATGCTGCGGGTCTGGCCTTTTTCTTTAACAAGACCGACTCTAAGTATTTAATACGAGGGATCTCAAAACTACCATTGATTGGCCACTGAAGTTCGGAGGCATGTCTGGTTTGTCTGTGCCAAATATCATTAAATACTACATTTCCAATGCCATGTTTACAATACATAGTAAACGCCGGCGACCCCTCCTGTGGTGCCGGGCGGCTAAATTCCAAAGATTGACGATCGCTGCGGAATAATGCCCTAAAGCAGCTAGACAATTTCCCAGGCATTTCTCAAAAACTTGGTGTTACCTGGTCAATAATTGTGTCTGCAGATACAATGCGCCAAATTCAAATTATCAGGGTTAAATTAAGAGTCGGGTCACGACTCACCTAACCAAACCTAAGGAGGACCGTACGGTTTATCAACGAACTTACCTAACAAATTTTACCTTGTGTTTGGTGATTTCGGCAAATCTGCCTGCCTCAAAAGTAGACCCTAGTCAAGATGCCGTCTCAGACCGCACGGCTGTCGTCCAAGGATCGGATCGTGCAGCGCTGTAGAGGTGTCGCGTCTCGTTCAGTCGGGCCCGTAGTATCACACCGTCCGATCCCGGTCCGATAGCATGCGTCAACCTTCAATGGCCCGGCATCAATCTTGAGGGTCCCTATTCGGGCGCCAACTGTGAAAAGAGAAAAAATAATATGAGGCCGGGAAACCCAAAGGAAACACACCAAACACCGGTTACAAAGGAACATACAAAGTACTTTATTTTAAGGTCAAGCAATGACAAAGTCAATGACAAATCGGATAGCTATCGGCCCTCAGTATTACACAACAAACTTCAACGGGGTTCGATGTATTCAGTGAGAGACTGTACATTGGGACATTCAGGCTTTTATACATTTCTCCAGCCTGTTGTCCAACCTCTTTGCGGGTTAACCATTCCATGAATGTATTACTGGTCTAGGGTCTCTGCCAGGTCAATCTTCTAATATAAACATCAGTATGCGCATAGATCAGTTCCGTTGATACAGGTAATCCATTTACACGTAGGTCAACAGAAGGACAAGGTCTCAGTTCACGACCCTAACAAGTGGCCTGTAGGCAAGTTATACATTAGCTATACGGAGGTCAAGACGACCTAGATTCTATTCGGAATGGCATCGTCCACCATTTTGATGTACAGGGTGACTTTTACACAGCAAGAGAACCTAATATGGCGGTTTGATTAAAGATGGCGGCCTACATCAATTTCTAAGGTCAAGACCTTGCCGTAGAGAGTTATTCGCGTACAGTTTTAAGCAACTTGGCATAGGCCAATATACATACAATCGTTTACAATAGGAGGCATAATTTAATATCCAGTTTGACAAAATGACCCTAGATTACATGGTCCATTGTGATTGGATAGGTTACACCCCTAGACATAAATCTCCACTTTAATTAGCAGCATGCAGAATGGACACCCGGGTGCCTAGTGCCCCAGGATTCACCCTGCCTCATTTCCATCAATCAGTATCTTAGGGCAATGTGTCAATTAGTTGGCTAGGTATGGCCTCGAAACTGTAGCCTCTTATCAGGAAAAGTTATGGCATCCTCGGGTTCTGGATGACATCAGGCGGTGGTACCTTTATCACACCCTTCAAACTTCCTGTTGCTTTTACATGTTTGTCTTTGTTCCAGGTCATTAGCTGGCATTGTCCATTTGGGCTGCAATAGATCCATTTTCCTTCGTACTTTCTTCGTTTCCTGGGATATGTAAATTTTGTTCCTTCTGGCGCAAATTCACTAACTTTCACAAAGTCTCTTATTTCTTCATCAGTCAGGTGTCTGGGCTTCCATCCCGGTTCGACATCGACCATGATTTTCATCCCAATGGCTTTCTTCACAGTTTTCTGGCACTGTGTGATGATTATCTTGATAACACAGAATCCTAACAGTATCATTGGTAGTAAGGCTCCCAGAACCTTGAATATATCTGCCATCCATTGTGGGACCCATGAGAACAGGGCTCCAAACCAGCTGTCATTGTCCACTTCATCACTTTCATCGATCATTTGGTTCTTTAGGTTTGTCAACATACTTATGGCTTCTGTTAGGGTTCCATTTTCTTCATCGTGCGATGGTATAAATGTGCAACACGATTCTCCGATTTTTGTGCAAAGACCTCCATCCATCGCTGTGATCATGTCAAGTACATATCTGTTCTGGAGGGTCATCAGTCTGATTGCTCTCAGTTCTTCTCTGATCGCGTTAAATCCTTTTATAGTGGTGTTGATGGTCTGCAATAACTCCCATCTGGTTATCTGCATACATTTAGCATTCACTCCAACTTGGATATGTGGCAAGAGCATTGTGGTGAATACTGTTGAGGTGAGGCTGAACAACCTGTGTTCGTATGGGATTGCATAGAATTCCTCTTCTGATTTGGCAGAAAAGTAATTTTCACTCTTCATCCTGGATACCAGTTCCACAGATCTCCTTTTTCTTAGGTGAGCATCTGCTTTCGGGAAACTGTCAAAATTCAGGTCATTTTTAGGGATCACTAGTGCGGGAACATAGACGTTCACCAGTGTGCATATGCCTCCCCATTTCTTTGGTAGTCTTATATATGCCTTGGATCCACATGCCCAGTAATGGTCCATAATGACTGCGGTTCCTTGTGTCATTCCTGGGGCTTCAAAGATTCGTCCGCAGTTTGCATTCTTTCGCCATCTCCCTCGTGCCATTACTTCTGAAGCATAGTTTCCGGCTTTCCAGTGGTACTATTTGCAGGGGTCCTCCTCTGTCTTCGACCCATGTTAGCAACTTTACCAACTTTAGCCATAGAGGTTTGCATAACCTCTGTGAATTCTCTATTGCTTCCTTGCAGGCTCCGAGGACATCCATGCTCGGCAGATTACTAGTCCTTCTTCCCATCCATTTGGGGAAACCACTGTTCCCCAGATCTGCATTTGGCCTCTGTTCTTCCCGATTTAAGCCTCTTCTGCAGTTTTTCCTTGAATGTTCAATCTTGGATTTATTTCCCATCGTGTTCCTGATCCTTTAACTTCAGGGTTCTCGTACCTGATTACGTGATTCCTAGCGTGCACCCTGTTTCTAGTTTTAATGTCCTGGATGTAGCCATCCTCATCTGGGTAATCCTTTTCAGTGGCCCAAATCAGTGAGGCGTCTCTCCCCATAAATTGTCCTCTGATCTTGCACATTGCTACGTGTGACTTACAATGTGCTGTAGGGACATCAATTTCTACAGCTACAAAGATCTTAGATTTTCCCATGCTGTATGGTAAGAGTGCACAGACGAAACATTCGCCTTCTGACTGTCTTCGTCCTACTTCCTTCATGTGCTGGTACCATATGCTGTTTCCGAGATGGGCTGTGCTGTGCAGGTAATCATTGAGTTCATTGTTGTCTTCATGCAGGCTTCTCTTGATTCTCAGCGTTCTTCTGTAGTTTGCTATTACTATGTCTTTAAATGTGTCTGTGCTGCTTCTCCACTCTCGTCTTGGCAGAGCAGGCTGTCTTGGCTGTGTCGCAATGGTAGAAGGTTTTGCGTTTCTCTTCCTTTCCTTTTGTAATCTTTTATCGAGGTTCTATGGTCGCCATTGGCTCACCGACTCCCCAACGTGTCGCTGTGTTGTAGGTCTGGTGCATGTTCCTTGTGTTGGAGCTGGCGTGCTTGCTGTTATAGTCTCTGTAGTTCTATTTCTCAGCTCCTCGTGCAGTTTCTTTGCTCTGACTATGAATGGGAACAAATAATCAATCAGCATTTGAGTTTTCTCTGTGAGTTCCTTTGTGGCTACTTCTGTTCTTTTGAGGGATTTTGCTATGCCCTCTCTCTTTGGTTTCTCACTTGGTTCTCCTTGGTTACTTCCACTATTTTTTGGAAATGGTTGTTCGGCAGGCAGTATCGTTTTCTCTGTTGCCTTAGTTTGAGGCCCTCTAGCCATTGACACTTGCCCTTGTGCGTGTGCATTCAGTGTGTGAGTGCGTGCAGTGGTCAGTGCTACATTTTCATTCATTCCGTGCTGACCCTGTCTCCAATTTTTCTCTTCATTTGTTCCCTCAAATGTGTAAGAATCACCTTTAATTACATTTAATTTTAATTCGTTTACTTCACCATCAGGTTTTCTTGGAACTGTGATAACTATGTAGAGTCTGGGTGCTTTTGTGGGACTCAGGCTTTCATTAACTGGCGGGTGCACTGAAATTGGGGTGCTTTGTGCATCGATAAAGAATGCAGTTTTGATGGTCAATGACAGAAACACAACGATAATTACTATGCATATACACATAATAGATCTATAAGATAGCTGGCAGCATTTTCTTCCAGGGAAGCGGCGGCGCCCCTCTGCTGGTGGTAAAGCCAAGTTACTGTTCTCGGTCCCCATGTCGAACATAAGTTTATTTTCAGTGTTTACTTTTATTCTTACTCTGATTTCATTACTCAAGAGTTCGCGAATCACTAAAGTGACGAGTGATTCTCAAGTGTCCCCCCTCTTGCGGGTGTTGACGGTAGTCTCTGGATATTGAGTACAGTTCCTTTGCTAGACTATGGAAAAAGGTTAGGCTAACATCTTTGACGAATCACATTCATTATGCATAACTATAATAGTTACAATTCCAGTGCACTCCTTGAATTTGCCTTGGACCTGAGGACGAGCTGGAACCTGTTCAATGCGATGGAATGAAAAGATGAAACTGCTAAAAATCACACAAAAATAAAGTGTTGTAAAAATAAAAATGGCGGAGTTCTCGTTTCCGATAAAGAAACTGAAAGATAAAGCACTGTCTCTGTCTCCACGATCTGTCCCATGGCGGAAAGTCTCACTGGAACCTCCTAAGGTACTCTCGCTGGAAGTTAGATAGCTCTACCTGGAGCATAATGCCGTGGAGGAGTGTGCCCATGCGTGGGACGTTGACTGGATCTATGAGGAAGGTGATGACGTCAACATCTGTAGGCCTTCCCACCATTTCTGGATAGTCTGCGACCAGTCTGAACAGGATGTTGTGCACCAGCTGGGTGTCCTCGGGTGACAGGGACATTTGTCCTGTTTTGCTGAGTTCTGATCACAAGCTTTTCTTTTGACTCGAACAGTCTCTGCACTTTCCTGTTGCGTGGATTACCACCAGGTAATTTAGTTTAGCCCACAACAGGTTAAATTGTGCTAAGTTCCTTGGGTCTCTGATGAAAGTGCGTGTGTCCGTGGTCCTTCCGACAAGTGCCGGGCACTTCTCTATTATTTGAAAAAACAGCGTGAAGGTGAGTTCATCAATGTCTCCCAGTGGTGGAAGCATTTGTGTCCTCTTCACTGTGCTCGGGTAATTCGGCGAAGGCCTCCGTGATGACAGTCAGCAGTTGCCAGATTACTTTCTTGTTGGCAGGATCTTGAATAAAATCTGTGACCCTGGTTTATCTCCTGAGTGACGGATATGATATCACCACCAACTGGAAATATGTGAGCACATCCCACTTGAGGTCTCTGCTGGGAGATACAATAAGTTCTGTAAACAAAGTCTTCACGCTGGTTGCCTCAGGACGCTGTGTTACGCTCTCAGAAAATGTCTTATACGCAGTCTATCAAAGTCTTGATTCTTTATACTGCTTCAGCGATATGATTTCAAAAGTTTGTTTCATCAACTTTGTTGTGGCTTTGGATGCGCTTCTCTTTACCCTGCAACTGCGGTGCACAGAGTGTCTGTATTATTGTCGTTTATCACCCTTCTCTGGTCTGAGGAAATGTCCTGTTAAAAAGCCACAAATTAAAGAGAGTTCTTTTGCCTTTATTTTGCTGCTCATGCGTCAGTCTTCCTCGTCATGGATCTTGTCTGCACGTGCTGAGGTTCCTCCCCGTTGTCTGTGGTTTCTTTGTGGTTCGATGCAGTTGGAGGGCTCTCCCCTATGTATGGTTTAATGGCGTTTAGGAAGAGCCACGCCCTCCTTCCTTGAAGCTTGACGGCCGACGGAGTGCAGTCCTCCACGATGAAAGGGCCATTAAACCGTGACTCGTCCCACCTCTTTCTTATGAAGTTCCTTATTTTATTTTTATTTTATTTATTTATTTGTATAGCGCCGACCGCCCGCAGGCATCGGAGACAAGGACAAGACTCCGAGAGAGCCTAGAAGGTGCAACAGGACAGATACAAAGATACTAGAGACCTAATTAAGTGGTTCTAGGCTTATGAGCACAGCATCACCAGGGAAGACGAGAAGCGCACATAAACCTTGCACGGTGTCTGTTTCAGCACTTCCTGTTGTATTTTGTACTGTGCTGCACCCTTTTCACCGTCACTGCAGCTAGCCTGAAATGACAGAGACGCTGGATGTCATACAGTTCAAGTAATCCTGCATCTCTGTCCCCAAGACCTCTCTTCTTGGCTGGGTATCACATCTAGCTCTATCTTGGGGGGTAAGAGGGGACCTCATCCTTCTGCCGGTGACTGTCTTGTGCCGCGTGAGATGAGACCGTCACCGGCGTGAGATGATGGTCGGAGCCTGGTTGGTTCCGAAGTGCATACAATGCCCATGGTAGTGTCATGATTCCTGCCCCTCATGTCCCCAGCCCTCCAAGATGTCAGACTGGAGCCAGGCCACGATCAACTACATGGCCCTCAAGGACCTCTCCATCCCTCCAAAGACCCACTTGGAGTCAGACTTTGCGCTTGTGGAACCAGACTCACTCACTCCCATATGATAACATTTGGGATTGGACTTGTAGTGCATTGATGGGGACAAGATGGATGCCCCCACATATTTCGGTTCCCAGAACTGCATGTGCGGTCTAGTCTTTTGGGTGTGGTTCAGCCCAGAGACACCGGGATACCCAGAGACTATTTAAGCCACACCCAGGCTGAGAAGCATGCTTTGCGTTTTCTGCAGCTGCAGCGTGACACTCACTGTGTTCGGATCGGTCTCCAGTAGGTCTGCATCTTTCTTCTGCGCTCAGCTCCGGCAAGAACAAGAACACTGTTAGGAACAGCCTAACCTTCCAGCGCTTCTGCCCATCATTCATCCCTCCTTCTGTTCTTCGGGCATCTTCGGCGGTGTCATTCCATCCCGGCACGCCGCTTCCTAAGGAAAAGGGAAAAGAACAGAAAAAAGGCATTAGTAAGCATTCTGCAACTCTTCGCTTCATTTTAAACTATACGAGCTTCAAACGATTACCTGAATCCCAGCCGCTCTAGGGGAACTCTGTCTCCGGAACTTCTCATCCATCTGCAAGATGGAAAAGATACTCCAGGTTAGCGTGGAAACATCTAGAGGCGCCGCATACCGCTCTTACCCACCGCATTTGTTCTTCATAACCGGCATCCACGCTGAAAACGTCGCGGCACCTGAAAAAAAGAACTTAGCACTATGAAAATACGAAAGGGGTGCATCGCACATCGCACTCTACTCATCTCAGCAGCAGGCTACCATTCCCGGACGCCGGCCATCATCTAAGGAAGCAAAGGAACGAAGTTAGAGAACTGTTCAAAAGACTCATTATACTTACCTGTCGGACTCTTGCCAGTGAAGTAACTAGGCAGCAACAAGCCAGCATCAATCAACGCGCCCATGCGCTGAAAGCAGGACGGAAAGCACACTATCCAAGAAAACAAGGTGAGCTGTGGATCAAAGGGAAGGGTTGGACCACGGGGAAGAAGGGGTTCAAGCACACAGAAACAATAGGGGGTTAATCTCTGCCAATCCTGTGTTTCAGGCCCAGTCTCCAGTCGAATAGCCTCCAGGGAGGGGTTCGAGGTCGTAGGAGGTCAGAACCGGCTGAGTGACGTCCCCGTGGATACCAGGTGAGCGTTATAGCTTCCAGGAAGGGGTTCGAGGTCATAAGAGGTCAGAACAGGCTGAGTGACGTCCCTGTGGTTACCAGGTGAGCGTTACAGACCGCAAAGCCTCACATCAAAATCCACCTGGGTGTCATGGAAACGTCAGCAACCAACCAGTTAGCCAACATGTTGGGGCAGCTACGTTACGAAGTACATGCAGCCAGGCAGGAGACCAACACCCTGAGGAGAGAGCTGATAGGAGCCAAAGAACGCACTGATGATTTAAGCCAGCAACTTCTCCAGTCACAAGCAGGGCATGCACCATTGCCGGGAAGCATGCCCACGATGCCAGCACCATCAGCCAATCCCATTCACATAACCCTTCCTGGGGCAGTTCCCTTGGCCCCGTCCAAACGATTTACGGGGGATCCCAAGAGGTTTGCAACATTCATGAACCAGTGGCGCCTGCACTTCCATTGTAGGCCAGGGGCCTTTTCCGAATGACCAATCACGGGTCGCTTTTGTGCTATCCTACCTGAGTGGTAGCGCCGCGGACTGGGCTGTACCCTTTGTGGCCCAAGACGATCCTTTGCTGCATGACTTCAGGGGCCTTCAGCAGGAGATGGAAAAGCTGTTCGGCCATCGTACTCATGGGCAGGCATTGGACAGCGAACTTCTGTCCCTACGCCAAGGGAATCAAGAGCTATTAACATACATAGCCACGTTCAATAGACTTGTAGTTGAAGCAGAATGGCCAGTGGAGAAAAGAACCACGTTATTTCATCGAGGGTTGTGCGGGGGAGCTCAAGGATGTTCTTGCACTAGTAGTGAACCCCCCGTAAGACTGCTCAGAATTCATTGACCTTATTGTTCAACTAGATCATAGGTTGCAGGACCGAAGAGCAGATCGAACCAGACCGGACCCTCGCACTATGTATGTGCGTTCAAAGGACAATACTGCCCGAAGAACGGAAGGTTCAGAAGAACCAATGCAAATCGGGGGGGGGTCATATCCCTCTTGACTAAAGCGGAAAGGGATAAAAGGAGACAGCAGCAGTTATGTATGTACTGTGGAAGGTCAGGTCATTTCCTTAAAGAGTGCCCTGTGAAGCCACCGAGGAGGATGGTTGGGGCCACGGACAAGGAAGAGACCATCAAGGAATCGGAAAACTCCCCAGCCCGGCAAGTGTAGGGGTCCACTTGTCGAGCGAAGAAAGTGAACTATAGACCTCGCATTTTGCACTACCTGTGGTCTTGATCAATCACCAACAACCATCTCGGATGCACGCAGTAAGAGCATACATAGACAGTGGAGCCGTTGGGAATTACATCGACCAGGATCTTGCGGCAAAGATGGGGCTTCTGTTACGCCCTAAATCAACCACCGACACTGTTACCACTGTCGATGGCACTGAAATAGTTTCTGGTCCAGTATCCCAATGCACTGCAGCTTTAACCCTACTGTGCCAGGATGGACACCAAGAGTCTATCGTTTTCTACCTCATTAAGGCACCACAGTTCCGGTTGATTTTGGGAATTCCATGGTTGGTAGCTCACAATCCTCGAATCGATTGGCGAGCAAAAGAATTGGCCTTTCCCGAGATTTGCACCCACACATGTTATCGCCAAGAGAAACAACCAATAGACACCAGAACCTCCATGCTTGCGACTGTGGCAATCGGCACCCTACCAAGTGAATATCAGGACTTTCAAGATGTCTTTCAGAAAGAACAGGCTAATACCCTGCCACAGCATAGACCATACGATTGCCAAATCGACCTGATACCCGGCGCACAAATCCCCTGTGGGCGAATTTACACACTCACGGAACCAGAGAACGAGCACCTGAAGGCCTATCTTGACCAATACCTGGCCAACAGGTTCATCCGTCCCTCGAAGTCTCCAGCAGCCAGTCCTCTATTCTTCGTAACGATAAAGGAGGGGGACTTGTGAACGTGCATCGACTATCGCGCACTGAACCAGATTACCGTAAAAAATAGCTACCCCCTGCCACTGATCCCTGAATTGCTTGATCAAGTCAAAGATGCCCAAATCTACACCAAACTAGACCTGAGGGGGACATATCACCTTGTTCGCGTAAAACAGGGGGATGAATGGAAAACCACTTTTCGCACCAAATACGGCTTGTACGACTATCAAGTAATGGCCTTTAGCCTTTGCAACGCATCTGCTGCATTTCAATACTTCATGAACGATGTCCTACGGGAATTGATTGATGTCTGTGCTTTAGTGTACATCAACGATATCTTAGTATATTCCGCATCAAAGCAGGACCACGTTAAACACGTCCGATCCGTATTGGAGAAACTCTGTCAACACCAGCTCTACGCCAAACTCGAAAAGTGCTCATTCCACATCTCCGAGGTGGAATTCCTGGGCTTTATTCTCAGCCCAAATGGAATCCGAATGGATGTACACAAGGTAGATGCTATCCTGAACTGGCCATCCCCAAATTCATTCAATGGGGTTCAAAGTATGCTGGGTTTTGCAAACTTCTACTGCCGGTTCATCCCAGGATTTTCGCAAATCGTGCATCCCATCACGTAATTACTATGGAAAAGCATCAAAAACTTCCAGTGGACAAGAGAAGCTGAGGAGGCTTTCCATGAACTCAAAGCAAGATTCACATCTGCCCCAATCTTACGCCACCTCGCCCTGATCTCCCATTCCTGGTGGAAACGGATGCCTCAAGCATGGCTATGGGAGCCGTCCTCTCACAAAAGGACCCCGAAACAGGCCAGTTACACCCTGTTGCCTTCTGGTCGCGTAAATTCACACCTCCTCAACTCAATTACGCTATCACAGAAAAAGAACTCCTGGCCATTAAGTCAGCCTTTAAGGCATGGCGGCACTACCTCTTGGGTGCCAGACATACAATCACTGTAATAACGGACCACCGGAATCTCCAGTACCTGAAAACGGCAAAGGCCCAATCCTCATGACAACTACGTTGGGCTTTTTTTTTTGCTGAATATGACTACGTGATTACATTTCGACCAGGGTGAAAAATGGGAAGGCCGATGCCCTTTCCCGTATGGGGGTGGAAGAGCAAGGGTATCAGACCTCTGACCCCATAGCAATCGGGAGCAATTGCAAGCGTGGAGTGCACAAGGAGAACATTACATGATAAAAGATCAGTTGCCCTACTTCAGGAATCGTTTATTCTTAACAAAACAAGAACTACGAGAACAAGTCATGTCCGGTTATCATGATTCCTTGATCGAGGGCCACCCCGGAATTGCTAAAACCCTGGCCAAGGTAAAACAAAAGTGTTGGTGGGCCACCTGGCGTAAAGACATTATCCAATTCATCCTGTCTTGTGGAGTATGTGCTCAAAACAAGTCATTCAAGCAGAAACCAACTGGGCTATTACAACCATTGGAAATCCCACCAGCACCCTGGCACACGTTGTCCCTCGATTTTATTACTGACTTACCACCCAGTCAAGGGTTTAACACTATTCTTGTGGTCGTGGACCAATTTTCAAAAATGGCACATTTCCTTCCTCTTAAGGGGTTCCCAAATGCTTCCACTCTGGCAAAGGTATTTCTTGAAGGCATCGTACGGCTCCATGGGTTTCCTTCAGTTTTGGTCTCAGACCGAGGTACTCAATTCGTATCTAACTTCTGGAGAAAATGCTGCTCTATGGCCCAGATCGACATCCGGCTATCCACCAGTCACCATCCCCAAACGGATGGTCAAACTGAGAGGACAAATCAGACGCTCGAGCAATATCTGCGTTGCATGTTACACCAAGCTGAAGGAAGCTGGTTCCACCTATTATGGATAGCTGAATATGCTTATAGTAATTCCCTACACACCAGCACTGGGCAGACACCCTTTTAACCATGTATGGCAGACACCCACGTACTTCTGAGTTGAACGTTCCTACAACCCTGGAAATGCCAGCAGCCAAAACCTTGCACACAACCATTTCTCAAACTTTTAAAAGGGCAGCCGAACACCTACTTCAAGCCAAGAATCGCCAAAGGAAGTTTGCTGATCAACACTGAGCAAAGGCTCCCAACTACCAAGTGGGAGACAAAGTCTGGCTGGCATCTAAACACGTGCCCATTCAAGGAGTCCGAACTTTCCGTCCAAGATACCTGGGTCCATTCACCGTCACCTCCGTGATAAATCCTGTGGCGGTCAGATTAGCTTTGCTGTCAAACATGCAGATTCATCCTGTGTTCTACCTGTCCCTCCTTAAACCTGTTCAACCTGGGACCCGGATAGCAACTCCATCGCAGCCAGTAGTAGTCGCCGGGGAGCCAGAATTCGAAATCAAGAACATCCTAGATTCAAAGTACATCAGATCCAAATTATACTACTTAGTAGCCTGGAAGGGGTATGGTCCACAAGGGTTGTATATGAATTGTTCGTATTACAACTGTTGGAATGACAATTGACCTTTTCACAATTGACGGAATTGTGAAGGTCAATTGTAACATATATGCAGAGGGAAACCCCCCGCAAACTCCCACCCACCCCAAATCCGCCCAAAACCCCTTTTATATATATATATATATATATATTCAGTAAAAAAACTTTGTTAAAGGGACGTTATGGTTAAGTTGCGCTACTAAAAACCTATGAAATTCAGTGAAAAAACTTTGTTAAAGGGACGTTATGGTTCAAAGTAAAACCGAAAAACCCCTGAAATTCGGCAGTTATGGTAACATAAGCAACCATAACTCACGCCACCGTGCACTGCTAACACTAACACCCAGGACATCAAAGATGACATCACAAATGTCATTGATGACATCACTGATGACATCACACGTGCATTTACTTTTCATAAAAATTCTGTACAAGGGATTCTTATAATGCTGACCAAAAACTGTCAAGGATCATTGGGATAAATATCATGAGCTAATTAGTGCATTAAGCAATGCATTGATATAAATAGCATTCTATTATGAAGTTCTATCCAGTATACTAAGCTAATCATGCAGAAACATAGGCAGTGTGTGTAGCATACATGATGAAGGTGCCATATTCATAATCTTGCCATGTTGAATACTGAAATGATAACTGCTTTCTTGTTAGAGTTTTGCATACTGTGAAACATGTAATAAGTAGATAATAAAACCCACTTAATACATAATTATTACAGACAAAACACAAAGAGACAACAACACATACAAATATGAGTATATACAGGGACAGTGAAGTAAACAAAAAAGCAGAAGTAGTAGCAGAAAGAGTTCATAACCTAACTGATTGTCTTTATGCAGAGAAACTATTGCTCTCTTTCAAAGCTGCTACTTACCATGTGAATGTGTATCACATGATGTGACTGCACCCAAAGGAAAGGAGAATGAGTATAATGTATACAAATATGAGCATATACAGGGAAGGTAGAGTAATGAAAATAAAACTATGAGAAAGTGCTGATAACCCTAATGATTATCTTCATGCACAGAAAGGATTGCTCTCTTTCAAGCCTGTGTCTTCCGCTATGTATATGTTTCATATGATGTGTCTTGACCCTAAGTCTACAAATATAGTACCTTTTCAATTTTTACTTCCTGACTGTTACTGAAGAAAACTATGTGGCTTCGATATGTCAGTAAAGGATAAAAAGGGAGAGCCAGCCATGTGATGTCATCAGTGATGTCATCAATGACATTTGTGATGTCATCTTTGATGTCCTGGGTGTTAGTGTTAGCAGTGCACGGTGGCGCGAGTTATGGTTGCTTATGTTACCATTACTGCTGAATTTCAGGGGTTTTTCGGTTTTACTTTGAACCATAACGTCCCTTTAACAAAGTTTTTTCACTGAATTTCATAGGTTTTTAGTAGCGCAACCTAACCATAACGTCCCTTTAACAAAGTTTTTTTTACTGAATTTCATAGGTTTTTGGTAGCACAACTTAACCATAATATCCCTGACTTCATATACATGTAACATAGAACATACTAACCCCCTCGTAGTGATTTTCATGTCCGCGGACTACCGCCATGTCCGCGGACACCTCGAAAATCTGAGCGTGGTGAATGTAAATTTAAATAGTGTGCCCCATTTCCCCTTTGAAGTTGGCTCTGAAAAGAGCCGTTTTTTTTTTTACAGATGCTTGACAGACACCTGTTATTTTGTATTATTTTTCTGTTTTTTTTTTCTTACTCTACTCCTAAAATCTTCACATAACCTTCTCCAAAGCAACCCTTACATTCCAAAATAGAAAGGTATTTCCCGTAAAAGATAAAGAAATGCCATCTTCTTTAAAATTAACAGCATTACTGGCATCAATATTCTCATTGTTACAGAAGAACATACCAGCTCTAAGCATGAAGGCACCCATGCCTCGGTTGATGACACACCTAGCAATGTTTTGCTGAGGACAAAAAACTGAACTATTGTCCCATATTGCCCTACGTAGTAATCCATAAAAAATTACTTTCGCATTTGGAAGGATCTTCATTACGGCTTGAACCAAGCGTTCCAAATCAGCCAACAAAGTAGGGGCACTGACGTTGCCCAAATGGAAAGCACCATAGTGCAGAACTACCACATGCAGACTGTTCATCGTGGCCATATCCTCACAAACTTGTACAATTCACTGTACATTGCAATCAGGCACAGTGCTCCACACCACCTCCACTCCTTTCACATCAAAGTTCTTTGCAACATGCCTGCATTCAGCGTACTGCTGTTAACCATGCACAAACATATCTCTGAGCACCAACACCCTGACTTTCTCCACTTCTGCAATCTTCACCACACACAGTCTCTTTCAACACAAATCCACAAACTCGACATCTGATTGGCTGATCCGTACAGTCTTCTTTCCATGTTGGATTGCCTGGAAAAACCCGGATGTAGCATGCCCTGTCCACGAACAGCCGCGGTGTCCGCGGACGGCGTCCACTTTACTCTCTGTGCCATTCCCTCATTGCATACAACTAAGCAATCACACAATACGAATAACGTCCTCAGAACACCCCCATTTTGTGAATTTTTGAACATTTCAGGACAATTATCATTTCATTATTCAACATATTAACATTACAAATATTATACTTTCATCTTGTACTCTGCACACAATGCTATGTTTCTCCATTAGTAGCTCAGTATACTAGATAGAATCCCATAATAGAATGCTATTTATATCACTGCATCGTTCAAAGCACTAATAACGGTATGATATTTATTCCAATATCCTTGACACTTTTTTCGCAACATTATAATAAAAATCCCTAGTACACAAATTCCATGAAAAGTACATACACATGTGATGTCATCAGTGATTTCATCAATGACATTTGCGATGTCATCTTTGATGTCCTGGGTGTTAGTCTTAGCAGTGCACGGTGGTGGCGCGAGTTATTTTTCATAGCTTACCATAACTTGCGATTTTCAGGGGTCTTTCGGCTGTACTTAGAACCATAACGTCCCTTAAACAAACTTTTTTTAATATCACGCAAACAATATACAAGCATGGCGTGCAAAAACCAACTTCTACAGATGGCTTTACACAGAATGTTGCAAAGTAAGAACTTATGCTCATTCACAGTGAAGGTCAGCTGCTTCCATTTTTTTCTCGGGCCCCGGAGAGGCTCACGAAGCGGACTATAAAGTTGTATTGTGTTTTGACCTTGACAGACAGAGATTGTGATGAAAGACTTCTCTTGAAGGAGTGTTGCTAAAACGTAAGAGAAGATAAAGATGAAATTTCTGAAACGAAGCCACTTTTATATATTATATCACTATGCAAAAGATCGTTCGCACACGCAGAGTCTTATTTTGGGACTGCACCACTCGTAGACAATGGAAATTGCAATTGTACTGTAAGTAACTCTTTAGATTATTTTATACCAAATATAATTACAATAGCGTAGCATTAAAGACCGCTCAAGTTGAACTTGTTCGTTGAAAGTGGTATAATGTTTTCTACCGCGCACTATCACCGCCGAATTGATCCCCTGTCGTTTAGAGGGCTCTGAAAAAGGCAGATGACACAGGGTGGGTTAATAGAAATAATTTAACCGGTCTATAGGCGGTCAAGCGCTCTACTCGCTGTGCCACTTCACTGTAGCCTGTCAAGTGGCACAGCGAGTACAACGCTCGCTTTGACATCCGTGCACAGCTTGCTAACGCAAGTTCGAATCCCGGCAAGGCCAAACTCAGCCTTTCATCCTTCCGTGGTATATAAATGAGCACCACACACCGTGGTTAATAATAAGCACTGCTTAGATACCTCACGGTTCTTAGCGCTATATGAATGGGAAAATATTATTATTTTATTATTAACATACTCCGTTGCACTATCTTCGATAGCAAATAGTTTCACGCCCTAATAAATAAAATGATGATTTTTAATGAAGATCGGCTGGTGAGACTAATTTATGTTTTTTAAAACAGGTATGTGGCCCCATTTTGCCTATGTCACGATTTACAGACTCCAGCGGATGGGGTCTTCAACTGCCAGGTGCAGGTCCAAATATGCAACTTCATGACCCTCACCATTTTATGGGACAATCGCCAAGGACCAATATGCCCTTACGCAGTACTAGCGGCTACAAACAACAAACCAACCAATAGGGTGGTCTAATGGCTCGTTGTTGGAGCAACCTTCCGATTATCAGAGCGACCATTTACTGCTTTTATCATAAACCAACAGCCTATCTACTGCAAAGGAACAACGCGTGGCTCCAAATAAACTTTTTCTGATCGACAGCAGAGACAATAGCAAATCGCTGAATATTCACTAAACATTTCATGTGAAATAAATGTACTTTACCAAATGTACAATCCTGCTGTTTACTTTTAAACCACAGTTTCATATTCTGAATTGTGGCGCACTGAGTTGTAAGCTGATCTAACACCCTCTGTACCGCAAAGGAACATCGCATGCCTCAACATGAACTTTTGCGGATCGACAACAAAGACAAATGCAAATTGCTGAATATTCTCTAAACATTTGATGTCAAATAAATGTACTTCACAAAATTTACAATCTTGCTGTTTGCTTTTAAATCACTGTTTCATATTCCGAATTGTGGCGCGCTGTGTTGTGACATAATATGTGTTGTCTTCCGGTTTCTGTGTAAAGTCACTTAGGACTGCAGAGAACTGGGCGCGTTTGATGACGCACCCTGTAACGTCACGGAGAGAGGCGGGGAATATGAATGCTTTGATAATATCAGGCTTAGGGGCGGGAGATATGATTTAGTGTCGTAAAAGCAAGTCAGCCAGGTCAATAGCACCAGTCATAGGATTATCACATAATGTCGGCGCACACCAGCCGGATTTATCGTTTCTTTAGTGGACAAAAAGTCGGTTGACGCCCATAGGAAATTGTACTATTAGCGGACAAAAGGAGTGGTCTTAAAACACTTTCACCCTGACAACGAACAATACAAACAACGTTCTCAGAACACCCCCATTTTGTGTAATTGCAACCATTTCGGGACACCGCGAGTGTTCTTAGAGCACATTCAACTAGACAGATTACAATACGGACAGCGTCCTGAGGACACCCCCAGTTTGGGTATTTACGAACAATTAAGTACACCGCGAGTGTTCATAGCTAATTTTTACCTCCCTTGCGAAGAAAAATGACACATACTCCGTCCTCTAAACACCCCACCATTCAGTTTATTTACAAAATGTCAGAACAGCCGTGTTCTCCGCGGACAAATCGAACGCAACAAAAACATCTAGCACATAAAAAAACAAAACATTGAACCTATCTCATACTCCCCCACCCTACCCAAACACTCTTACACACCAACACATGGCACTAAATACAATTTTTTATCCACGTTTCACCGCACTGTACGCGGTCGACGGCGAATACAAGATGGCGGGCGCCACAGAAAATCTGACGCGCTCCACGCCCCTCGCCGTCCAATCAGCGAACACATTGCATGTCCGCGAACACGGAAGTCCGTCCGCGAAGCGAACACAGATCTCACTAATTTTTTTGCCTTACATTTTGGTCATTTTTAAAAAAAACTACTGGAAGGATTTACACCAAATTTACAAAAGCACGCTTTAAGGACCAGGCCGCCGCTCCTGCCGCAAATTTGGTGTAAATCCGTCCAGTAGTTTTTTTTAAAAATGACCAAAATGTAAGGCAAAAAAATTAATGATATCTGTGTTCGCTTCGCGGACGGACTTCCCTGTTCGCCGTGCGCAAAGTTTTTTCCCATTCAGTCTATGGGAAAAAAAAGTTTTGGGACCCCCCCTATAACTTTTCCCCCCCTGGACGAATCCTCACCAAACTTTGCACAGAAATTCAGAGTGGGCCATATACTTTGTTTGCAAAGTTTGGTGAGGATCCGTCCAGGGAGAGCGAAGTTATAAGCCGCCCAAAAAGTGCTCTTCCTATGGAAACAGCAACTTAACCATAACTACACAGCCACTACCGTGGCGGCTGTGTAATATATATATATATATATATATATATATATATATATATATATATATATATATATATATATATATATGCGGTCAATTGTGAAAAGGTCAATTGTGACCCTTTAAATTCGGTCAATTGTTCATTCAAACAATTGTAAATGAACAATTTGGGTAATACCGTCCACAAGACAAGACATGGGAGCCTTGTGAGTACATCCATGCACCTCGCTATCTTAGACGATTTCATTAAAACCATCCAACCAAACCAGGACCAGACAGAAGAGCAACCTTGAGAGGGGCCTTGGGGGGGAGTGCTGTCATGATTCCTGCCCCTCATGTCCCCAGCCCTCCAAGATGTCAGACTGGAGCCAGGCCACGATCACCTACATGGCCCTCAAGGACCTCTCCATCCCTCCAAAGACCCACTTGGAGTCAGACTTGGCGTTTGTGGCACCAGACTCACTCACTCCCATAGGATAACATTGGGGATTGTACTTGTAGTGCATTGATGGGGACAAGATGGATGCCCCCACATATTTCGGTTCCCAAAACTGCATGTGTGGTCTAGTGTTGTGGATGTGGTTCAGCCCAGAGACACCTGGGATACCCAGAGACTATTTAAGCCACACCTAGGCTGAGAAGCATGCTTTGTGTTTTCTGCACCTGCAGCGTGACACTCACTGTGTTCGGATCGGTCTCCAGTAGGCCTGCATCTTTCTTCTGTGCTCAGCTCCGGCAAGAACAAGAACACTGTTAGGAACAGCCTAACCTTCCAGCACTTCTGCCCATCATTCATCCCTCCTTCTGTTCTTCGGGCATCTTTGACGGTGTCATTCCATCCCGGCACGCCGCTTCCTAAGGAAAAGGGTAAAGAACAGAAAAAAGCCATTAGTAAGCATTCTGCAACTCTTCGCTTCATTTTAAACTGTACGAGCTTCAGACGCTTACCTGAATCCCAGCCGCTCTGGGGGAACTCTGTCTCCGGAACTTCTCATCCATCTGCAAGAGGGAAAAGACACTCCAGGTTAGCGTGAAACATCTAGAGGCGCTGCATACCACGCTTACCCACCCCATTTGTTCTTCATAACCGGCATCCACGCTGAAAACGTTGCGGTACCTAAAAGACACAGAAAAAGAACTTATCTCTATGAAAATACGAAAGGGGTGAATCGCGCATCGCGCTCTCACTCACCTTCAGTGCTACTCATCTCAGCAGCATGCCGCCATCCCCGGACGCCGGCCATCATCTAAGGAAGGAAAGGAACGAAGTTAGAGAACTGTTCAAAAGACTCATTATACTTACCTGTCGGACTCTTGCCAGTGAAGTAACTAGGCAGCAACGAGCCCGCATCAATCAAAGCGCCCCTGCGCTGAAAGCAGGACGGAGAGCACACTATCCAAGAAAACAAGGTGAGCTGTGGATCAAAGGGAAGGGTTTGGCCCCGGGGAAGAAGGGGGTCAAGCACACAGAGACAGTAGGGGGTCAACCTCTGCCAATCCTGTGTTTCAGGCCCAGTCTCCAGTTGAATAGCCTCCAGAGAGGGGTTCGAGGCTGTAAGAGGTCAGAACAGGCTGAGTGACGTCCCCGAGGATACCAGGTGAGCGTTATAGCCTCCAGGGAGGGGTTCGAGGTCGTAAGAGGTCAGAACAGGCTGAGTGACGTCCCCGTGGATACCAGGTGAGCGTTACAGGTAGACAGTGCAGCCATCCCTTTTTTAATGTGAGTTTCAGCATGGCTATCCTCTCCTTTAACAAGCCGTTGAGCCGCTTACATATGCCATTCCCCTCCAGATAATACGCCGACGAGAACTTGTGCTTTATACCAAGCAACAAGCTGATCTGTTCAAACACTGAATTGACAAAGTGAGCCCCATTATCTGACCTCATTACCTCGCACACCCCCCATCTAGGGATCACCTCCCTCACCAGAAATTTGGCAGCACAGGTAGATTCTGGGTGTTTACAGGGACCTTCTTCTATCCATCTGGAGAATGGACACCCCACTACAATTAAATACCTTTACCCATTGCACACTTGAATCATGTCAACATAATCGATATGCAAGTGCTGGAATGGCCCATTGGGCTGGGGGGTGACTCTTCTCACTACTTTTAGTGTGTGCCCAGCGGTGAATTGCTGGCAGATAATGCAGTTCATCATAAAAAATGCAACATGCTCTGCTAAATTCGGCGAAAACCAGTCTTCTGTAAGCGTTGCAGTGAGATTTTCTTTTGTCGTACGTATAGGGTAGTATAATTTCTCCAATGCTACCTTCAGTAGGGTGACAGGCATTACTGGTTTACCAGTGCTGTCTTGCCTCCACAATCCGTCACAGGGGCTTAAAGAGCACCCACGACGCTTCCATAAATTCTTCTCCTTCTGAGGTGCCTCCCCCTGGAGCTCCATTAGCTGAGTCTGCCCCATGTTGCTATAGGCCTTGGGTGTGGCTCGTGCAACCATCATCCTCTCATGGGTATGTGCCACCTCTACGTCCATGATTGGTTCACTCTTGGATGTCATACGCTTGGCATCCGTGTCCGCTTCATGATTTCCACGTGACACGAAATCCATCCCTTTGGTGTGGGCAGCGCATTTCACGATCGCTATGCCCAGTGGAAGCTAAGGCTGCGTGCTGTACTGGCGTGCCGTCTGCTCGGATGAAGCCCCTCCTTTTTCAGTGCGCTAGTCCTGCATGCACTGTGGACGTCACATAGGCGGAGTCACTGTACACCTTTACTTCTGGTCTGCATGATTCTCAATGGCGAGTATCAACGCCAATAATTCTGCAGCCTGTTCTGAATAATGAATTGGTATTCGTGCACTAACAAGTACTTGGAATTCTCTGTTCGCCATGTGTTTTATTACAGCAACGCCTGTATATCTTTGTCCATCTTCTTGGTCAATTCTCAAAGAACCGTCAATGAACGCGATCTCACCACCTGCCAGGGCATTTTCCTTTACCCTGGGGATTTCATCATAGAATTCCTCGTAATTTGCACAGTCATGTATAGGTTCTCCCCTACTGACTTCAGCTTTGAACGTGGCTGGATTTACAGTTTTACATTGATCTATTTTGATCGATGGGTTAGAGATAATCGCCTCATAGGCAGATGCTCTCTGAGATGTCAGCGTTCCCTTTGGTTTTTCTAGCATGGTGACTAATGAGTGCTCGACATACAATGTCATGGAGCACACCATCACTATGGATGATGCCTTCTCGACGGCAAATGCGGCGGCAGCGAGATTTTGTTCCCATGGGAAGTGGCCTCTCATAACCGGGTCCAGACTCCCGCTGTAATACGCTAGAGGCTTATATCCCAGCGAGGTTAGCAGAGCGAGTACTGCCGTCATAAAATTGCCATCAGTATGTGAAAACAGATAGAATTCCTCTGCATAATTTGGGATCCCTAGAACCGGGGCCTTACAAATCGCCCCCTTGAGTTCTGCAAACCCCTTCTCCATTGCCTCAGTCCATTCAATGTTTTCTTTTGTCGCCTGGGCCTTTTTTAGGGCCTGATGCAAGGGCTTGGTATACGAGCTGTAATCGAAGACCCATGCTCTGACATAATTGCAAAGGCCTAGGAAGCTCTGCATTTGTTTTATCGTGAGCGGCTTAGCCGTGTTCATGATAGCTTCAGCCCTTTCTGGGGTTGCCTTTTTCCCTTCATGTAAGATTAGCTGGCCTATGTACAGCACCTCTTGTTGACAGTATTGTAATTTTTCCTTATCAACGTTGTATCCTTTCTCAGCTAAGATAGTCAGCAGTTGGACAGAGTCGCGCCTGCATTGTTCCTCAGTGACGCTGCAGATCAGAATGTCATCCACATACTGCAAAATGACACTGTCTACCGCAACATTGCTTAGGTCCATTTGCAGGACTCTGTTGAAAATGGACGGAGACTCACAATACCCCTGTGGCAATCTTGTACTTTTCAGACACATCTGTCTGAAAGTAAATGATGTCAGGTCTTGCGAATCTCGGTGCAACGGGATTGAGAGAAACGCATTCTTCAAGCCAATCACCATGAAATATTTTGCCTCAGTGGGTATGTTGCATAGAATTGTAGACGGGTTAGGGACTAGAGGGAACTCAGCTTCAACAATATTGTTTAATGCTCTTAAATCTTGGATTAAACGCCAAGACCCTCCCTTCGATTTCTTGACGGGGTAAATCACCGTGTGACAGGGTGATTCTGACATCACTAGGATGCCCTGCTCCATCATGGCGGAAATTGTTTTTGCGATCCCTTCATCCGCTTCTCTGGACATGGGATATTGTTCCACTCTTGGTAAAATTGCTCCTGGTTTAAGTTTAATTTTCACCTCTCCTGCCCCCCTCAGGAGGCCTACGTCATAGGTCCCTGCAGTCCATACAGTGATGGGCACTCGGGCCATGTCTTCCTCAAAGTATTCTGTATGTATCAGTGCCAGCATCATTCTCTGAGGTACCTCCCGTTTGATTAGTTAGACCCAAAATATGAGACTCACTTCCACCCTTGTCTCTTCTAGGTCGGGGTGTTCTTCGAACAGATCGTCATCGGTGACGTCAGTCACTCGATACCCTTCTTCAACGGCGATGATCGCGCACCATTGTCTACCATTGTCATTGTATCCTCCGACCAATACCACTTTCCCTCGCACTGTGGCAGATTGTAGCATTAATGGAAATACTTGTCCCTCTTCTTCATGCATAGGTATTCTTGGTCTGAATAGGAACTCATCAGGTGTCCTTATAGTTCTATCTGCGAGGCCTGGCAATCCCGCCATGAGTACCCGCAAACCATATGCGAAGACTTCTGGCTCTAACGGTATAGCTCTCATGGCTATGCGTCCTGAGTATGCTCTGGTCATTTCGCACACGTTTGAATAATGCATACCTGGAGTGGAGCATACTATACCATCCTCGGTAAACAAGATTGTCATATTCAACCTTGTCATCAAGTCCCGACCCAGAATGTTTACTGGGGTCTGACGTGAGTACAATAGGGGTACATTCATCTCATACTCAATAGGGGTACATTCATCTCACACTCTCCTACTGAGACTGGGAGCGCGTCTGTAAAGGGAACTCTAATGTGAGTTCCTGTGAAACTCTGAGTATCTATGGCCTGGCTGGACAAGGCAAACTTACCTTCCCGCATGCACGAGCGTGTTGCACCTGTGTCAATTAAGATGGAATATTCTTTCCCCCCTATGACGACTTTTGCCCTAGGTTCCCTATTAGGGTCTGGTGTCACTGATAGAATAGAGCACATCAGAGTTCCCCGTGAGCTGTCCTATTTCATATATAAGTTCGGCCCACTGTATACCTGTGGATTTCCCCCATTTCCAGGGTTGACTCCCCCTCCGGAGTTAGTGCCCTGAGACATCTGCGGCGGTGCTTGTTGGGATTGTCCCTGTGGCAGGTTCCCCATGTTTGAGGGTTGAACCACTTGCTGCGCACCTTGCTGCAAGCCCGACGCCTGCTGTTCCACTGTGTGATTTTGTGCACCGCCCTGTTGTGGGACGGCAGTCTGATTCACCATACCTGTTCCCATTCCTTGGCCATTTTGCCACATGCCTTGGCTTCTGCACACGCGCGCCACATGCCCATCATTCCACACAGCCAAAAAATTGGCAGTGATCAGGCCCTCTGTCCATCTGGCATAGCTGGACTGCCCATCTGCGCGTTCTGAAAGCCACCTTGATTATTCTGAAAACCTCCCTGATTACTTTGAAACCCTCCCTGATTACTCTGCCATCCTCTTCCTCTAAACCCCCTACCCCTTTTGTGGAATCCCGCGCTACCCTGGTTGTTCTGTGATGGGTTAGTTGTTTGTTGTGCACTTGGTTCAGCCGGGCTTGTCAGCATGGCTCCCTCGAGAGAATACTTTGAATGTTTCTTTTGCACCAGCTTCGCCTCCTCACCCTTACGAGTTGCCTCCTTTTTTTGGTTCTTTTCTTGCAACAATCTACAGTAGTGTGCAATTGTCAACTGTATTTCGGCCCATGGTTTAGCTTCTACTCCTACCAATTTCTTGAGCTGTTTTTGCACTGGTTCAGGCAACCCTTGGCATAATATGTGGTAGAATACAGGGATAGATTTCATCCAAGGCTCATGCATTTCGAGCACCCATGCGTCTTCAAAATTCTGGATATAAATCAACGGATCCTCTGACTCTTTCATTTTCCGAGTCATTATAGCTCCCATATCGGAAGTGTCAGGGTATAGCAATCGTAGCGCTTTCCACACTGCTGCTCTACAATTGTTAAATGGCGCTCCGTCATGGGAAGTGTTAATTATGGTTACCCTAGGGTACCCAGCCTGTTTCCACACATCATCTGCTCTCTCACCAAGTATGGCTATCAGGAGGCCCTTAATGTCCCCTATGGCTAAGGTGACACCCCCTGTCATATTTTCTAACTCATGTATCCACTTCCCGGCTCCCGATGTCAGCATTGGAAGCTTGTATTTTTAGGTTTTCTCGGTCTGTGTGTAGCCATGGAATATATTGTGGTCTTGCTCCGCCCTTCTCCAGCAGCGGGAATTGAAATGCACAGACTTCCTTCTCTTTCCCCATAGCTCTCCTGTCTACCACTGGGGTAGCATTCCCGCATTGCCGTCTACCTGGCAATGCCATTAATCTATCTGCATAGGCAGGTGCTGACGCCCCCCTCTGACCGTGGGGTGTTCCTTCATGTCGGCCCGGCTGCGCGGTAGACTTCGGTTTCCCAGTTGCGGACTTGCTAGCGTCTGACCATCGTACCGCTTGGTTCCCTGGGAGCCGCCTTTCGCGCCGTCTCCTTTCTTCGTGTGCCTCGGTCTCCGTCTCCCCACCGGAGTCGGATTCTGATTGTTCCCAGTTTACACAACTCCTTGCATCTTCTTCGTTCTGCCCAATCTCCAGTCTGCCTAGGGACAGTCCCCTGCTCCCACTACTTCGAGTGAAATCCTCAGTGTCATATAGCTGAGTGCTCTCCAAGCGCTCTTCCTCCCTTCCCCCATGGGATATCTGTTCCAGCCCCATCTCATCGTATAATTTATCAATCGTTTTCCTGATGCTTCTGGTGTCAAAGTCATCCTCAATATGTGTCCCACTCGTACCTGGTACTGAGTCATTTGCAGGAAAGAATTCTTCTATGTCATCCCATTCTACAACAGGATTGGGTTTTTTTTAACTTCAAGATCTCGTGCCCTCTGTCTGCGCTTATGTTCTGTTTCCTCATCCAATTCCTTGCGCTTCATCGCTTCTTCTCTAGCCTTATCTACTTCCCCCATCCTTTCGTTTCTACGTTCCTTTGCCCTTCTAACTTCATCCTCTTCTCTTCTCTTCATTCTCTTCTCACGTACTCTTTGCTCTTCTTCCAACCTTTGCTTATCCTGTCTGTGCTGGTCATAGGCTGCCTTCTGTTTGCGATCAAACTGTTTCTCTTGCTCTTCGCGATATAGTTGTTCACGCTTCAGCCCATCCTTTCCTCTTATTCTTTCGTCCCTCATTTCCTTCTCCTTCTCTCTCTCTTCTTTGTGTCTCATCACTCTTCTCTCTCGGTCTCACATCATTAATTCATTTTCCATCAAATTTTAGTAAGATCTGTCCTCCCATCCATTCGTCTTTTGCGAATGCTATTTCATCCGTTCTATCTTCACTTCCTTTCCATTTCTTTCCCTCGCCCTCCTTTACGAGAGGTGCACAACTCTGTTGCCTCGTCCTTCCTTTCATCATCGTGTCTCTCCTTATCCCTCGGGACTGCGGAGGCAATATTAATTTCCTGATCCTTTCCTTTATTGTCGTCCCTACTATACGTAGATGACTCATTCGCGGGGCTGCTATACCCCGTGGCTGCCTTTAGTTCTCTTAGCGGGTAGAGTCCCTCTGACTTTCTCCCCTCGATCTGTGGCTCAGGCGGGGCTGGTGGCACGGTAGGCGTCTCACCCCCCTCCGTGCGTATGTTTAATATCCAGTCTGCAGGAGGCTCTTCCTCCCTTGGCTGCTCAAACATCTTCCACAGTTCTAGAACAGCAAAACGTTTCTCTAATTTTTTGCCTGTTTATGTGGCATGTAAGTAAGTCGTCATGTGTTGTAAGACGGCTTTAGATAAGGACCAATTTTGTGGCCAAGGCATAAACATCTTGTGGGCAGTACCCTTAACTGACTCAGTACTGTACTTTTTAAGTTTAGGTGCATGCGTGGGTAACTGTTTGAACAAATGTGCAAGTGGGGTAACCTCCTCCATTCTCAATTTCGTCACCAACAATATTCATGTGTTTTTTTATCTTTCCAATAGTATGAGCGAGCACCAAATACGCAAGCTCCATTCCAATCTTTTCCCGCCAAAATGTTATACTATCAATTTGCTCAGAACATCAATTCACTGGCGATTCCCTCTCAGTTACGGAATCACGTAAAACCGAATTTCATTTCAAATCCAATCAATGATACAGCTTTTACATTCGACATACAACAGAACACATAGGACAGACACTTGACAGACTAGACGGACACCAGCTGGACATACATATACCTGCCTTCTAATCAATACCCCGCCATGGGGTCTAAACAAACCCCATTTGTGCCATCCTTAATCGTCACCGTAGCCTAATTGTCCCCTATTATGTGGGCTCTGGGTTCATGTTTCTTCTGACCGCTGTATTAAAGCGCAGGAATAAGGCGAATCCTTACTTTTTTCTCTTGGGTGTCCTCCCGGTAACCATTTGTTTTCTCTCGGGTGTCCCCCTGGTAACCATTTGTTTTCTCTCGGGTGTCCCCCGGTAATCACTTTTTATTTCTTATACTTGAGTCATTAACCCCTTATATATATACAGTCTTCTCTACTTCTGACTTTTTTATTTTTTCTCCACCACCCTCTGTTACCTTTCCCTTACTTGTTCTAATGCCTACAAGGCATTTGCCAAATTAACGAGTTTATTGTTTCACTCACCATTCGCATCTTTTTCATCTCTGGAGCTTCGGGATCACTGCCCCTTCCTCTTCAGCCTCTTGCAGTCTTTTCGTCCAATTGGCTGCCCGTGGGAATGAGAAGAGTTATGCTTGGAAAGGCAGGTTCCTTCAGACCCACTGCAGATTTTTATGGACTTACACTATCATTGTCCACGGCGAAAGTACTCCTGATAATGCCGAAGGCCCAGAGTTACTTTGTGCCATCGGTCTATAGGTGTCTTAGAATTATATAATCAATAATCAATAATCAATAATCAATGGCCATAACCATCCTCTGCTACCAAGTGTACAGGAGGGCGGTATTTCAACTGAAAGGCCCGTAAATCAGTGCTCCCCCTCTAGTACCTGTAAAACAAGATAGCTGCACCATGTGAGGAATAGGGGTGCAGGATTCACTTACTGCAACACGACTCAATAAGGAGGACTCAGTAGTTAGGCAAAGGGAAGTCTGTTTAATGACAAGTACATCAGGGAAACAATTGGAAATCAGCATCGCTGCGATCGCCTGTCTCGCTTCAACTTCCAAATTCTTCATTCAGACAGCAACATTTATAGCGAATTTTCGTCATCAATTGACGTGTAATACTCAAAGTTTGTCATCCATTTCTATTGGTCGGGAAAGGTAACTTAAGTATAGGTGCTATATCTGTATATGGTAATAGAGCATGCGGATTGGCTAACACTTATTGGGTGGGCGTCTTATAACAGAGTTGTAAACATACTGTACAAAAAGTATTAATACCTCTACTTAGTGGTGATGGGTACCCATGTGGATGCAGAAATCTTGGCTAGTTTTACTGAACTTTGTACTGGGGGTGCTTTCGATTCACATGACACTTGCAGCCTGAATATGTAACAGTACATATGAAGTGTTGTACAGAACTGACAGTGTTAGATGCTGGCGTCTTAGCTGTGATTGGGGGATTCATGTGTGACTATTTAACAGTACCCAATGAGGTAGTGCTGGACTAAAAATAGTGGAAAGGGAAGGGAAGAAGGACTGCTCCTGCTTTACTGGGGCGCCGCCCTTGCGGTACTTGGCGAAGCACACGTGCCACAGTCTGCGCTTCTTAGCATGCTGGCCAATGGGAATGGTACTTTGGGGATTATCCAATCAGGTACGGAGGGTGTGGTTCACAGAAAGGGGCTGTAATACTGTTTTTCATTACTCTGCATAGTGAGGCGGGCTGACATGGAGAGACATACTGTGTTGATTTTGGGGGATGCCTTTGTTGTCGATCTGCTCATGCATGCATTGTGGTGTGCTCTCGATGTCTGCAGTTTCAGTGCTATCCTTGCACTTTGCAGAGAAGTGGCCAGCTTTGCTACTGTTCATATTGTCGTCATGCCTTATGGCGGCATGCATTTGGATTACATGGCTTGTTCACGTTTGTTCAATCAACTGAAGAGGTTGATGAATGCAGTGAAGAGGCTTTTTCCCACTGCCCAGGTGGTTTGTTCAGCCATACCAGCAAGAAGAGTAAGGGAATATCCTAATGTATGTTGCTCTCAGCCAGAGGCTGGAAGGGGTCTCATCAACAGAAGCATGTGTGATTTTGTGTCCGCTCGTGGGATAATCTTCTGCAACAATGACCTAATTAATTCTCAAAAAGCTGAATTTTTCCATGCAATTGGCATTTCTTTGTCCAGCATTGGTGGTGCTCTTTTGTTTGACCATCTACAGGAGGCGTTGAAAAGTTTACTGTAATAATGTGAGGAGGAGAAGAAAGCAGAAAACCCTATAAAAACCGAAAAAGATGTTTTTCTAGAAGCAGCTAAAAAACAAGAAATGAAATCCCCTACCCTGGTAGCAATGTTTTCCCCCACGCCCGCACACAGCACAAAAGCCACATCTGGGGCGTTTGAGCATGGCGGGCATGGAAATGGGACTGTGGAGGCTAAGGGATTGCGCAGTAACATTTCTGGGTGTGGTGACTACGCAGAGGAATATTGTACAGAACTGATAGTGTTACATGGAGAGCTCTAAAATGTGATTGGTAGATGTGTGTGTGACTATTTAACAGTACCCAATGAGGGTGTGCTGGAAAGAAGATAGTGGAAAGGGAAGAAAATATGTTCCTACTTTACTGGGGTGCAGCCCTCGTGGTACTTGGGGAAGCACAAGTGCCACATACTACCGTTTTCATCATTCTGGCCATGGGAATGGGACAGTGAGGATTATCAGTACTGAGAGTGTGGTTCATAGGAAGGGGCGTTAATACTTTTCTCCATTATTGTGCGCAGTGAGACGGCTTGACGTGGTTGCCATATCAGCAGAGCAGCTCTGGGGTGTGGCCTTTTGTAGGGCTGCTGTTGAGACCTTGCAACTGTAAAAGAGGCCTACATCATTCAACCAAATACATACATGTGCAAGCGTGTACTTTCCTATTAATACTCTGTAGATTGCAGAACATTGCACTTTTCTGCTGTCTGAGAGTCCAGATCGTGTCCACAAAATAAGGGCCAACGTGCAGCGTGGGTGTGGTCACATGGTGACGTTGCAAATGTTCTCGATTGGGACTGTCCGCCGGATGCGTTTTGGGCAGAATACTTTGTGTGCATGTGCATAGGTGTCCTATGCACACCATTGGGATCACTGGACTGATTAATAGTGCTATAACACACTCAGATTCGAGTTATATTTATTCAGTTATTTCTTCTCTTTTGGGTTTACTCCATTATTACAAATTCCTGAGTTTTGCCTTCAGGGTTTCACACAATTTGGGGTTTATTTTCAACGTTGTTTTCCAAATAAACAGTAATTATTTTATTCACGTTTTCTGGATTTTACAACTGGTTAAAAATGTAGAGTGTTGAACCTTGACTATAGTTTTTCAAGAGTGGCTGACAGTCAGAGGTAACTCCTATTTGTTTTAGAGGGGATTTTTGGAGGTTTGTTTTTTTAAAGTCCGTGAGCTCCGTTCCCCTCTCAGTAAAAGTCAAAAAACCCCTTCTGGTGTAGGGATCTGATCAAAAAAAGGGATCTGATGTAGGGATTTTCCTGGTCCGTGTTAATCTACTCAGACCACATGGGAAGCCAACCGGTTTCAGTGGTATAGCGATAAGTGTCACCACTTTCTTCAGGGCTGGAGAATCGCACTGATTATGTGCGGTCAGATTTCTTCTGATTGTAAAGGCTGAAACTGGAGTTTTCAGAAATAGGAGGACGCCCCAATAGAGCCGTAACAACTCCCATCTATCAGGGGTATAGTGTTTGTTTGAACTACTGTGATTTCAAGTCCTGTGTGTAACATCTTGTACTGCTCACATTACTCTTGAGATAAGTCTGGCTGCTCAGCCACTGCTACCACATAACTGTGTAGTACGGGCTTGTACCAAAGGTGAGATTGTGGTTACACCTGTAGTCTTAATTGTGTGTAGTGTTCCCAAAGGGTACTGCATATAATTCTGCCTAACAGGTATGTTTGTGGATTATGGTAACTGGAATAGGTTTGCATGCATCGCTGTGTTATGGTGCGGCGGTTGGGTTGAAGTGGCAGTCGCTATGTTGCCTTGTGGATTCTAGTACATTGCAACATGTTCACCTGCATGGCTCTGTTACGGTGAGGTGGGTGTGGGCAAGCCTTAGACTGTTGGGTGCATGGCCGAAGGCCGTAGGCTGTAGGCCATGCCCTCAAGAGCCTAGGCCTTCACCACAGCCGCCACAACATAATGCAGCCATCCAGTTGTAACTCTGCATATCTTCGAAGGTGGGGACCTTTACACAATGGTTGTGGATGACATTGTACACTTGGTAGAACAGCAGAAGTGAGCTGCCACGCGTACATTAGCATATGGTGAAGGACATTAGACGTGTTGCACATTAGGGAGTCCCAAGTGACCATTTCCGTTTGCTAGGGTTTGTCCTTTATAAGACCCTTCCTATGTTGCGTTGTATGAATAGCTGGAGCCCTTGCGCCGACAAGTATGTCCACTGGTTGCAAGTAGGTTTGACATTGTTGGTTAGTGTGTGTGGTTTGGCTGCATTACATAAATTGTTGACTCCATGGGTGTGGTGATTGTTATAACATCTTACCGTGGTCTGTGTATGGCTCGAGATGCTGCAGTGAGCAGTCCTGTCGTGTGTCCACTAGGTGCAGTGTTGGAATACTGTCCGTATGGCAGAGGGTACGGTTGAAGTGGATTTTATATGTGCTTGCGTAGTTTGCATTGTGCAGATTGGTAAGTGTTGTACGGCACTCTGCAGTACCGTTTTTATGCAGTTACTAGAGTGTTGGGAGCAGGACCAATGTTGTGAAGATTTTGTGGTTTGGGTGGCAGTAATGCAATGCTATGTGAATGGCATTAGGTAGGGGTGCCAAACAGTGTGGTGTGTTTGTGGATTATGGTAACTGGAACATGTTTGCATGCATTGCTGTATTATGGGTCGGCGGATCGGTAGAAGTGCGTAGGTTGCCTTTGTGAATTCTGGAATCTGGCTACATGTTCACCTGCATGGCTCTGTCTTGTATTTGAGGTTGGTGACTTTTACACAATGGTTGTGGAGGACATTTTAGACTTGGTAGAACAGCAGAAGTGAGCTGCTATGCTTACATTAGCATATGGTGTAGATCATTGCACTTGTTGCACAATGGGGAGCCACATGTGACCATTTGCATTTGATATGGCTAGGCCCTTATAAGACCCTTGCTTTAGGAAGTGCTTTAAGATATTGTGTCATGAAAGGAAGTGGTCAGCATCACACATGTAAAATATGGACAATGTACACAGCCACCTACATACCGTTCAGCACACCCAACACAACGTTATGCAGCCATGCATGCAACTATGTAGCCAGGGTGAAAGCTTGCAGGCTCAATTGCAGTAGGGGAGTGTGCATTGCACATGACATGAGCATCTAAACACAGGGTGTACTATGGTGTGTTGTGTGTGGTGAGGTCCTAGCACCTTAGATACATGGCTGGAGTGGAAAGGGAAGAAGGACTGTGCCTGCTTTACTGGGCCACGGCCCTCGCTGTAGCTGGGAAAGCACACGTGCCACATACTGCCCTTTTAAGAATGGTGGCCACGGAAATGGAACTGTGGGCACTACTACTTTTTCCCCATTCGTCTGTGTAGTGAGGGTGGCAGGCAGAGATGGAGCGACTCAGAGTGCTAACAGTGGGTGATACCTTTGTGCAAGATCTGTACAGGTATACTGCACAAAGACGCATGGCTGCTAATTTTGCATTGGAAGGAGTGGAGGCTTTCTGGGGCACTGTATATGAGGGCAGTTTTGGCGGTATGTGTGACCTTTGCAGATGTGTGGCCTCTGTTGGTACTGTTGATGTTGTCATGTTGCATTATGGAGCTCTACATTTGGGGTACATGTCATGTGAACGTTTGCTCTGTCGCCTAAAAAAGTTGATGGAAGCAGCGATGCAGATTTTTCCCACTCCTGGTTTTCTCAAGCATACCACCAAGAGGAGCATGGGATCATGCCCCTGTAATTTGTCCCCAGCCAGAGATCGGAAGGTGCTCAATTAACAGAAGCATGTGTCAATTTAATTCCACTGCTGGGATGTTCTCCACTGACTATGACATTATTAATGAGCGACATTTGCACTGGTTCCATGCAAATGGCATTTTTGTTACCAACTTTGGCAATGCTGTTTTGTTTTACACTGTGCAAAAAGTGTTGAAGACAATTCTGTAAAATGTAAGGAGGCAAACAAAAGAGAAACTCAGATACAGAGCAAAAACAAAAAAGGTTCTTTGTGAGCATGAAAAAAAACCAACAAAAAAAACAAAAAAAAATCTTTTCCGAGGGAGCACTAAAGACCCAAACCCCTAACCTGTTTCACACTTCTCCCCCTTTCCTAGTACGATAACTCTGTGGATTTTATGGTAGTTTCACAATTGCTCATGCCACATCCGGCCCTTTTCAGGATGGCAGGCATGGAAATGGGACTGTGGAGGCTAACGCTTTGCTCAATAAGGTTTGTGGTTGTGGAGTCTACGCAAAAACAGTGGCAGAAGGTATATTTGTACAGAGACTTGCAGAAGGCGATGCTTGGAGTGTGCATGGTAAGGGGAAGGCATCCTGTTTGTATGCATGCACTGTATATAATTGATGTACGTTGCTAAGAAACATTGAATGCTGCTTTTCTGTGATATTTATACACATTTTGTAGGAGATGCGTAAGTGCAGAACAAAATTTGTAGCATTGTCGGAAGGCAATAAGACAGTGGGCCTCATTCCGAGTATGGCGGTAAGGGATAGCGGCCACCGGTAACGAGACTGGTGGCGGTATTCCCTTACCGCCATACTCCGAGTTCCCTCTGCGCCCTCGCCCTTAACGCCTGCTTTGAGCAGGTGTTAAAGTCGAGGGCGCAAAGGGGCCTGCAAGCCAATAACGGTGACCGTAATGAACGGTCACCGTTATTTGCATCTTCCCCATTCCCACTGAGCCCTATGGGGGCTCATTTGGGAATGGGGAAGAGCCTTGGTGAATGGGGAATCACCGCCCCGCCAACCTTGGAATGGGGCGGTAATTCCGCCATCCACCAAGGCGCTGCCGGTCCGGGTACGGCGTCAACCAAGGCGTTAATAGCGCCATTGGTTAGCGCCGTACTCGGAATGAGGCCCAGTTACTGTTTGTATATCAGAATGGCTAATATGGGTAAATGAAAACGTTGAAAGCACATTCCATTGCAGTGGCAGTAGATTATAGGTGATGGGAGAAAGGGTGATTGTGGACATTCAGTTGCTGACAGCCTGCTCAGAGGCACTTGTAACAGAAATGTAAAAATATGGTACAGAAAATATTTCTACCTGTACTTTACGGAGATGGGTGGCCATGCGGATGAATGTGATTGCAGAAATCTTGGATAGTTGTACAGAACTTTGTACTGGATGTGCTTTCAAATCACACGGCACTTGCACTCTGATTGTGTAATGGTACATATGAAGTGTTGTACAGAACTGACAGTATTACATGCAAATGTCTTTGATGTGATTGGTGGATGTGTTTGTGACTATTTAACAGTACTGAATGAGGTAGTGCGGGACAAAGGATAGTGGAAAGGCAAGAAGGACTGGTCCTGGTTTATTGGGGCGTGGCCCTCGCGGTATTTGGAGAAGCGCACGTGCCACAGTCTGCATTTCTCTCCATGCGGGCCAATGGAAATGGGACTGTGGGGATTATCCAATCACTTTCTGAGGGTGTGGTTGACAGGAAGGGGTGGTAATACTATTTTTCATTACTGTGCATAGTGAGGAGGGCTGATATGGAGAAACGCATTGTACTGATTTTGGGTGATGCCTTTGTGCACCAGGACCCCAACCGGCCCATAAAGCTGGTGGTTGCCCAATAGCACTTTAAGATGAGGTAGCAGCACCTGTGAGATGGGTGGGGATGCAGATTTGTAATCTAGCATCGGATCAATAATGACAACTCAATAGTTGGGCAAAGGGAGTCCATTTAATGACAAGTACAAAAAACGGGGAGTTCATAAACATCAGCTGCAGCTTGATCTTCCTTCTTGCTTCAACTCCACCAAAATTCATAAAAAACACATCTTTTATACAAATAACTCGTCATCACTGACGTGTAACGCTTAAAATGTTGCCTGCAATTCTATTGGTTAAAGGAAGGTAACTTTACTATAGGTACTATATCTGTATGTGGTAACGGGGGACAGGATTGGGTAATCATTGTCAGATGTGGCATCTAAGCCTTTCTTTCGGAATAGCTATTGTGGACGTCACTAAAAGTATGACGTCCCATTGGTTCTACAAACTATAGGATCCTAGATTACTTGGACTATTGTGATTGGGTTGGCACCAAACCTCCTTGTACTTTTCCACTGGCTTAGCAGCGTGCAGAATGGTTGGCCAGGTGCAGGGTGCTTGCCCGCTCTTCCAGCCTTCCCACAACCATTGCCATCATCACTCACCTCCCCAATTGCCATGTGTCAATTATTTCTTGTTGGTTTGGCCTTGAGACTGTATCTCTGTCGGGAAGAGTTCAGATATCTGTGCATGGCACAAGTCCGCGCGCAGGTGTAAAGGCCCCAACTCTTCTTAGTTGGCAGATCACGTGATTCAAACACTGTGAAATCGTCTCCTTTTCCCTGCAATTTGTGTATTTGTTTTAGCTTTCTGCCCGCCATCTGCTTCCTGCTGCTTATCTTGACTTCTTTGAACAGGATACTTCACTCTTTGCTTCAAAATCGTATCCATGGTTTGTCTATGTCAGCCGATGCGACCTTGGCTTCTTGGTACGGGTTGCATGCATCTGAGTTTCCTTTCTTGTCTTTTAGTTTTCAATTCTCGTGTTGAGGGTCTCCTCTCCTGCGGCCTTTTAGTAAAGTTTGGTTGATTCCACTTGTGCACAGTGGAAATATACTTATATAAAATGCTTCTTTTTGAGGTAGATATGTATAGGTGGCGCTTGCCGCAATCTATTTTACTACTAAGCATAGCAAGCCGCACAATTTTAACTGCTTTCTTGCGGTTCCAAGCATATGTACACGTGTAAACTGGCTCCATATCTTCATCACGCTTATGGCATAAGCTTCATACCTTTGACATCATTTTTTCATTTTAAATGTATGATGTCCTTTATCCATGGTGTTTCGTCTCTTTTCATCATTCGCAGGTTGTCATATCTTCTATATGTGAGTCAGTCCGGGGTCTTCTGACGTCACCATTCATCTTCCTTTAGGACTTTATTGGCATCTTTAGGCATTGTTTTTTGACAGTCATCAGTTTGTCTCACTTGTCGATATGGTTTTCTCAATGGGTACCTTACTGGCCAAGGTTTCTTAAGTACAGGTACTTCAATAGGTGCTGTCTGTCTGATAGGTACTGGGCAGAGCCCCAATGCGGCTCTCTGCTGGTTTATTTGCTCATCAAACCTCACATACTTCGGCGTGAAAGTTCCTGGCACTTCTAAATGGGCGAGTTGAGTGCGGGTCGGGCTTGGGACCTCCTCTACACCTTTGTGGTAAATCTGCACAAGTATGCCCAGGAAAGGCACGTTAATGTTGATTTCGGTTTGAAATGAACGAACACATTTTGGTGCGCTGTCGAGGTCTGCAGTTTGGGCGTTATTCTTGAATTTTGCCGACAGGTGGCCAGTTTTGCTACAGTGCACGGCACTGCATTATGGCTGCATGCATTTGGGTTACATGACTTGTTCACGTGTGTTCCATCAACTGAAGAGATTGATGAAGGCAGTGAAGAGGCTTTTTCCAACTGCCATGTGGTTTTCTCTGCCTTAATACCAAGAAGAGTATGGGACTATCCTAATGTATGCTGTGCCCAGCCAGAGGCTGGAAAGGGTCTCATCAATAGAAGAATGTGTGATTTTTTGTCCGCTCGTGGGATGTTCTTCTGCAATCATGACAGCATTCATTCTTGAAATGCGGTGTGTTTCCAAGCAAATGGCATTTCTTTGTCCAGCATTGGTGATGCACTTTTGTTTTCCCATATACAGGAGGCGTTGAAAAGTTTACTGTAAGAAAGTGAGGAGGGGAAGAAAATAGAAAACCATACAAAAACTGAAAATAAAAGTGTTTCTCTAGAAGCATCTAAAAATAACTTTAAAAAAGGCTCTTTTCAGAGCCACCACCACAAACGAAATCCCCCACCCTGGTTGAAATGTATTCCCCCAATCCCGCGCGCACAGCACAATAAGTCTGCGGACATCGCGTTAGTTGCAGGTTCGTACGTGTCACTTCCGGGCCTTTTGCAGATGGCAGCCATAGAAATTGCCCTATGGTGGCTACGGAAATGCTCAATAAGGTTTCTGGGTGTGGTTTGTACGCACAGACGGTGGTACATGGTGTATTTGTCGACAAAAATTCAGAAGGTGCAGTTATGGTTTTGTGTTTCACATGCCACAGCATACAGTTTTTGGGGGAGTTCTGAATACATTGATTGAAAGTGAATTGAAAACACTTTTTGGATTCAATCATGTGGATTTGTACTGGTATGGAGTACTGTAGTAAATAGCATCTAGGCACTTGCATAACCCACTGAGCTATCTTGCATATATTTAGAGCTTATTCGAAGCGTGGAGGAAAATGCTGACCAGCCAGGCCTCTCGAACTGAGTGAGCCAGCATGCTTGCAAAGGGTTACCTGCGAAGGCCCTTCTTGAGACATAAACATCTAGTTTTTCAAGAAGCCCTGCGCAGCCTTTAGGAGCCAGGCACCAACTTTCTCTTCTTTGCTCTGCGAGTCAGGTGCACTGGCAACACAGGAATGTAGAAGGAGCTTCCCAAAACAACGTACATGGAGCCTGGGAAGTTTCTAGTTGTAACTTTCCAGGCGAAAACATGTTTTGCTGCATAGAAGGTTTGGCCTAGAAGATTCTCGAAGAGCTGGTACATCATAGTGATTGACATGCAGCCCCTAATAAGAGATCTTTACGTGGGCCAGTTAGGGGGGACTCTTCCTGGGCTGTTTGAGAGAAGCGTGCACGCAGAGAAATAGCGCCTGGACAACCAGCCAGCACTAGAAGGCAGTGGCTCTGGGTGTCACATTCCCGCTCTTGTACAGGCTTTCGGGGGCTAGGCCAGTCCCTGAGTGGTGCCGGGCAGTGAGTGACTTGGGTCCTGAGTGTGATTCTATCGTATCTTCATCAACGATTCCTAGGAGCGTAAGAATAATTGTATATTCATCTTTGACTGATAATTTGAATTACTCAGCTTGCACTTTAATTCCCATACTATTGAAAACTGCTGCTTAATTCTGATTAGTTTATGTAGTAAATAAATGCAAGCATAACATCTTCTGAGAGAGTGGCTTTCTTTCAGACTGAGTTAATTGTGTCTTGCATAGTTTCTTACTTGTGAGGGAAGGTGATTAGGAGTTATATTGCACTAAGGGCTGGCCCCGTGGGATAGGGGTGTGGTTTCCCCTTTTCACTACAACTGGCGTAGTCATTGGCAGGATTTGCGAGCACAGTGGCTTTCTGGAAGTAACAGGGGAAGGATGACTGCAATGAAGGGAATAGTGCACTCTGTCACATTCCAGGGTGGCCTTAACAAATGCATGGTTGGGCGTGGCAGACATTTTGCATCGGTACTCTGTGCCGAGGGCATGGGGCATGCTTGCAAATGATGTTTCCCCAGTGGTAATTAGTGAGTGTTTGGAGAGTTTACCGCTTGGGAAATGCCAAAGGGAGCAGAAAGAAGCAGGAAACGTGGGCTGTTTTTTTCTGCAGGCGCTCCGGAAGTAGCATGAGAAGGAATTGCTTAAAGGTGCACAAATTCGGAGATTACCCTGCTCCAGGAGCAACAAATTATAATGAGCGAAACCCTATAATCATCCGTTAAGCGGGCTGATCAGATGGAGGATAGATGTGCCTCTTTAGCTGTGCATGTAGCCACGCTCAAGCACAGACAGCGGCAAGGCAATCCGTCAAAGATAAGAATTAGAGCATTAATTAGGAAAGAAACATGGGATCCAAATTTGTGGTCTGGCGAGGTAAGCGTTAGTGAATCCAAACAGACATTTGACTGGGACGAACCCTTTGAAGTCAGAATCACAGAGCTAGACTGTTCCGAGGGAGAGGAGCTGGAATGAGCTCCAAAGAAATGTGTTTATCCAGCGTGGCCATTAATCACTAACAAATCAAAAGGCCAATCTGGCGGTGGAAACATTCAGAATACTAGAATTGTCCGCGATTATACACAGACAGAGCATTTAGACATTGCCAAGTTGTTTAGACACAGAGCAGGTGAACCGATTTTGAAGTGGTATTTCAGAGTGTGGGATACCGGCAGCGATGGCATCTTCTTAACCCCAGAAGAATTTTTGAAGATGAGTTCAATCACTACTAATGTAATGCTGGGACGGATGATGCGTGGAGCGCTAGGGCAGCAAGGGTTGCATTCCTTGTTCAATTGGCTTCAGACTGCATTAATACCTTTGTATGCCGGTCCGATGGATATGGAGGAAGTTTGGGGGCCCTGGAACTCACTGCCTGAAGTGGCAGAGCAGCTTAGAGAGATGGGGTTACATTGCGCGATGTACAGTGCACATTTTGCAGGACCTGATATGGAGCTGTTTACGGCAGGGATGCCCGCGCGCTTATTGCGAAATGCCCCTGGTCATATGAAAGGAGCATTGCTTTCATTGCTGGGTCCAGCGCAGGTTAAAGCATTTGGTGAGGTTGCACTGTTATTGGGGCAATTAGAAGGGCTGAATGGGCGCAAAGCAGCGCACCTAGTGGCTGCAAGTAATAATTCAGAGAAAAAGCTTGGCAAAAATGCAAAGTCTAAAGAGAAAGCTGACACCATTCAAGTTACGCGCAGGCAAATGTGGGCAGACCTGATAAAAGCAGGTGTTCCGAAGGAAGAGATAGACGGTAGACCCACACCTGTGCTGCTTGAGAAATGGAAAAAATTACAGAAGCGGGGGCAAGGGAAAACTAACCCTACTGCACTCCCTGAGGAAGATGTGTTTGTCACGACCCTCACCCAAAACCCCCTCTGGCAAACCCATTGGCCAGGTGGAGTCAGGACTCGGGCCTCTAGAGCCTGGCATCCTCTTCAAAAGCCCTCATGGGGCCAGTCCTGGCGCCTATGGTGCCAGGCTCATACACCATGAACAACAGTGTGCTTGGGAACTACTTTATTGTATTGTCAGCCAACATGGAGGCATCCACATAGCCTGGAACTACTTTCCCTGGTACTACTTTACCTGGGCTATATAAACCACACCCTGACTGCAGAACATGCTTTGTGTTACTTTGCAGCTTGCAACGTGACGGTCACCGTGTCCAGCTATTCCCTCGAACCTCGGGGAAGCAGAACCTGCAAGGAGACAAAAGGAACATCATTAGCAGCAGCATCTTACCTGCAGTCTTCATCTTTAAACACTCACAGCTACTGAGAACAGCTTCCTCCCTGAGCACACCTCCCAGACAGAACGACCTGAAAGAGGAAGATAGAGGCAAGAGACATTTACAAATTACGAACTGCTCAAAAGGCTTACCTGACTGGTCTCCTCTCGGCTGGCACCACTCCGGACATTCCACTTGCGCTGAAGAACACTGCAACCTACAAGGAAGGAAAACACAGGTTAGCAAAGGCAAGACTTTGCAGCACTGCAAATAGCACTTACTTAACTCATCATAGCGCTCTTAATGCGCCATCATTTACCAGCGGGGCTCAACCAAGCTAGTTCGCCGCGCTGAAGCTCTGCATACCTAAGGGAGGAAAAAGAGACATTTTAAACAAAGAAAGGCATGCAGGATAGCAACAAAACTAAAGAACAGCAATAAGACCTGCCTGAACAATATCAAACGGGCCGGTGTCAGTGAAGTAACTGGACCGCACTCGCTCATGAAAGACAACGCGCCCCTGCAAAGAAGGCAGGACGGAGAGCACGCCTGATTCTACCACAAGGTGATGAGAGGGCGTCAGAGGGACTGAAAGCATGCGGGGGCGGAGGGAGGATACTTACCCCAGTCGGTCAGTCTTGAACACAGTCCTCCTGTATTTTCAGGCAGAACCTTCCCCGCAGACCACATCAGGGCAAATCTGAGAAGCATACCAGCGAGTAACCCAGCTGGGTGGCGTCCCTGTGGATACCAGGTGAGCGTAACAGTGTTGAAGCCCAAAGTGCGGGCAAAAGTGTACCCTGATTTGGCAAAGGACAACTGGGAGGTCCCAGAACTGATTTTTGATTGAAGAGCTGGCTCTGTCTTTGAGGTACGGTTAATAATGAGAACCAGTTCCTGAGACAGACACCCATTTGTGCCACTTACATTGTATTTGAACGACAAAGTGAAACAGGTTTTGGCTCTATTAGACACGGGAGCTGAGGTAACCATTCTGAATGGCAATTCCAATAAATTATCTGGTTCCAGAGTTTTGGTCAATGCTTATGGGGGAGCGGAAACTGTTGCAAAAGCCTTTCATGTAAAGATGTCATTTGGCGAGGGATTGCCCCTCACAGCAAATGTCCTGATCGCAGACATACCCGAGTACATACTAGGGATGGATATGTTGTTGGGAAAGAGTGTGACAACAGATTTGGGTGAATTTGTGTTTGGCAATCGGCAAATCCATGTAAGAGTAGTTAACCCTGTGGTGATTGGGCACGCAAAATAGTCCCCCTTGCATTTACCTCCTCCTGCTGAGCCAGTGTGTGTGAAACAGTACAGGCTGCCAGGAGGGCACAAAGAGATTGGTGAAACTGTTGAGTCATTGGTGAAAGCTGGCATAATGAGGCCGGCAGTTAGTCCATTCAACTCTCTGGTCTGGGCCATCCACCGCCCAGATGGGCCGTGGCGCCTGACAATTGATTTCGCGCCTTGAACAAGAAGGTGACACCTTTGGCTGTGGCGGTGCCAGACATCATTACTCTGATTGAAAACCTTACGAGAGAAGTGGGTGAATGGCATGTTGTCCTTGACTTGGCCAATGCATTTTTCTCCATTGATATTGATGCTGAATCACAAGACCAATTTGCTATAACTTGGGGAGACAGACAATTTACGTTTACTAAATTGCCCCAGGGGTATTTGCATAGTCCCACTCTGTGTCATGGATTGATCGCCAGAGACTTGAAGATGGTGCAGTTGGATGATGTGTATGTTGGCCACTATATCGACGACATTATGCTAACCAGTGTTGAGAAAGAACATGTGGAAAAAGCTGCTGAAAAGTTGATCACACACATGCAAAACCGGGGGTGGGCCATAAATCCCAAGAAAGTACAGGGGCCCGCTCAAGAGGTGAAATTTCTATGTGCAATCTGGTCTGGTTCAGTTAAGAAAATTCCTGAACCTGTGATCGATATGGTTCAACAGATGAGTCTACAAGCAAACAAAAAAGAGGCACAAAGATTCATTGGGTTAATGGGTTTTTGGAGAAATCACATACCTCATTTAAGCCTGATACTGAAACCAATCTACAAAGTCACCAGAAAGAAACATGATTTTACATCGGGCCCAGATCAACAGTCTGTCTTTCAGCAGGCTAAGGACACTTTGCAGAATTACATTACACTGGGCCCCATGACGAAAACAGATCCTTTTGAACTGGAGATTTTCGTCTACAATGATGTTGCTGTGTGGAGCTTGTGGCAAAAGCAAGGACAGAAAAGAGTGCTGTGATGTTTTTGGTCAATAAAACTCACAGATCCTATGACAAGATATACTCCGCTTGAAAAACAAGTTGCTGCAGTGTACTGGGCTCTAGTTGAGACTGAAAGGATCACAGGCGAGCAACTAGTGACAATTTGCACACAAATTCCGATCATGGGCTGGGTGCGCGACCCTGCTGCGAGCGGAAAGAGTGGCAGGGCGCAAGACACCACTCATGTCAAATGGAAATGGTATTTACAGCAACGTGTGAAAGCTGGCCGCACAGGGGTTTCCAGACTGCAAGAACAAATGCTGGAAGCAGTGGATCTGGAAGTGATGCCTGAGCCGAGCACCCCAGTTGCGTTGCCAGAATCTCCCTTCAAAGTTGCGCCCGCCTATGATACATTAACGGAGGAAGAAGATCATTCTGCATGGTTCACGGACGGTACAGCAAAGTATGATAAAGGGCAAAGACACTGGAAAGCTGTTGCATTCCAGCCACACTGAGAAACACTGCTGATGAGAGAAGGTGTGGGAGGATCCAGTCAATATGCTGAACTGCAGGCGGTGGCCTCTGTGATTGAACAGGTGAAAGAGACAGAGACTGCATACATATACACGGACAGCTGGGCCACATATCAAGGCCTGACACCTTGGGCACCGGCATGCAGAAGAGACGGCTGGCAGATCAAAAACACTCTCATCTGGGGAGGGCCGGGCATCTGGGAAGAGATGTGGCGCAAAGGTGAGAGGTGCAAAATCTGCAAAGGGCATGTCGATGCACAACTGCCCCCTGACACCTCACTGGCTGCACTGTTTAACAACGCAGTGGATCAAATGGCAAAGATTCGCCCATTGACAACACCTGAAGAAGCTGAGGTATTACAAGGAATGGCGGACTGGGCACACCAAACCTCAGGGCATCTAGGGCAAATCATAACCTATGAATGGGCTAAGAGGAGACAATTGTCAGTTACCATGGATCATGCCAAGCAAGCTGCCTCCCAATGTGCCGTGTGCTGCGAAGTGAAGCACTACCCACTGGAGAGGTGAAAGAGCGGCTAGCGTATGGCAAGTTGACTACATTGGCCCTTTGCTGCCCGAAAATGGGAAGCATTATGTGTTGACCATGTTAGAAACATATTCTGGACTGCTGTTAGCCTATCCCGTCGCCCATGGAGATCAACGGGCAACCTTGCAAGGAATGGAATACCTCATCAGGCACTATGGCATTCCGGATGAAATCCAATCAGATCAAGGCAGCCATTTTGCTGGACATAATGTGCAGAACTGGGCACTAGAGCAAGGCATCAAATGGACACTGCACATCAGTCGATATCCCGAAGCTTCTGCTCTGGTGGAATGTAGCAACGGACTGCTAAAGCAACAAATAAAGAAACTGATGAAGACTCACACTCTCAAGGGGTGGTCCAAACACCTGGCACAAGCACTGATTGAACTGAACAGCATTGGACTTGATTTATCTACCTATGAAGATGATGTTGTACCAGCGGGGCAAACCAAATCCATATTGCTGGGGATTGGCATCAAATTGCCGGCTTGCACTTATGGACGCATTTCTGCACGATCCAGCCTGGCAAAGAAAGGCATTGACATTTTGGGAGGTGTGATTGATTCTGATTATCAAGGGACTGTTTCGGTACTTTTACATAATGCTGGTGCATCTGTGGTACCATTGACCAAATATGACCAAATTGTAAAATTGATTTGTGAGCAAGCAGTTGTTCCCCAAGTGATTGAAAGTAAACAAGCCCCAGACACCACACAGAGGGGTGAGGGAGGTTTCGGTAGCACAGGGAAAATGGTGTGGGTCCACCATCCAAACAAAAAGCCTGAGGCTGGGGAAGTGTTGAGTCAAGTTGGAAGTACTTATGTTGTACTATTGCAGAATTCTGCCATGCCTGTTTATATCCCTGCTACTAGGCTCACACCACGAGCGTAGTTTTACATGATGGGGGATGAGACTTGACTTGCTGTGGGTACTCCTGACCTGCCAAGCAAACGATTTCTCTGTAAAGAATTGGTTGATGCAAGGCGCTACATGGACTCTAAGAATTGCATGCACTACACCGGATGCTCCAGTCCTGCGTGATGGTAACAATCGCACTGCAACCTGTGAGAAAAGCGCTACAAATGAATATCCATATGGAGCTGCTAAAGTACTGGCTTGACACACTCTCAGACACATTTTGTCACTGACCTATATGGCTGGTGCTTATGAAATCCTAGTCCCAAATGTTTCAGTGAATGGACCCAAAATTAGTTTGATGTTTCATGTTTATACTGCTCCAAGAACTTGACTAAATGCATTTCATACCATTGTGCAACAAAACAGCCACTGCCGGATGGTAGTATGGTGTTTGTATCTAAAACTAATATCGTATATGTCAGGCATGCCACTTGGAGAATGGAGTTCTTTAAATCACAAAAGGTAGAATCTGTGCACATGCTAGATTTTCCAGTAGTAAGACAACATTTAAATTGTAAGCCCGCAATGCACACCTCTATTATTTCTGAGGTACACTTAGATATAGACTTGTCATGAGGCAATGTTTCATTATTACAGCCAAGTTGCTACAAATGGAGTCAATTCTTGTGGCCCATCACCAAATTGCGCGTAGCTAGTGGGCTAGATTCATTGATTGCGGGAGCAGTGGTGGTGGGAACGGGAGCTTTAAACGCCTTTGACATAGAAACTGTGCGCAATAGGTTAGCCACCATGGGTTCTGATGCCAGTGCTGCCATAAAACGCCTGGCCCAGTGGGGCCCATTGATGAGCCCTACCCTGCGAAACACTGCTACAAGTATTGGCAACCATTGGAGATGGCATCATTTTTGCTATGAAGATATCTTTTCTGCCATAGGGCAGGTCAACAAGACTGCAAAAGACACCCGATGCATTTTATGGCAAACCTTGTTAAATCAGCAGGTGTTGACTTTTCGCTCCGAGAGGGGGCGACTATCCTCAACCCACTGGCACACAGAGCTGCAGTTACCAGTAAACATATGGATTAAACCGTTTGCTTTTGATTGCATGAATAACACATGCCACGCTTTAATGCAAGTTAGTAGAACTGCTTATGCTTTGGAAATATGGTGCCATTTCATAGTCTTGCCTATGAAAATAAATGGCTCCTGGTGGGTTCCACAAATACGAGGGGAATGGTTAGACAGCCAAAACTACACCATCCACAGTCATACCTGCATGCCCTGGGATCAGGTGTGGGGGTGTCCCCAAACTGGGAGGATTCCGGACCCATGCATGCATCCCATAGCAGGGGAGTGCACCTGGATGCAGTACCACATTAATAGGACTGACATCTTCCAGATACATCAGCATAACGCCTGTATAGTTACCAATCATTTGTTGATTATTAACGATTATAGGTTACTGGAGAACCCTCAAGTATTTTGCGTAGATCAGGTTGTGCCTATCTTAGACATTGTTACTCACACCTTATAGTCATTTACCCGGTGGTCTCACACTACTCTGCATGCCGAGCTCACGCATCTGCTTAACTGGACTCTACCCTATGGGGTATTTACTGCCAGGCTTCAAGCTATAAGACAATTTGCTCAAACCACTTGGAAAGATTTCCAAGCGTTAGCTACCTCGGTTATCTCTGCAGAGTGCAAAATGATGATAGACAGGAATGAATTAATCAAAACTGCTGATCATCTGCAATCAGTTACTACTCACCACTGGTGGGATGTATTAACTGGATGGTCAACCTCCTCCACAAAGCTGCTTAATTTAATGTTTCATCCCTTGCTGTGGCTGATAATTTCCCTAATGCTAATTGCTATAGTTTTCGTTGGGCTCTTGCGCAGAATGACTTTCCTCTATAATAGAATGACTGCGCTAGAAAAACGTTTGATCAGCCTACAGCACACTGTACATGCTTCTAGATCCTGGAACTGAGTCAGCATTTTCAGGCCTCACTTTGAAAGGGGTGGAATGTAGTAAAAAGCACATAGCCACTTGCATAACCCACTGAACTATCTTGCGTATATTTAGAGCTTATTCGAGGTGTGGAGGAAAATGCTGACCAGCTAGGCCTCTCGAACTGAGTGAGCCAGCATGCTTGCAAGGGTTTAACTGCGAAGGCCCTTCTTGAGACATAAACATCTAGTTTTGCAAGAAGCCCTGTGCAGCCTTTAGGAGCCAGGCAAAGCCTTTCTCTTCTGCGCTCTGTGAGTCAGGTGCACTGATAACACAGGAATGTAGAATGCGCTTCCCAAAACAACGTACACGGAGCCTGGGAGCCAAGACTGGTAGTTTCTAGTTGTAACTTTCCAGGCAAAAACATGTTTTGCTGCATAGAAGGTTGGGCCTAGAAGATTCTCGAAGAGCTGGTGCGTCATAGTGATTGACATGCAGCCCCTAATAAGAGATCTTTACCTGGGCCAGTTAGGGTGGGACTCCTCCTGTGCTGTTTGAGAGAAGCATGCACAGAGAAAAACAGCGCCTAGACAACCAACCAGCACTAGAGGGCAGAGGCTCCGGGTGTCACATTCCCACTCGTGTGCAGGCTTTCAGGGGCTAGGCCAGTCCCTGAGCAGTGCCGGGCACTGAGTGGCGTGGGTCCTGAGTGTGATTCTATTGTTACGGCATCAACGATTCCTAGGAGTTTAAGAAGAATTGCATATTCATCTGTGACTGATAATTTGTATTACTCAGCTTGCACTTTAATTCCCATTCTATTGAAAACTGCTACTTAATTATGATTAGTTTATGTAGCAAATTAATGCAAGAATAACATCTTCTGAGAGAGTGGCTTTCTTCCAGACTGAGTTCATTGTGTCTCGCATAGTTTCTTACTTGTGAGGGAAGGTGATTAGGAGTTATTTTGCACTAAGGGCTGGCCCCAGGGGGGGTGTGGTTACACTTTTTCCCTACAGGTACCTGCAATGAAGTGACTGATTTTGGTTTGTCTTTGTGAGGCTTTGGTGACACGCGATCATGCTGACATTATTGTTCTTCATTGTGGAGGGAAAAGTTCACAACATGTTACTGGAGTTTCAGTGCCATTTGCGATGAAGGAGGCACTTGCCCGGGTCATGCGCATGTTTCCTATCTCCTGCATAACTTCTTATCGCATTACGCAGAGATGTGGCTGCGTTATTTTTCATTTGGTCTGGAAATGGAGAAAGCGCGTACATTGTGAAGAAGTCTTCTTGTGCCTTTTTACGATATGTGCCAATGTCGTACTTCCGAAATGGGAATATGACGTTTCACAGCACGAAGAGTTTTTCCCACAAATAGCATTCACCATACTATTCCTGCCATTCGATTTTTGCACGACCTATCCAAAATGCCTTGCTGCCCTTCCTGGAAGTAAAGGAAGAATTCTAGTAGTAGTTTCTGCACACGTAAACGCTTTTTTGGAGCGTATGGGGTGCATGGTGCCTTGCAGCCATTCATTGGCAATTCCATTTTTCAACTCTGAAAGGAGCTTTTTTCATTAAACTTTTCTCCTTTTCCAGTTGGTTTCTATTTATATTGGTCTTGTAAAACATGACACAGAAGGAAAGGAAGGCACGGGCCAGTATGGTAGGGTCACCACCTACAGGGATAACATAGGGCACGTGCAGAGAGAGGGAAATGGTGGGTGGCCCACACTTAAATAGGCAGCAGTCATTGTCATGCTCCCCGACCGACCCTTCCCAAGTACTTCCAAGTAGCTTCCCTCTGTAGAGTAGCGCATTGTAGTACATGCACAATACAATGCCCTTTGCCAGGTAAGGGTCTGCAGCATAGTATATGGTCTGCAAGGATGTTCTAAGGATCCGCTGCCCTACAGGAGTGGCCCTGTTGTTGGCAGGAGCAGATGTAGAGAATGCTGTACATGAAATTTACTTACTGCATTGTTGGAAGGATAGTACCCTGCCCTCTAGTGCCTTGTGTTTCGATTTCAGTTCTCATCACATGCAGTACAGACACTTCATGGTACGGCATTAGACGTAGGACCAGCATTCACGTAGTTGAATAAATTCTGAAATACAAGAATGCTTACAACAAGGAAAAATGCAGCTTTCTTACATGGAGCAATTAAGATAATTATTCAGCGCACCCCATGCAGCTGCAATACTTTCCAAACCACCACTGATATTCTTAGCAATCTGAAGATTCTGCTGTTTGCTTACTTGTCTTTACATGCACTTGTACGTGAGTGACCAAGCCGAACCAGCTTTGCCATTTTGCAGACTCACTACAGACTGTCATACCTCCAGTTAAACATTTTCTCCAACTCTACGACCCACAGGCTAACCCTTGGCACTTTCCGTCACGGTGCTTGTTGAAGAGCCGGTGTGTCTGTTTCACGGGTCATGGAAAGGCAAGCAGCACATTAATCAAATTAATGTGACATTTAACACACCCAGCATACACTGGAGGTTGCTGTTCCTTGTTTCCAGTGAGCATCATACAGCCAGACGTGCTGCAGCCATAAACTGGTAGGTTTGCACAGAAAACCACGTAGTCGCCAGGACTGCTTGAAATGCGGTAGCCTACTATATTAATTTGTTGGGCTGGCAACAGGGGAGGTGGTACCCGCACACAGAGGATGCCCTACGCATATGCATAGCGGTGAAACGGACAGATGTGCACTCCCACAACTAATTAAAAGTGCATTGCAAGATGCAGCAATGCGGCCAGTACTGGAGTTCTACAAATACCTTCATTGTGATAGCACATACACCGGCCAGGTGCAGTCTCCCTAGGAAACCTCCATATTGCTTACCTGCAGCCATCCCGGACAGTAATGTGTGCCACAGACTCACTATGCAATGTTAACACAAAAAGAAAAATCACTCACACACTCACCAACACTTAACATGTACATCTTTTATTTCTAAGATCTACAGAGACTATTAGGAAAGGGACGGGGTAGCTCAAATGGATACATACACAGGGGAATTTGGGATTTCAACAAGTTTGTCATGAGGGCAGCCAAGGATTCCATGAAAAAACATTTTTAACAGGACGTTATGGTTCAGTTGCGCTACCAAAAACCTATCACCTTTACAGAAAACACTCTGCTAAAGCAACGTTCTGTTTACAGTGCTCTAATAAAAACCTATGAAATTCACTAACAAAAAACATTGTTAAAGGGACGTTATGGTTAAGTTGTGCTACTAAAAACCTATCCCCTTTACCGGAAAAACAATGCTAAAGGAAAGTTCTGGTTACAATGCCCTAGTGAAAACCTATCAAATTTGCTGCCCAAAAACATTGTTATAGGGACATTATGGTTCAGTTGCCCTAACACAAACCTATCTTCAGTGCAACAAGGACTTGAAAGGAACATTACACTTACATTGCACTAATAACAACCTATCCATATTATGGTTACAAGTACAACCGACAACCCCCAGAAATTCACCAGTTATGGTAAACTAAGCAACCATATCTTGCACCACCACTGTGCACTGCTAAGACTAACAACCATGCCATCAAAAATGACATCACCTTCAGTATCCAGAAACATTAGAGTACTCTTGGACAATATCCAAGATGTTAGGAACGGAAGAGGAGGGATTCATCACATAAAGGAGAAAGTCATCCACATACGCAGATATTTTCACATCAGCATTCCCAACTGTAAGACCCTGGAAGGAGTTTGATAATCTGAGGGAGTACAGAAGAGGCCAATATGAATAAAAGGAGAGAAAAGGGGGATCCTTGTCAAGTTTGTTTTTGAAGTGGAAAATGAGGGGAGATTATACTATTTGCAAAAACAGAAACTTGAGGATCAGTATCTAAGGCCTTAACCATTGAGATGAAGACATTGCCGAAGCCAAATGAACTAAGTGTATTGAATAGAAAGGTCCAAGTCACAAGGTCAAAAGCTTTTTATGCATCTGAGGCCATTAGTCCAAAAGGAGGTTTTGCCAAATGCGGGAAGGAAAGTACCGGGCAAACCAACCTCATATTATCAGAAGGAAACAGCCTTTAAGAAAGCCAGATTGGTCAGGGTGGACTACAGAGTTAAAAACGCATGCTAATCCATCAAGGAGGATTCGAGTATATTGCTTACAATCTATATTAATCAAAGAAATTGATCAAGATTTGCTAACTTTTGTATGCTGCTTTCTACATTCAGGTATCACCACCACCATAGCATTTTTGAAGGAGCCCTTAACTTCCCCTGAATTGGCAAAATGTTAAAAAGAAGTAAAATATGTCGACTAATACTAAAAAGGTTCATAGAATTGGTGGAATTCTTCAGTAATATGGAAATGTGCACCAGCAAACCTTTCTCAGCTGAATACATTGCTGGAACCTGAATGTTGTCTCTCTTAACCAGCTGGTAATTAGCCAAGCACCTCTCAGCTCTATTTGAATACAAGATCTGCTCAGTGTTGATGTTGGCAACACTATTCTCAGATGTACTCCTTAGTAAATGTTTCTATTCATACCTTAATTGCAAAGTTCATTTCTGTATGTAGGGTTGTTGGAAGAAACATGTCATCTTTCACCTCTTGGGATCTCCTTTATTAATGATTTGATTTAAAGATCTGCATTTTTTTACACAGGTCATGGTCCCTATGGCAGTTTCCCTAACAGTAGGCTAAAAGGCATTCAAATTATTACATATATTTGTATCATCAGGAACATTACAGTGAAATAAATGAGTTGTACTGTCCAGCATAAAACTCTGATTCCCCTCTTATAAATCAATGTCAGAGTTTATTCTCCATCTACAGCTCTGGTCTTCAAACGCCCATGTATTACTTGAGCAACTGTTGAAAGGGGCCGTAGGGCTGTGTCCCAGTCATCCCAGGTGGCTTTCAAAAATAGGTCTCTTTATCATAATAAAGACAGTAAAGGCTTCAAAATGTTCATATTACTAACATGCTGAAAAGACCTGCAAAAGACCTGCTTTCCTCTCATTGAAAGATGAGCCCTGCTTTCCTCTCATCGAAAGATCAGCCATGCCTTCCACTCATTGAAAGATCAGCCCTGCTTTCCAATTATCAAAAGATCAGCCCTGCCTTCCCCTCATCGAAAGATCAGCCCTGATTTTCTCTCATCGAAAGATCAGCTGTGCGTTCCTCTCATGAAAAGATCAGCCCTGCTTTCCACTCAACGAAGGATCACCTCTGCTTTCCTCTTATCAAAAGATCAGCCCTGCTTTCCTCTCATCAATACATCAGCCCTGCTTTCCTCTCATCAAAAGATCAGCCCTGCCTTCCACTCATCGAAGGATCAGCACTGCTTTCCTCTCATCAAAAGATCAGCCCTGAATTCCATTAATCGAAAGATCAGCCCTGCTTTCCACTCATTGAAGGATCATCCATGCTTTCCACTCATTGAAAGATCAGCCGTGCCTTCCACTCATCGAAAGATCAGCCCTGCCTTCCAGTCATTGAAAGATCAGCCCTGTTTTCCTCTCATCGAAATATCAGCCCTGTTTCCACTCATCAAAGGATCAGCTGTGCCTTCCACTCATCGAAAGATCAGCCCTGTGTTCCTCTCATCAAAAGATCAGCCCTGCCTTACACTCATCGAAAGTTCAGCCCTGTTTTCCTCTCATCGAATGATCAGCCCTGCCTTACACTCATTGAAAGATCAGAACTGTTTTGGTCTCATTAAAGGATCAGATGTGCTTTCCTCTCACCAAAAGATTGGCCCTGTTTTCCTCTCATCGAAAGATCAGCCCTGATTTCCACTCATCTAAGGACCAGCTGTGCTTTCCGCTCACCGAAAGATCAGCCCTGCTTTCCTCTCATCAAAAGATCAGCTATGCATTCCTCTCATCAAAAGATCAGCCCTGTTTGCCACTCATCGAAAGATCAGCCCTGCTTCCCTCTCATTGAAAGATCAGCCCTGTGTTCCTCTCATCAAAACATCAGCCCTACTTTCCACTCATCGAAAGATCAGCCCTGTTTTCCTCTCACCGAATGATCAGCTCTGCCGTCCACTCATTGAAAGATCAGCCCTGTTTTAGTCTCATCAAAAGATCAGCCCTGCTTTTGACTCATCGAAGGATCAGTCATGCTTTTGACTCATCGAAGGATCAGATGTGCCTTCTACTCATCGAAATATCAGCCTTGCCTTCCACTCATCGAAAGATCAGCCCTGCTTTCCTCTTATCGAAAGATCAGCTCTGCTTTGCGCTCATCGAAGGATCAGCCATGCCTTTCACTCATCTAAAGATGAGCCGTGCTTTCCTCTCATCGAAAGATCAGACTTGTTTTACTCTCATCAAACGATTAGCCCTGCTTTCCACTCATCGAAGGATCAGCCGTGCCTTCCACTCATTGAAAGATCAGCCCTGCTTTCCACTCATCAAAGGATCAGTGGTGCCTTCCACTCATTGAAAGATCAGCCCTGCTTTCCTCTCATCGAAAGATCAACCCTGCTTTCCACTCATCGAAGGATCAGCCATGCTTTTCACTCATTGAAAGATCAGCCCTGCTTTCCTCTCATCGAAAGATCAACCCTGCTTACCACTCATCGAAGGATCAGCTATGACTTTCACCATCCAAAGATCAACCCTGCTTTCCACTCATCGAAGGATCAGCCATGCCTTCCACTCATCAAAAGATCAGCCCAGCTTTCCTCTCATCGAGAGATCAGCCCTGCTTTCTTCTGAACAGATCAGCCCTGCTTTCCACTCATCGAAGGATCAGCCGTGCCTTCCACTCATCGAAAGATCAGCCCTGCTTTTCTCTCATCGAAAGATCAAGATCAGCGCTGTTCTACTCTCATGAAAGATCAGCCCTGCTTTCCCTTAATCGAAAGATCAGCCCTGCTTTCCTCTTATTAAAAGATCTGCCCTGCTTTCCTCTCACCGAAAGATCAGCCCTGCCTTCCTCTCTCATCGAAAGATCAGCCCTGCTTTCCCTTCATCGAAAGATCAGCCCTGCTTTCCTCTCACCGAAAGATCAGCCCTGCCCTCCTCTCTCATCGAAAGATCAGCCCTGCTTTCCCTTCATCGAAAGATCAGCCCTGCTTTCCTCTTATCAAAAGATCAGCCCTGCTTTCCTCTCACCGAAAGATCAGCCCTGCCTTCCTCTCTCATCGAAAGATCAGCCCTGCTTTCCCTTCATCGAAAGATCAGCCCTGCTTTCCTCTCACCGAAAGATCAGCCCTGCCTTCCTCTCTCATCGAAAGATCAGCCCTGCTTTCCCTTCATCGAAAGATCAGCCCTGCTTTCCCTTCATCGAAAGATCAGCCCTGCTTTCCTCTCATCCAAAGTTTTAAATTTGATTGTGGGACTGGTCAATCAATCACTGGCTTAAATATAAACACAATTCCTTTCAGCGTTCTCTTACTTCAGGCGAATCAGAGCAGCTTCCATCGCCTAGGAGCAGCCAACGAAATAAACGTACAATTGTTGTAATTCCCTCCTGGCAAATCAGCTTTAGTCAGTGAAATAACCGGACATTCGTCAGCATTTCTCCCTCATACACCCAGGCTCAGGACGCCGATGTCATTTCTTGTGTCAGCGCGACGATGACAGACGACGAGCGGGAATCACTGTTCATATCGCGATATTAACAGGGCTCCCAGCAGGAGGTTCACTGCATTCCATTCACACAATTGGTGCTGATTTTTGTATTGAAAAAGACCTGTGCATCATTAGATGAAGTTCGAGGGTGTGAGGAGGTTGACACACAAGCGCCATCCTGCCGCTGTGGCCTCTAGCCTCTCCACCACTGGGGGTATTAACCTAAAAAACCACCCACACAGAAATGAGGACATTAGGTATTTTCTTACCTCTGCGGTTCGATTGGTGTGAAGTCCAGAACTCACTCATCTGCAAACATTAGGCTCCCAACTGCGAACCAAATATTTATGGGTGAAAAGAGGCAGAAACATTTGTATTTGTGTTTATTATGTTTTATATAGCACCTTTCACCAAAGCGCTTTACAGAGAACAATTAACTGCACATTAAAATAGGCAATGGAAATCAGTGTTCAGAGTCAGCCAGTAACAATCAAACAAATGACTGAAGTAAATGCGTTTTTAAAGAAGAGTAGGGAATAGGAGATAATAGATAGAAGAGAGAGAGAGGAAGAAGGTTCCAGTGAAAAGGAGCAAGAAGTTGGAAAGATCGAAAACAGGATTGTGCACAAGAGGCGCGAGGGACATTAAGTCGAAAGTGACCAGCAGAGCGAAGAGTGTGGGAAGGGGAATAGAATGAGAGGAGAGATGCAAGATAGTTAGGGCAAGACCACAGAGAGCTTTGAAGGCAAGACAGAGGAAGTTGTACTTCAGTTGAGAGTAAAAAGAAAGCCAACCAAGTGAGGCAAGAGATGAAGAAATTGAGTCCCAAAGGGAGAGTAGACAGAGAGAACGGAAAGAAGAATGATAGATTGATTTAAGAGGAGCAAGACGTGAGGAAGGAAGACCAGAGAAGAGAACAGAACAGTTGAGAAAAGACTAAGGAAGATACTTGAAGCTTTGTGGCGAGAAAAGTAAGAAAAGGGCGAATTTTGCATATATTGTATAAAGATGAAATCGACAGGCGCGTGAAGTAAGAGAGATATGGTTGGCGAAGGAAAGATTAGCGTCAAAGTAGAGACCAAGATTGCAAGCAGTCGGGGAGATCGGGAGATAGGAGGGAGGAAAGAAAATGGGAGGAGGAGGAGGGCGGGAGAACATTCACGGGAAAGAATATAACTTGTGTTTTACCAGCGTTCAGAGTTAGAAAGTGAGAGGCCATCCAGGACTTAATGGCAGTAAGGCAGGATGAGAGCGATGCATTGATACATGCAGGGGTTCTGAGAGTTTTAGGTATACCCAGTACCATGATCGCGCCTTTGCCAGACAGTGCAAATATCCTTATTTTGTCTTTTGCTTATATGCATGCCTGATGTAGCCCCCTGTACCATGAGGCGCAGCTTTGCCAGACTGTTCCCCTACCATTATTTTGGCTTTTGCTTATATGCATGCCTGATGTAGCCCCCTGTACCATGAGGCGCAGCTTTGCCAGACTGTTCCCCTACCATTATTTTGGCTTTTGCTTATATGCATGCCTGATGTAGCCCCCTGTACCATGAGGCGCAGCTTTGTCAGACTGTTCCCCTACCATTATTTTGGCTTTTGCGTACATGCATACCTGATGTAGCCCCCATACCATGAGGTGTGGATTTGCCAGACTGTTACCCTACCCTTATTTTGGCTTTTGCTTATATGCATACCTAATGTAGCCCCCTGTCACGACTACTGGCCTCACTAGAACAGGCCTTCCCCTTTGCACCCGTCTTAATTCAGCAGCAGGGATATTTTCACACACCCCTTCACATGTACATGGGGCCCTGAAACATTTTTGGGAGCAGGAGTCCTGTGCCAAACAAGGTATAGGCAAGAAGAGGTGTACTTGGTCCAAGCTTGGCGGGCCTGGCACCACATTCATTCCCCATTGGATGGAGCAGCCACTTCCTGTTCTTCCAACATGGAGGAGGGTTAGCCCAAGCAGCATTGACAGGCTGCAGACTTGCTTTTTGGGTGTGGCTGGGTGTGGCTGCCTATATAAGTCACACCCAGGCAAGTGATCTCTGCTTCCATTACACTTCTCTAGCAGCGTGACGCTCACCGGCATTGCTCTTGGACCCTGCAAAGAAGAAACAGCTGTTAGACAGAATATTCCACAAAGGACACGATCTACAATCTCGCGGTACTCACCTTGTAATCCTGAATCCTGGTCAACAACGCTCTGGGGAGTTCCTCATCAGCACAGCTTATCCCGATCCTGCTGGGAAGAAGAAACAAGAGCAGTTAGTGAGTAAAATAGTAACGTGCCCAGGGAAAGCAGCGTTTACTAATCAGAGCAGACCTAAGAAGAAGCAACCTTACTGATATTGGACATCAGAGCAGCGTTCTCAAGCATCATGCCACGCGAACAGACATTGCCATAACCAAGGAAGCAGTGCACAGTGGGACAATCAACAAACAGTGCAAACCATAAAAGAGTGCACACAAAAAGCACAATAAGAAAACACTGCGCACTGTGAAGTGCCCACAGTCCGGCTTTGGCAAACAGTGCAAGAACAGCGCCAGAGGAACAGTAACAACAAACCAACTCATAAGCTTCATTAAATAACCTAATTGAAGCCGCAGCAGGTCTGGGCAGGATACATAACTTCCAACCAGTGACATAACTGGTTCCACATCCACTGCGCCCATGCTAAAGAGTCGCCCCTGCTAAAGAGTAAGAGCAGGATGGAGAGCTTCTCTTCCATCTAAATAAGGTGAGCACAGCCAACAAAGAAGGGATTGTTTGGGGGGTCAGAGAAGGATCAGGGCAGAGGAAAGGGCCTGGCCAACATCTTCCATTCCATAACACAGTTTGTACATCCCTTTCAGAACTCACACCAGAGACTCCAGTTCCCCAGAGGGTTCTGACGCAAGCTCCAGAAGAACAATGTTTCCAGGTGTTCCCGCAGAGCTAAGGTGAGCATAACAACCCCGTACGATGAGGTGGGGCTTTGCCAGACTGTGCACCTACCCTTATTCTGTCTTTTTCTTATGTGCATATCTGAAGTAGCCCCTGTACCATGAGGCACGGCTTTGCCAGACTGTGCACCTACCCTTATTTTGTCTTTTGCTTTTATGCATACCTGATGTAACCCCCATACCATGAGGCGCAGCTTTGCCAGACTGTGCCCCTACCCTTATTTTGTCTTTTGCTTATATGCATACCTGATGTAGCCCCCATACCATGAGGCACAGATTTGCCAGATTGTGCCAGACTGTGCACCTACCCTTATTTTGTCTTTTGCTTATATGCATACTTGATGTAGCTCCAGGACCATGAGGTGTGGCTTTGCCGGACTGCACATCTATCCTTATTTTGTCTTTTGCGTATATGCACACCTGATGTAGCCCCTGTACCATGAGGTGTGACTTTGCCAGATTACGACTCCAAAAAACACCCGCATGTTGGAACCCTTATGCATGATCCCGCACTTTGTACAATGTCAATATGCACTTACTGTAACTAGAGTCTAGATGCCTGAGGGTTTTGTACGCTGCTATAAATGTGAAAATGAAATAAATAAATAAAGCATTGGGTCCAATCCTTCTCTGATATGTGAACTTTCAAGACAACGGAAGACCCTAGATCCAGCCCATCCAGATTCCTAGCTAGGATTGTCCAGAAGGACTTGGAGTCATGGGCAGCAGCTGCAGCGAATAGGGCATCCCACTGCTCCCTGGCTGTCTTGGCCCTTCTGTTTGCCAATTCCTATTTGAAGTCTCTCCTCCTAGACCTGATCTCCAAAGCATTAGAGAGGAAAGCCTTTAGAGCTACAAGGGGAAGCCTCTTTATCTGCTTGCAGCTGATTGGAGAGGCCTCTTTATCTCCATGCAGCTGATTGGAGAAGCCTCTTTATCTCCTTGCAGATGATTGGGGAAGCCTCTTTATCTCCTTGCAGCTGATTGGGGAAGCCTCTTTATCTCCATGCAGCTGATTGGAGAAGCCTCTATATCGCCTTGCAGATGATTGGGGAAGCCTCTTTATCTCCTTGCAGTTGATTGGAGAAGCCTCTTCATCTCCGTGCAGCTGATTGGGGAAGCCTCTTTATCTCCTTGCAGATGATTGGGGAAGCTTCTTTATCTCCTTGCAGTTGATTGGGGAGGTCTCTTTATCTGCTTGCAGTTCATTGGGGAGGTCTCATTATCTCCTTGCACATGATTGGGGAGGTCTCTTTATCTCCTTGCAGCTGATTTGGGAAGCCTCTTTATCTCCTTGCAGCTGATTGACAGGCATGATTTTTCCTAGTCCTATGGGACATACATACTGTCCTGCAATTAGTCAGAACAGAGGCAAAGAATTCAAGATAGTCAGTGGGGAGGACGTAGGGTTCAAGCAGGACAAAAGGTCATCCTTGCCAGAAAGTTCTACCTTACTTGTTAGCTAAAGCTCCATCTCTGCCTTCCAGCGGAGCATCCGGCCCTGTGGTCCCTTGATGAGTGATGGGGTGTATTTAATCTTAGTGTCGGCCACCTCCCTTCCGCCCCACACACATTTAGCGATAGAGATAGATGATCAGTTTCGTGTCTCAAAGCGATCTGTAAGCCACTGACACGAATCCCGCCACTTCATGGGGATCAGGATGAAATCTATGTCACTTCGCTGCAGTCTTTACCATTTATTATTCAATGTCAAGTCCGCACTTCTGGAGCTGCAGGATCCATTTCTCTATCCTTGCTAGAGGATGTAATGCAGACCTATAGAATATTGGGATGAGTGGTGTGTGGTCCGTCAGCACCTTGAAGGCATGTAGAAATGGCTGCACCTTCCATGCCACTGAAATGGCTTTGTTTTCAATTTGGAGACACATTGTCTATGGTGGCAGGTGTGGTTTTGATGTGATTAACCTTTTGAGGGTCGGCAGGGACTCCCATCCTTCTGAAATATGACCCTGAAGAAATTCAATTTGTCTCGGTTGAAGTCGCATTTATTTCAGTTGCACACTAGGCCGTGCTCATTTAGCCTTTGCAGAACTGTTCTTCGTTGGTGGTGGTACTCGACAAGGATTTTTGTGAATATTAGGATGTCATTGCTGACATTAATTGCCACAGGAATGCTGGCTATGAGACCCCTTGTGTTATGAAACACCTCTGCTGTGGAGGAGACCCGAAAGCTTAAGCGTTTATCTCAGTTTAGGCCCATGTGAGAGGAAAACATTGCTATGTAGCGGGAGCATGGGTGTAATTTTAGGGGGGGGGGCAGGGGTGTTTCTCCCCTCCCCCAACTTTCATGGCACACCATTTTGTCCCCATCCATTTGGCTGGGGCACCTTTTCTTCAGATATCATGTCCCCCCCCAACATTTTCAGCAAAGTTACTCCACCTAGCGGGAGACTTGTTCAAGTGGATTTGTTGGTACCCGGAATTGGGAACTATTTTGGAACATCCTTGCATGTCAGTCAGTAGGTGATAAAGAGTGCTTCTGTAATGATTCCTGCCCCTCATGTCCCCAGCCCTCCAGGATGTCAGGCTGGAGTCAGGCCACAATCACCTACATGGCCCTCAAGGGCCTCTCCATCCCTCCAAAGACCCACTTGGAGTCAGACTTGGCTCTTGTGGCACCAGACTCACTCCCTCCCATAGGATAACATTGGGGATTGGACTTGTAGTGCATTGATGGGAACAAGATGGATGCCCCCACATATTTCAGTACCCAGAACTGCATGTGCGGTCTAGTCTTTTGGGTGTGGTTCAGCCCAGAGACACCTGGGATACCCAGAGACTATTTAAGCCCCACCCAGGCTGAGAAACATGCTTTACGTTTTCTACACTGGCAGCGTGAGACTCACTGTGTTCGGATCGGTCTCCAGTAGGCCTGCATCTTTCTTCTGAGCTCAGCTCCTGCAAGAACAAGAACATCGTTAGGAACAGCCTTACCTTGCAGCGCTTCTGCCCATCATTCATCGCTCCTTCTGTTCTGCGGGCATCTTCGGCGGTGTCATTCCCATCCCGGCATGCCGCTTCCTAAGGAAAAAGGGAAAAGAACAGAAAAAACGCATTAGTAAGCATTCTGCAAACCTTCGCTTATTTTTAAATACTGTACGAGCTTCAAACGCTTACCTGAATCCCTGCCGCTCTGGGGGAACTCTGTCTCCGGAACTTCTCATCCATCTGCAAGAGGGAAAAGACACTCCAGGTTAGCGTGGAAACATCTAGAGGCGCCGCATGCCGTGCTTACCCACCGCATTTGTTCTTCATAACCGGCATCCACGCTGAAAATGTTGCGGCACCTAAAAGACACAGAAAAAAAACTCAGTTCAATGCAAATACGAAAGGGGTGCATCGCGCATCGCGCTCTCACTCACCTTCAGCGCTACTCATCTCAGCAGCACGCCGCCATCCCCGGACGCCGGCCATCATCTAAGGAAGGAAAGGAACAAAGTTAGAGAACTGTTCAAAAGACTCATTATACTTACCTGTCGGACTCTTGCCAGTGAAGTAACTAGGCAGCAACGAGCCCGCATCAATCAACGCGCCCCTGCGCTGAAAGCAGGACGGAGAGCACACTATTCAAGAAAACAAGGTGAGCTGTGGATCAAAGGGAAGGGTTGGATCCCGGGGAAGAAGGGGTTCAAGCACACAGAGACAATAGGGAGTTAAACTCTACCAATCCTGTGTTTCAGGCCCAGTCTCCAGTCGAATAGCCTCCAGGGAAGGGTTCGAGGTCGTAAGAGGTCAGAACAGGCTGAGTGACGTCCCCGTGGATACCAGGTGAGCGTTACAGAACGCAAAGCCTCACATCAAAATCCACCTGGGCGTCATGGAAACGTCAGAAACCGACCAGTTAGCCCACATGTTGGGGCAGCTACGTTCCAAAGTACATGCAGCCAAGCAGCAGACCAACACCATGAGTAGAGAGCTGATAGTAGCCAAAGAACTCACTGATGATTTAAGCCGGCAACTTCTCCAGTCACTAGCAGGGCATGCACCATTGCCGGGAAGCGTGCCCTCGATGCCAGCGCCATCAGCCAATCCCGTTCAGATAACCCTTCCTGGGGCAGTTCCCTTGGCCCTGCCCGAACGATTTACGGGGGATCCCAAGAGGTTTGCAACGTTCATGAACCAGTGCCGCCTGCACTTCCTTTGTAGGCAGGGGCCTTTCCGAATGACCAATCACAGGTCGCTTTTGTGCTATCCTACCTGAGTGGTAGTGCCGCTGACTGGTCTGTACCATTTGTGGCCCAAGATGATCCTTTGCTGCAGGACTTCAGGGGCTTTCAGCAGGAGATGGAAAAGCTGTTCGCCCGTCGTACTCATGGGCAGGCATTAGAGAACAAACTTCTGTCCCTATGCCAAGGGAATCAAGACCTATTAACATACATAGCCACGTTCAATAGACTCGTAGTTGAAGCAGAATGGCCAGTGGAGAAGAGAACCATGTTATTTCATCAGGGGTTGCGGGGGGAGCTCAAGGATGTTCTCGCACAAGTAGTGAACCCCCTGAAAGACTGCTCAGAATTCATTGACCTTGTTGTACAACTGGATCATAGGTTGCAGGACCAAAGAGCAAATCGAACCAGACCGGACCCTCGCCCTATGTATGAGCGTTCAAAGTACAATACTGCACGAACAAGGGAAGGTTCGGGAGAACCAATGCAAATCGTGCTGATCAGATCCCCCTTGTCTATAACAGAAAAGGAAAAAAGGAGACAGCAGCAGTTATGTCTGTACTGTGGAAGGTCAGGTAATTTCCTTAAAGAGTGCCCTGTGAGGCCACCAAGGAGGACGGTAGGGGCCATGGACAAGGAAGATACCATCAAGGAATCGGAAAATTCCCCAGCCCAGCAAGTGTAGGGGTCCACTTGTCGAGCGATGAAAGTGAACTACAGACCTCCCATTTTGCACTATCTGTGGTCTTGATCAATCACCAACAACCATCTCGGATGCACGCAGTAAGAGCGTACATAGACAGTGGAGCCGTTGGGAATTACATCGACCAGGATCTCGCGGCAAAGATGGGGCTTACGTTATGCCCTAAATCAACCACCGACACTGTTACCACTGTCGACGGTACGGAAATGGCGTCTGGTCCAGTATCCCAATGCACTACAGCTTTAACCCTACTGTGCCAGGATAGGCACCAATAATCTATCGTTCTCGACCTCATTAAGGCACCACAGTTCTGGCTGATTTTGGGAATGCCATGGTTGGTAGCTCACAATCCTCGAATCGATTGGCAAGCAAAAGAATTGGCCTTTCCCGAGACTTGCTCCCACACATGTTATCGCCAAGAGAAACAACCAATAGACACCAGAACCTCCACGCTTGCGACTGTGGCAATCGGCACCCTACCAAGTGAATACCAGGACTTTCAAGATGTCTTTCAGAAAGAACAGGCTAATACCCTGCCACCGCATAGACCATACAATTGCCAAATCGCACTGATACCCGGCACACAAATCCCTTGTGGGTGAATTTACACACTCACAGAACCAGAAAACCAGCCCCTGAAGGCCTATTTTGACCAATACCTGGCCAACGGGTTCATCCGTCCCTCGAAGTCTCCAGCAGCCAGTCCTCTATTCTTTGTACCGAAAAAGGAGGGGGACTTGAGAACGTGCATCGAATATCGTGCACTGAATCAGATTACCGTAAAAAATTGCTACCCCCTGCCACTGATCCCTGAATTGCTTGATCAAGTCAAAGATGCCCAAATCTACACAAAACCAGAAAACCAGCCCCTGAAGGCCTATTTTGACCAATACCTGGCCAACGGGTTCATCCGTCCCTCGAAGTCTCCAGCAGCCAGTCCTCTATTCTTTGTACCGAAAAAGGAAGGGGACTTGAGAACGTGCATTGAATATCGCGCACTGAACCAGATTACCGTAACAAATCGCTACCCCCTGCCACTGATCCCTGAATTGCTTGATCAAGTCAAAGATGTCCAAATCTACACAAAACTAGACATGAGGGGGGCATATCACCTTGTTCGCGTAAAACAGGGGGACGAATGGAAAACTGCTTTTCGCACCAAATACGGCTTGTCCGAATATCAAATAATGCCCTTTGGCCTTTGCAACGCGCCTGCTGCTTTTCAATACTTCATGAACGATGTCCTACGGGAATTGATTGATGTCTGTGCTCTAGTGTACATTGACGATATCCTAGTATATTCCGCATCAAAGCAGGACCACGTTAAACACGTTCGATCCGAACTGGAGAAACTCTGTCAACACCAGCTCTACGCCAAGCTCGAAAAGTGCTCATTCCACGTCTCCGAGGTGGAATTCCTGGGCTTTATTCTCAGCCCAAATGGAATCCGAATGGATGTACACAAGGTAGATGCTATCCTGAACTGGCCATCCCCAAATTCATTCAAGGGGGTTCAAAGTATGCTGGGTTTTGCAAACTTCTACCGCTGGTTCATCCTAGGATTTTCAAAAATCGTGCATCCCATCACGTCATTACCAAGGAAAAGCAACAAAAAGTTCCAGTGGACAAAAGAAGCCGAGGAGGCTTTCCAGGTACCCAAAGCAAGATTCACATCTGCCCCAATCTTACGCCACCCTCGCCCTGATCTCCCATACCTGGTGGAAACAGAAGCCTCAAGCATGGCTATGGGAGCCGTCCTCTCACAAAAGGACCCCGAAATGGGCCAGTTACACCCTGTTGCCTTCTGGTCGGGTAAATTCACACCCCCTGAACTCAATTACGCTATCACAGACAAAGAACTCCTGGCAATTAAGTCAGCCTTTAAGGCATGGCGGCACTACCTCTTGGGTGCCAGACACACAATCACCGTAATAACTGACCACCGGAACCTCCAGTACCTAAAAACGGCAAAGGCCCAATCCTCACAACAACTACGTTGGGCTCTTTTTTTTGCTGAATATGACTACGTGATTACACTTCGACCAGGGGTAAAAAACGGGAAGGCTGATGCCCTTTCTCGTATGGGGGTAGAAGAGCAAGGGTATCAGACCCCTGACCCAATAGCAATCATCCCGAGTGACAAGCTCCTAGGAATCACAGAAAGAATTACATAAAGAAATCCAAATCCTGATGAGTCTGGAGCAATTACAAGCGTGGAGTGCACAAGGAGAACATTACATGATAAAAGATCAGTTGCCCTACTTCAGGAATCGTTTATTCTTACCAAACCAAGAACTACGAGAACGAGTCATGTCCGGTTATCATGATTCCTTGATCGAGGGCCATCCCGGAATCGCTGAAACCCCAGCCAAGGTAAAACGAAATTATTGGTGGCCCTTGTGGCGTAAAGACATTATCCAATTCATCCTATCTTGTGGAGTGTGTGCTCAAAACAAGTCATCCAAGCAGAAACCGGCTGGGCTATTACAACCATTGGAAATCCCACCAGCACCCTGGCACATGTTGTCCCTCGATTTCATTACTGACTTACCACCCAGTCAAGGGTTTAACACTATTCTTGTGGTCGTGGACCTATTTTCAAAAATGGCACATTTCATTCCTCTTAAGGGGCTCCCAAATGATTCCACTCTGGCAAAGGAATTTCTTGAAGGCATCGTACAGCTCCATGGGTTTCCTTCAGTTTTGGTCTCAGACCGAGGTACTCAATTCGTATCTAACTTCTGGAGAAAATGATGCTCTATGGCCCAGATCGACATCCGGCTATCCACCAGTCACCATCCCCAAACGGATGGTCAAACTGAGAGGACAAATCAGACGCTTGAGCAGTATCTGCGTTGCATGTTACACCAAGCTGAAGGAAGCTAGTTCGACCTATTATGGATAGCTGAATATGCTTATAATAATTCCCTACATACCAGCACTGGGCAGACACCCTTTTATACCATGTATGGCAGGCACCCACGTACTTCTGAGTTGGACGTTCCTACAACCCTGGAAATGCCAGCAGTCAAAACCTTGCACATGACCATTTCTCAAACCATTAAAAAGGCAGCTGAACACCTACTTCAAGCTAAGAATCGCCAAAAGTAGTTTGCTGATCAACACCGAACAAAGGTGCCCAACTACCAAGTGGGAGACAAAGTCTGGCTGGCGTCTAAACACGTGTCCATTAAAGGAGCCCGAACTTTCCGTCCAAGATACCTGGGTCCATTCACCATCACCTCCGTGATAAATCCTGTGGCGGTCAGACTAGCTTTGCCGTCAAACATGCAGATTCAACCTGTGTTCCACGTGTCTCTCCTTAAACCTGTTCAACCTGGGACCCGGGTAGCAACACCACCACAGCCAGTAGTAGTCGCCGGGGAGCCAGAATTCGAAGTCAAGGACATCCTAGATTCAAAGTACGTCAGATCCAAATTATACTACTTAGTAGTCTGGAAGGAGTATGGTCCACAAGTCAGGACATGGGAGCCTTGTGAGTACATCCATGCACCTCGCTTGCGTAGACGATTTCATCAAAACCATCCAACCAAACCAGGACCAGACAGAAGAGCCACCTTGAGAGGGGCCTTGGGGGGAGTGCTGTCATGATTCCTGCCCCTCATGTCACCAGCCCTCCAAGATGTCAGGTTGGTGCCAGGCCACGATCACCTGCATGGCCCTCAAGGGCCTCTCCATCCCTCCAAAGACCCACTTGGTGTCAGACTTGGTGCTTGTGGCACCAGACTAACTCACTCCCATAGGATAACATTGGGGATTGGACTTGTAGTGCATTGATGGGGACAAGATGGATGCCCCCACATATTTATGTTCCCAGAACTGCATGTGCAGTCTAGTCTTTTGGGTGTGGTTCAGCCCAGAGACACCTGGGAAACCCAGAGACTATTTAAGCCACACCCAGGCTGAGAAACATGCTTTGCGTTTTCTGCACCTGCAGCGTGACACTCACCGTGTTCGGATCGGTCTCCAGTAGGCTTGTATCTTTCTTCTGCGCTCAGCTCCTGCAAGAAAAAGAACACCGCTAGGAACAGCCTTACCTTGCAGCACTTCTGCCTATCATTCATCGCTCCTTCTGAACTGCAGGCATCTTCGACGGTGTCATTCCCATCCTGGCACGCCGCTTTCTAAGGAAAAAGGGAAAAGAACAGAAAAAAGGCATTAGTAAGCATTCTGCAAATCTTCGCTTATTTTTAAATACTGTACGAGCTTCAAACGCTTACCTGAATCCCAGCCGCTCTGGGGGAACTCTGTCTCCGGAACTTCTCATCCATCTGCAAGAGGGAAAAGACACTCCAGGTTAGCGTGGAAACATCTAGAGGCGCCACATACCGCGCTTACCCACCGCATTTGTTCTTCATAACCGGCATCCACGCTGAAAATGTCGCGGCACCTAAAAGACACAGAAAAAGAACTCAGTTCAATGCAAATACGAAAGGGGTGCATCGCGCATCGCGCTCTCACTCACCTTCAGCGCTACTCATCTCAGCAGCACGCCGCCATCCCCGGACGCCGGCCATCATCTAAGGATGGAAAGGAACGAAGTTAGAGAACTGTTCAAAAGACTCATTATACTTACCTGTCGGACTCTTGCCAGTGAAGTAACTAGGCAGCAACGAGCCCGCATCAATCAACGCGCCCCTGCGCTGAAAGCAGGACGGAGAGCACACTATCCAAGAAAACAAGGTGAGCTGTGGATTAAAGGGAAGGGTTGGATCCCGGGGAAGAAGGGGTTCAAGCACACAGAGACAATAGGGAGTTAAACTCTACCAATCCTGTGTTTCAGGCCCAGTCTCCAGTCGAATAGCCTCCAGGGAAGGGTTCGAGGTCGTAAGAGGTCAGAACAGGCTGAGTGACGTCCCCGTGGATACCAGGTGAGCGTTACAGAACGCAAAGCCTCACATCAAAATCCACCTGGGCGTCATGGAAACGTCAGAAACCGACCAGTTAGCCCACATGTTGGGGCAGCTACGTTCCAAAGTACATGCAGCCAGGCAGCAGACCAACACCATGAGTAGAGAGCTGATAGTAGCCAAAGAACTCACTGATGATTTAAGCCGGCAACTTCTCCAGTCACAAGCAGGGCATGCACCATTGCCGGGAAGCGTGCCCTCGATGCCAGCGCCATCAGCCAATCCCGTTCAGATAACCCTTCCTGGGGCAGTTCCCTTGGTCCTGCCCGAACGATTTACGGGGGATCCCAAGAGGTTTGCAACGTTCATGAACCAGTGCCGCCTGCACTTCCTTTGTAGGCCAGGGGCCTTTCCGAATGACCAATCACAGGTCGCTTTTGTGCTATCCTACCTGAGTGGTAGTGCCGCAGACTGGTCTGTACCCTTTGTGGCCCAAGATGATCCTTTGCTGCAGGACTTCAGGGGCTTTCAGCAGGAGATGGAAAAGCTGTTCGCCCGTCGTACTCATGGGCAGGCATTAGAGAGCAAACTTCTGTCCCTATGCCAAGGGAATCAAGACCTATTAACATACATAGCCACGTTCAATAGACTCGTAGTTGAAGCAGAATGGCCAGTGGAGAAGAGAACCATGTTATTTCATCAGGGGTTGCGGGGGGAGCTCAAGGATGTTCTCGCACAAGTAGTGAACCCCCCGAAAGACTGCTCAGAATTCATTGACCTTGTTGTACAACTGGATCATAGGTTGCAGTCCAAAGAGCAAATCGAACCAGACCGGACCCTCGCCCTATGTATGTGCGTTCAAAGGACAATACTGCACGAACAAGGGAAGGTTCGGGAGAACCAATGCAAATCGTGCTGATCAGATCCCCCTTGTCTATAACGGAAAAGGAAAAAAGGAGACAGCAGCAGTTATGTCTGCACTGTGGATGGTCAGGTAATTTCCTTAAAGAGTGCCCTGTGAGGCCACCAAGGAGGACGGTAGGGGCCACGGACAAGGAAGATACCATCAAGGAATCGGAAAATTCCCCAGCCCAGCAAGTGTAGGGGTCCACTTGTCGAGCGATGAAAGTGAACTACAGACCTCCCATTTTGCACTATCTGTGGTCTTGATCAATCACCAACAACCATCTCGGATGCACGGAGTAAGAGCGTACATAGACAGTGGAGCCGTTGGGAATTACATCGACCAGGATCTTGCGGCAAAGATGGGGCTTACGTTATGCCCTAAATCAACCACCGACACTGTTACCACTGTTGACGGTACGGAAATGGCTTCTGGTCCAGTATCCCAATGCACTACAGCTTTAACCCTACTGTGCCAGGATAGGCACCAATAATCTATCGTTCTCGACCTCATTAAGACACCACAGTTCTGGCTGATTTTGGGAATGCCATGGTTGGTAGCTCACAATCCTCGAATCGATTAGCAAGCAAAAGAATTGGCCTTTCCTGAGACTTGCTCCCACACATGTTATCGCCAAGAGAAACAACCAATAGACACCAGAACCTCCACGCTTGCGACTGTGGCAATCGGCACCCTACCAAGTGAATACCAGGACTTTCAAGATGTCTTTCAGAAAGAACAGGCTAATACCCTGCCACCGAATAGACCATACGATTGCCAAATCGCACTGATACCCGGCACACAAATCCCTTGTGGGTGAATTTACGCACTCACAGAACCAGAAAACCAGCCCCTGAAGGCCTATTTTGACCAATACCTGGCCAACGGGTTCATCCGTCCCTCGAAGTCTCCAGCAGCCAGTCCTCTATTCTTTGTACCGAAAAAGGAGGGGGACTTGAGAACGTGCATCGAATATCGTGCACTGAATCAGATTACTGTAAAAAATTGCTACCCCCTGCCACTGATCCCTGAATTGCTTGATCAAGTCAAAGATGCCCAAATCTACACAAAACCAGAAAACCAGCCCCTGAAGGCCTATTTTGACCAATACCTGGCCAACGGGTTCATCCGTCCCTCGAAGTCTCCAGCAGCCAGTCCTCTATTCTTTGTACCGAAAAAGGAGGGGGACTTGAGAACGTGCATTGAATATCGCGCACTGAACCAGATTACCGTAAAAAATCGCTACCCCCTGCCACTGATCCCTCAATTGCTTGATCAAGTCAAAGATGCCCAAATCTACACAAAACTAGACCTGAGGGGGGCATATCACCTTGTTCGCGTAAAACAGGGGGACGAATGGAAAACTGCTTTTCGCACCAAATACGGCTTGTCCGAATATCAAATAATGCCCTTTGGCCTTTGCAACGCGCCTGCTGCATTTCAATACTTCATGAACGATGTCCTACGGGAATTGATTGATGTCTGTGCTCTAGTGTACATCAACGATATCCTAGTATATTCCGCATCAAAGCAGGACCACGTTAAACACGTCCGATCCGAACTGGAGAAACTCTGTCAACACCAGCTCTACGCCAAGCTCGAAAAGTGCTCATTCCACGTCTCTGAGGTGGAATTCCTGGGCTTTATTCTCAGCCCAAATGGAATCCGAATGGATGTACACAAGGTAGATGCTATCCTGAACTGGCCATCCCCAAATTCATTCAAGGGGGTTCAAAGTATGCTGGGTTTTGCAAACTTCTACCGTTGGTTCATCCTAGGATTTTCACAAATCGTGCATCCCATCACGTCATTACCAAGGAAAAGCAACAAAAAGTTCCAGTGGACAAAAGAAGCCGAGGAGGCTTTCCAGGTACTCAAAGCAAGATTCACATCTGCCCCAATCTTACGCCACCCTCGCCCTGATCTCCCATACCTGGTGGAAACGGGAGCCTCAAGCATGGCTATGGGAGCCGTCCTCTCACAAAAGGACCCCGAAATGGGCCAGTTACACCCTGTTGCCTTCTGGTCGGGTAAATTCACACCCCCTGAACTCAATTACGCTATCACAGACAAAGAACTCCTGGCAATTAAGTCAGCCTTTAAGGCATGGCGGCACTACCTCTTGGGTGCCAGACACACAATCACCGTAATAACTGACCACCGGAACCTCCAGTACCTAAAAACGGCAAAGGCCCAATCCTCACAACAACTTAGTTGGGCTCTTTTTTTTGCTGAATATGACTACGTGATTACACTTCGACCAGGGGTAAAAAACGGGAAGGCCGATGCCTTTTCTCGTATGGGGGTGGAAGAGCAAGGGTATCAGACCCCTGACCCAATAGCAATCATCCCGAGTGACAAGCTCCTAGGAATCACAGAAAGAATTACATGAAGAAATCCAAAACCTGATGAGTCCGGAGCAATTACAAGCGTGGAGTGCACAAGGAGAACATTACATGATAAAAGATCAGTTGCCCTACTTCAGGAATCGTTTATTCTTATCAAACCAAGAACTACGAGAACGAGTCATGTCCGGTTATCATGATTCCTTGATCGAGGGCCATCCCGGAATCGCTGAAACCCCAGCCAAGGTAAAACTAAATTATTGGTGGCCCTTGTGGCGTAAAGACATTATCCAAGTCATCCTATCTTGTGGAGTGTGTGCTCAAAACAAGTCATCCAAGCAGAAACCGGCTGGGCTATTACAACCATTGGAAATCCCACCAGCACCCTGGCACATGTTGTCCCTCGATTTTATTACTGACTTACCACCCAGTCAAGGGTTTAACACTATTCTTGTGGTCGTGGACCTATTTTCAAAAATGGCACATTTCATTCCTCTTAAGGGGCTCCCAAATGATTCCACTCTGGCAAAGGTATTTCTTGAAGGCATCGTACAGCTCCATGGGTTTCCTTCAGTTTTGGTCTCAGACCGAGGTACTCAATTCGTATCTAACTTCTGGAGAAAATGATGCTCTATGGCCCAGATCGACATCCGGCTATCCACCAGTCACCATCCCCAAACGGATGGTCAAACTGAGAGGACAAATCAGACGCTTGAGCAGTATCTGCTTTGCATGTTACACCAAGCTGAAGGAAGCTAGTTCGACCTATTATGGATAGCTGAATATGCTTATAATAATTCCCTACACACCAGCACTGGGCATACCATGTATGGCAGGCACCCACGTACTTCTGAGTTGGACGTTCCTACAACCCTGGAAATGCCAGCAGTCAAAACCTTGCACATGACCATTTCTCAAACCATTAAAAAGGCAGCTGAACACCTACTTCAAGCTAAGAATCGCCAAAAGTAGTTTGCTGAACAACACCGAACAAAGGTGCCCAACTACCAAGTGGGAGACAAAGTCTGGCTGGCGTCTAAACACGTGTCCATTAAAGGAGCCCGAACTTTCCGTCCAAGATACCTGGGTCCATTCACCATCACCTCCGTGATAAATCCTGTGGCGGTCAGACTAGCTTTGCAGTCAAACATGCAGATTCAACCTGTGTTCCACGTGTCTCTCCTTAAACCTGTTCAACCTGGGACCCGGGTAGCAACACCACCACAGCCAGTAGTAGTCGCCGGGGAGCCAGAATTCGAAGTCAAGGACATCCTAGATTCAAAGTACGTCAGATCCAAATTATACTACTTAGTAGTCTGGAAGGAGTATGGTCCACAAGTCAGGACATGGGAGCCTTGTGAGTACATCCATGCACCTCGCTTGCGTAGACGATTTCATCAAAACCATCCAACCAAACCAGGACCAGACAGAAGAGCCACCTTGAGAGGGGCTTTGGGGGGAGTGCTGTCATGATTCCTGCCCCTCATGTCACCAGCCCTCCAAGATGTCAGGTTGGTGCCAGGCCACGATCACCTGCATGGCCCTCAAGGGCGTCTCCATCCCTCCAAAGACCCACTTGGTGTCAGACTTGGTGCTTGTGGCACCAGACTAACTCACTCCCATAGGATAACATTGGGGATTGGACTTGTAGTGCATTGATGGGGACAAGATGGATGCCCCCACATATTTCAGTTCCCAGAACTGCATGTGCAGTCTAGTCTTTTGGGTGTGGTTCAGCCCAGAGACACCTGGGAAACCCAGAGACTATTTAAGCCACACCCAGGCTGAGAAACATGCTTTGCGTTTTCTGCACCTGCAGCGTGACACTCACCGTGTTCGGATCGGTCTCCAGTAGGCTTGTATCTTTCTTCTGCGCTCAGCTCCTGCAAGAAAAAGAACACTGTTAGGAACAGCCTTACCTTGCGGCACTTCTGCCCATCATTCATCGCTCCTTCTGTTCTGCAGGCATCTTCGACGGTGTCATTCCCATCCTGGCACGCCGCTTTCTAAGGAAAAAGGAAAAAGAACAGAAAAAAGGCATTAGTAAGCATTCTGCAAATCTTCGCTTATTTTTAAATACTGTACGAGCTTCAAAAGCTTACCTGAATCCCAGCCGCTCTGGGGGAACTCTGTCTCCGGAACTTCTCATCCATCTGCAAGAGGGAAAAGACACTCCAGGTTAGCGTGGAAACATCTAGAGGCACCACATACCGCGCTTACCCACCACATTTGTTCTTCATAACCGGCATCCACGCTGAAAATGTCGCGGCACCTAAAAGACACAGAAAAAGAACTCAGTTCAATGCAAATACGAAAGGGGTGCATCGCGCATCGCGCTCTCACTCACCTTCAGCGCTACTCATCTCAGCAGCACGCCTCCATCCCCGGATGCCGGCCATCATCTAAGGAAGGAAAGGAACGAAGTTAGAGAACTGTTCAAAAGACTCATTATACTTACCTGTCGGACTCTTGCCAGTGAAGTAACTAGGCATCAACGAGCCTGCATCAATCCACGCGCCCCTGCGCTGAAAGCAGGACGGACAGCACACTATTCAAGAAAACAAGGTGAGCTGTGGATTAAAGGGAAGGGTTGGACCCCGGGGAAGAAGGGGTTCAAGCACACAGAGACAATAGGGAGTTAAACTCTACCAATCCTGTGTTTCAGGCCCAGTCTCCAGTCGAATAGCCTCCAGGGAAGGGTTTGAGGTCGTAAGAGGTCAGAAGAGGCTGAGTAACGTCCCTGTGGATACCAGGTGAGCGTTACAGCTTGTGGGGTAGGGTTGTGGAGTGCCTCTCTCCCTTCACTGTCTTTTAAGACATACGCATATCAGTGCATATTCTTACTTGGTCTGACCACTTGCATGCCACTACTATTGGGGATAACGGGTGTTGGGCCCCTCCACCTTTTGAATAATGTCAGTCTCCTCCTGTTTCAGTAATTCTTCCTCCATTTTGTTTTGCAGATAGACGTTTTGTCTACGTGGAGGTGTACTTTGTGTGATGATAGGCATAGGATGTCTTCCAACTCTTCTTCATAGGCCTCCAACATGAACTGGATCAGTCTCAAGTCTTCAGCAGTGTTTCACCTTAGGGGCTAGGGGGGCGTAGTTGTTTCAACAGGTGTCACGTACTGTTTCCCTGTGGCTCTTATGTCGCCATAAAATCCTCACTTTGGTAGATCTAATTTGGGGTTGAGGCTTCACTAGTCAAAATGGTGACCTGCCCATTACGTTGACAAAGGCTCCTGTATCAATGAGAACCAGCATGGGATGAGTATTCTGCAGGGTTCTATGTCGTGTTACGGACATGAGCTTGTTCGGAAAAAAAATATTTCAACATTATTTTTTTAAAAACATTGATTTTTTAAATAAATATATATATGGGGGCTCCCCCCAAACTCCTCCTTCCGTATATTAATAATCCTACTCCAACCACCTCCACACCCCTTTTAACCCCTTCCCCCCTCTATATTTTGATGAGTTTTTTCAATGTAATTTAGTTGAAAATAATTACATCGAAAAAACTCCTGGGGATGAAACAACGCGATACCATTCTGCAGCCTGGCTAGCTAGCATCCCAGAGCTGAAATCAGACAGCGGTCCATTACCTTTCGCGTAGGTAGAATAGTTCCATGACCACCACACCTTGACAAAATGGTTGAAAGGGCCATATTTTCAGCATTCAGCACCTTTTCCAGCGCAGTGGAATTCACGCGGTAGGTTCCTGCCACAACAGTCAGAAAATGTTGAGTTTCTTGTTGTGATGTTTGTGGTAGCACTTCTTTGGGCCCTGTTGTAGGCTGTCCCCTGGCTTCTTTCAGAGTTGGGTCTTCCGCACGGTATGGTCCTCTGCCACGGCCATGGTTTCCATTTTCTTTGGCCGCACTTCTGTCCACTCATTGGAGTGACCCAGGCTAAGATGCTCTGCAAGGAGAGGCCTCATTCACACATGATTTGCCTCCTCGGCTTGGTTGAACGCAAGTCCTGCCCCTTGTCTTTTTCATTAATTGGGACGGGAGGATAGCTCTGTGGCAACGTGTGGGTCTTGGAAGCAAGACCACGCTGAACAAACACAGGTTTGAATCCTGGCTCCGCGCTTATAAAAAAATTAAAAAAACACGTAAAAAATAACCGACTCTTACACATTAAAACTAGCGCCTAGATACCTGTGGGTTATGTGCACTGTAAATAAATGCAAAAATAAATAAAAAAACGGTCGGAGCATGAAAACCAGGTGGAGAAAGCATGTTCCAGGTGGTGAAAGCACGTTTGTAAGGCCTTGATGGGCTGCCAGCCTTACCTGGCAGAGCCGTAATCATTCTAAATTTACATCGACATATGAGTAAAAGTATTTGGCGAGAGTTCTTTTTGGTAGGCTGTACGAATTGTCTGCAGCAGTGAGAGTTTTAAACACCTGGTATACATTGATGCATGCAGGGGTGTTGCTAGGTCTGGAAAAGATCTGGGGCTATGCTAATGTCAGGACTCGGCTAGCTAGCCTTTTGGTTATAACCCCTCAGCTTCTATCCCAGGCTACAAACAAAAGACCCAGGACGATAGCCCCCCAATCTCGCTCAAGCAACACCTCTGGATGCACGCATAAAATAACGCTGCTGACCATTTTTCATCATCATAAGTTTGTTTGGTGTTGGCAAAGTTCCAAGCATCCCACCCCCATTGACAACTTCCGGCCTAGGGATGACAGAGCCTCTGGTAGTTCATACTCTAGTATTGGGGCTTACATTGCTAATGTTCTCCCTCCTGGTTGTGGGGGGTGGGAAGAGGTGATTGGCCATCTCCCGTGTCCCCCATCCTGTCTCGTTCACAAGTTGCTGTATCCTTTGAAGTGGGAAAGTACACTGGAGCATGTTCCTAGAGTGGGGCACAGCAGTGTGCCATGCTGCTGAAATAATGATTGTCTAGTCCAGAGGGCCAGAAACCTGAAGGGGTTTCAGGATATCCCTCATCAATTATCATGAGCCAAAATGTGCATGCATTTAGAATCATTCTATGCAAATGCATCTCATGAATATTAATGAGGGGTATCCTGAAAATACGAAATGGATCTGACTATCGAGGCCTGGAGTTGGACAACCCTCGCTTGTGAAGTGCCGGCAGGTGTCCCACCTGTGCCCAGGGTGCTCCCTTTAATTTGTGCGGTGGCATTTCCTCATGCCACCACGTGCTTGGGTGTAAGTCTTCATGCATGAATGTGGACTGGTCACTCCCTGCGCTGGCCGCTTGATTTGCAAAACCCACTCACGTCATAACAGAGGCATGCACAGCTATCTGGTAACTAGGCGGGGCAAAGATGAAGAGAACAGGAAGAGAATGAGAGACTGTGGGTACTATTAATATCACAAACTAGGGATGACATGCAACACTGGCAGGAGAGAGCAAAAACATTGCGCCTCACTCCTCCGACCTATAGCTGGAGATGGGAAAGGAGTCCATGTTCTTTACCTACCTCACTGGGTGTGGTGCTTTCATCCAATCAGTGTTGGCGATCTAGCCTAGCCATGGAGCATGTGTACCAAGGCAACAACATCTAATACTGGTTAGCCGAAGCACACTGGTTGAATGCACCAGAAACAGTGAAGAGCAATTAGGACACAAGAAGCCAACTTGCTGCAAAAATAGCACATATATATAAGCAGCAAAGTTTGGGCCGCTAAGGTGCTTAAGGACCTCCTCTCAGCCAAAACTAAAAGTCATGAGAAAGGAAATGTATTATTTTGCAGATGGTGTGGAGTATGATATCCCTACTAGCACGCACACAGACTTCTAGAGCAGGCCCGCCTCCACCCCCTGGGGCTCCCCCAGAGACCTAGTCCTGCCACACCAGCGGACCCGTTCAGCATAGCCCCTGCACAGAAGGGTACCCCCTTATGAATTCACTCCCCTGCCTACCACACTGAAAGTAACACTCAGTTGCAAGTCCTCTGCAACCCCAGCACACCAGAAGCCGCTTGTGGTGAACATGTCTCCGGAGTCTTCGGGGTGATATAGGAAGGGAACGTGCACCGTAAAGCTCAATGTGTTAAACCTGCACACAAAAACAATGATACCTTTGCAAGCTGCATAAAACCGAACGCTATCAAAAGTGTCAGAACAGGATCTCCACATAACATTCCCTAAATGCTGTACAGTGTGCCGGGTCCAGGCTGCCTTCCCTGACGGCATCACTGACTTCCACACCTCAGTACCTTTCCACACTTTGCTGGATTTTCAATACATTAGCATCTAAATCCTGCTGATCAGCCTTGATGACCTCTTTGTCTTTCCACCTCGTTCCCCGTTAGCTCATCAGTGTCTCCCACTCCCGCTGCAGTGCTGGTCGTTAGCCCCCTCCTTCCTGCTTCTTCACTGAAGTGGTGCCATCATGGCAGGTTGTTGACTGGGCCTGGGATACAAAAGGACTGATGCGCTGTTCTCAGAGTCTCTGGCAGATCGCCTGTATGACCAGTGACTGGAGCTTTGCAACTTGAATGTTCCTTTGACTTCCTTTGACTCCGGCTACTGGCATGAATTCCTGGCCTTACTGCTGTCTACCAGTGTTGGGTTGTGTTGACTCCAACTGCCCCAGACAGCTTTCCTTTAAGGTTTTGGGATGCAGCTGCAACTTCCTAGTCAAGCAAAGAGATTTAGACCACAGAAAATGTATTAGCAGGTGGCCTAGTGCTAGCAGTTCTCGTTGGCGTGGCAGAATGCCTGTGTATCCATTTGTAAATAGCTTTAACACATATTAGAATCACCATATAGCCATACACAAAGAGCAACAAAGTATTCACATAGTGGCTGCAGAGGTTAAAGATAGGCTGATGTGTCTTGCAAATAGTGGTAGTGTACGTTGTTATGTTTCAAGGGATTTGCGAGTCGGTAGCTGTCACACATAGGCATGTGAGATGGAGAAATGATGGGGTAAAAACATGTTCGAGGGCTAAAGTAGCAGGATTTCCTCCATGTTGGATTTTAGAGCATGTTACAGGATGCATGTTTGAAAGTATGAGAAACAGGCTCAACATGAAACTGCAGCTCTGTCTTGTTAATTCTGAGACCAGTCTCCCTTCCTTCCCCACAGAAAGAAATTATGATGTCAAGGTCACAGGCAACTGCGCTGTGTCGATCCAATTGTTAATTGAGTCAAGCTGCAAAGCTCGGAGGAGATGGGAAGGGGGAATGTTGGGTTCAGGGAGGAAGAGTAGGGACGCGCCTTTTGAAGACTAAATTAATGTGAGCAAGACATTGGGTCTGTGATGCCCAGAGGCTTGGTGAAGATTTAGAGCACTATTGCCCTCACTCGAAGAGCTGTCATCCTATTTGAACTGCAGGCACCCGACTCTCGGGAAGAATAAATAAGCAAAATTCAGACATAAGAGTGGTGCCCTGATCACATCATTAAGGGGCACCTGGGTTTCCAGAGAGATAATGGGGCAGGCCTGTACCGTGATTTGGGATGGGACAAGCAAAGGTGATGCCAATGCATTTATCTACAAGGTTAGTAAGCTGTTTGTGTGCCACTGTGTCTGGTATAATGAGGAGGGCCATTGTATTATCAAATCAGAGTTGACCTTGTAATTCAAATTTTGATCAGAATCCAATGGAGGAGGGGGGCGCGCTGTTACGCGGCTGGGAAATGGCTGCCGCCTGAAAGAGCTCTGACACAGGCCGACCAAACTCGCAGATTAATCCTGCTTTGCCAGCATAAGATTTTGAACCAATGGATCCACATGAAATATGAGCATTCACAGAAACAAATTGAGTACCCTGTGTTGTGGTGGGTGACCCCCACTGAACCCTGCTCTCTCGACCATAACCACGCAGCCCATGCTTGGGTAAATAGAAGGCCCAGGTGAGTGTGCGCACTTCCGGATCTCCAGGCTGCGAGCCTGGCAGCGAGAGCGTCCGCCGGAGGTACAGGTTTGCTGTCGCACAGACACCGAGGAGAGACCGCCGTCTGGTGTGGCTGCTGCTGTGGGGGTGCTGATCCCGAGGCTCCTGATTGTGGGCGCCCCCTATGCCGAGTGTGCCGTGCTGCCCATCCTCCACAGTCCGGCAGCGGGGACGAGCCTGGTCGCCTTGATGCGTCTCTGCTTCCTGTCCGTCCTGAGCAGGATTCCCCCGGGCTTGCCAGAGGACCTACTGAAGAAGATCCCCTCTTACCCGCCAGGACCCCGCTGCAACCCTGCACCTCTGTGGATCCTTCCCGCCGGGGCCTGGCTGCATCGAGAACTGTGTGGCCCCCCGATCGTGGTGTCAGACCAGAGCCGGAGCCTCAGACGGGTGGCAGGCCCTGCGGCGCTGCCGGCGCAGGTATGCTGTGTTACAGCATGATTTAAACCTTGCTGGCGTTTGCATAACTGCCGACATTTCTACCAATCCTGCACATTCCCGAGGCGTGCCCGGGGTACCTTCTCCCCGCAGAGTACAAGGCAGACCTTGCCACCAGGGAGAACATTGCCCATAATTGCCTGCAGTTGCCCATGCTGCTGCTGGTGCCCTGGTGTTCGGGGGGTCCCTGGCCCGTGGCGCTGGATGATGGTGGTGTGGGCTTAACCCCTGAGCCTTAAACACACAAATACTGCCATTCCCTACCTTCACTCTCCTCTCGCACATTTACCCATAGAGAGACACTGGATGCCGCATTGTATGGGACTCTCTGAAGTCGCACCACTCGGCGGCTGCTGCGTGACGGGTGGAGGACATCGACCTTGCACTATGAATCACCTGGGCTGAAGCCCCCCTTGCATATTCTTATTCCCGCTGTTTCCTCCACCACCCTCCTCTGTGTTTACCGCACTAAACACGTTGATCAGCCGGGGCAGCGCACTATTAGTGTGGTCTGTTGAGACTGGTTGGTCTGCCTTTACGATCCTGCAGTCTTTAGCCCCTCCTACACCCATAAGGAGGTGTTACATTTCTGGAATCTTGAGCCCCCGGACACTCTCTGGTGCCGTAGGGCAGGGGGTACTAGTATTCACATCCTTCTGGAAGCAGCTGTGCGGTGGGCAATTCATGGAAAGTTAGTAATTGGCTGCTCCTCATATCTACCATCTCTACTCTAAACATCCTATATCCCTCCTCCTTTTGGGGCATTAGAACCATCCATCTGCTAGTACAGACCCCCTGCAGATTCGCAACTCAGATTCTTCATTGAACAAGACCGAGTGGTCGATCTTCATTCTTCAACAGATCCAACTGCGGGACTTGAGGCTCGTCTGGCACTCAGATACTGTCCTCCTCCCCAATCTACTTATCCTGTCTATATATGGGGAATCCTAAAAGCCAGTCCAAGATGGAGCAGTTTGCTAGGGCGGACCAGCCCAAACCTCTTCCCCCCGACCCTCCAGGACCCTCTAAGTTAGATGCCTCCACCCTAAACCAGACGCTGCTGGCCCTGAAAAGCAGCACAGACAATCTGGGAGCTAAAATAGACACGCTCACTTGTAAGGTGGACATTTCTGCAACCCAAATTGAAAAGTTGTGTGGCCGTATGACTGAGGCGGAGCAGCACATTGGAGTTGGCGAGGACCAGAGCGAAACTTTGCCACATGAAGTGGCTTCCCTCCAACAGAACTTAAAAAAGGTGATGGTCAAGAATGATGACCTTGAGGGGAGGTCCAGGAGAAACAATATTAGGATTACCAGAATCCCAGAGTCTACCCCAATTGACAATACAGTGACCTTTATTGAGAAACTCCTACTGGAAATCCTTGAGAACCCTCCTGTCATGCACATGTTCATGGTGAAAGAGCACACAGGTCTGCCGCGGCCATACCCCCTCCCGGCAGCCCGGAGAGACCGATAATTGCTCGTATTTTTAATTACCGGGACAAAGACATACTCCTCTGCTGCCAGAGAAAAGGGGGAACTAAGAGGGTCTCGGCAACGATACAACTGTTCTCCGACTTCACCCCACAGGTGCAGGAGTAGAGGAGGTCATTTCAGACTGCCAGGGATAATGGGGAGACCCTTAGAATATTTCAGGATTATTATAATAGACTCTATACCTCCCAATCCGTAGTTACCCGGGAATCCATTTCCAAATACTTGAATAGAGTTGCCCTGGGTTGGCTGGACCCTGCTATCAATACGGCTCTGAATGAACTGCCCTCTGATGAGGAGTTCTGAAAAGCGATCCTCTCTTTACCCAACGGTAAGGCACCTGGGTTAGACAGCATTACGGCAGAGCTATATAAAGCTTATGCAGATCTGTTAATCCTCCAACTGTGGACGATGTATGAGGCAACAAGCTTGAATGGAGCCCTCCCGGAGTCCACGAAGACCGCTCATATTAAAAGTCCTCTTGAAGCCTTCCAAAGACCCATGCAAATGCTCCTCCTACAGGCGGTTATCCCTGATGAACACGGATAATAAAATCCTTGCTAAAATACTAGCTGATAGGCTTCTCACGCATATACCTGTGCTGGTCCTTCCGGACAAAGCAGGCTTCGTCCCTGGCCGCTCCACTCAGGATAACCTGCAACGTTTGTTCTCTATTATGCACAACGTAGAGCCATCTGTCCCAATTGTACTAGCCGCACTTGACGCCGAGAAGGCAATCAACTCTGTTGAGTGGGCCTTCCTCTTTTAGGTTCTACGCAGGTTGGTTATTGGCACTGCGTATTTTAGCTGGGCTAGATCATTATACTCGACCCCAATCGCCAAAATATATATTAACCGGATGCTATCTGAAAGCATATATCCAACGCGTGGGACAAGTCAAGGGTGCCCATTCTCCCCGGTCCTTTTTGCCGTGGCTGTCGAGCCCATGGCCTGCGCTATTAGGGAGTTTCATGCCCATAGAGGAGTCAGAATCAACTCGCACCTTTCCATTATTTCCCTCTATGCCGACGATATGTAACTCTATGTGAAACACCCCAAATGCAACATGCCCCCCCGGTCGAGGAGATAGCACTTTTTGGAGCCTTCTCCAGGCTGAGTATTAATTGGTCCAAATATGAGGCCCTCCTCCTGACTCCCAGTGTTGTGAGGTCAGACATACCCGACGAATCTTGATGGTGTCCGGACGGCATCTGCTATTTAGGGGTACGGGTGACCACCTCCCCTACAGAGTTGTATAAACTCAATTGCACTGTAACCCTGGAACAGATAGAGCATAGGGTGGACACTGGATCCGTCTACACATCTCCCAAGCAACGCGTATGGCCCTAGCTAAAATGGTGATTCTCCCTAAATTTTGATATGTTTTCAATAACGTTCCTGTGTGACCACCATCCTGCTCTTGTTCTCGTCTCAACAGCTTAATGATTCACCTAATCTGGGCAGGGGGGTCAGGCCAGAATATCGTACGCCACTCTGATTCTACCATATGAGCGCGGCGGTCTGGAATTCCCCGATTTCTGCTCAGATCTAGTACTCAGCATATTAATGCATTTTCTTGCAACACTTTGAAAGATTGGGGGTCAGAACATTAGGTGATCTATTGCAACAGAAGCGATTCATCACTTGGGATGATCTAAAGGGTAGAGGTGAATGCACGGCTGTTACGCAATTATTGTACCTAAGGCTTCGAGAAGTAATTAGGACCAGATGGGTTAACTTGCCGGCGCATCGCTCTGGGTTGGAAGCAAGACAACGCAGAGCAACACAGGTTCGAATTACAGTCCCGGACTAAGAAACTGATCTCTAGTATCCAGCGCATTATAAAAGATTAACTAGTTCATTAGGATTAATTACATTAAGAGGGGCCAACCAACAAAAAGAACGCTGTTTTCGGATTAAATTATGCCTTCAAAATGCAAACATTGATGCAGATATTAAGTCCACCAGTTGAAGTAGTGATCTGAGTTGGATCGGGGTTGGAATCCTGTGATGGAAATGTTTGAAACCTTCAGTCTTTTCTCCCCTGACATTTCCGGCTAGGCCCACGCCCCCACCCCCTTACTCACCTTGCGGAGGCACACTTCTCTGTATGCCGCCGACTCGCTATGTCCCTGCCATGCCTGTTCCCTTTCACTTCCATGAACGGGAACGGCGCCGCAGGGTCCTTTCCGTCACGTTGTACATTATGTTACATGAAGTCCTCACAAATTCATGGCACAGAGGCCGGTGTGAGAACCATATGGTAGGTAGATTCCCACAGTAGGAAGAACGCACCCAATGGAGGCCTCAATGAAGTGCAAAGTAGGCGTATTGCATCAGCACGTTCATAGTCGGGAGGATAGCTCAGCGGCAACGTGCTCGCCTTGGAAGCAAGCCGCACAGAGCAACCCAGGTTCGATCCCCGGGTCCGTGCTTAGAAACCTCTGGGTATTAAGCGCGTTATAAATAACCTATCATATCATATCATTGTCAGATATGCTTCTCACTCCAAATTACTGTTCCGCAAGTGCTGTTGCGATTCACGCAGCCAGTGTTATATCCCGGTAAGTTCCCTAGCAGATAACTAAGCAGCAGTGAAGGGTGAGGGCTGGAAGGTTTTGACTGAATCCTGGCCACAAGCATTGTTCTAGGCAACTCTTGCGGCCATGTTATCAGTCTGCCATGACATCACAGGAAGCAGACGAGGCTGAAACACGCCTGGGGTTGCTTGTGCTCTCGTGCAGAAGGGGTGTGGCCAAGCAGTTGAAGCTGGACTGCCCCTGTTGGGCTGGGACCAATCCTGATTGGCACATGGTGTTCCCCTTTCCGTGACTGCTTGGCAGCTTGAAGTGCCATGGTCAGAGAGTGGGGTTGCCCATGCAAGAAGTTAAGAATAATTATGAACCTTCCCCCATCACTCATTTATTTTGCACTGGTATATGAAAATGGGGTACATCACTCCTGTGAGCACACTAGTTAAAAGGCAGACATGTAGAGTAATGACAATGCATGTACTTTAAATATGAAGGGTTTTGAGCAACATAGAGTGCGCTTACAGCATTGGTAGGATGAGTCAGGGCACTCTCTGTCAGACATAGTGACAGCACACTTGAGCTATTTCTTTAAAAAGTTCACACTTTCTTAATTCCAAACCTACTCATGTTTTTTAATGTTTTATTCCAGGATTCGTATCATTAGTCCTTGCTGATTTCCTGTATTGTTTTGGTGATGTCACAAGGCAGAGAGAAGGCAGAGGAATGCCAGACTGTGGTTCACCACATTCATTTAGATAAAGTAGGGGTTACAAATAATGCCTAACTGGACCTACAGGTAGGACCCTATAACACATATGTGTTCTAGCTCTATTCAACAGCGTACAGGTTTAAGCAGGCACAGAACAGCGGTAGCCGATACCTAGTCTGAAAAGTTACTCAAGGTCACAAGTCCAGGAGCCCTGGTTTAAGTATTGTTACACCCTAGATACAATTCAGAGTCACTTGCAGCTAATGAAGGTCAAAGTGTTCAAACATGCTTCTGGGGGCACACCATTGGTGCACTGTTAGCCCTCCTGAGCTTGATGCACTGCTAGACATTGCAGGCTTGGTGCACGGTTGGCCCTCCTGAACTTAATGCACAGCTAGACATTGCGGGCTTGGTGCACGGTTGGCCCTCTTGGGCTTAATGCACATCTAGACATTGCGGGCTTGGTGCATGGTTGGCAATCTGGCATTGATGCACAGATATACATTGCAGGCTTCGTGCACGGTTGGCCCTCTTGGGCTTAATGCACATCTAGACATTGTGGGCTTGGTGCATGGTTGGCAATCCTGGGATTGATGCACATATAGACACTGCAGGCTTGGTGCATGGTTGGCAATCCTGGGATTGATGCACAGATAGACATTGCAGGCTTCGTGCACGGTTGGCCCTCTTGGGCTTAATGCACATCTAGACATTGTGGGCTTGGTGCATGGTTGGCAATCCTGGGATTGATGCACATATAGACACTGCAGGCTTGGTGCATGGTTGGCAATCCTGGGATTGATGCACAGATAGACATTGCAGGCTTCGTGCACGGTTGGCCCTCTTGGGCTTAATGCACATCTCGACATTATGGGCTTGGTGCATGGTTGGCAATCCTGGGATTGATGCACATATAGACACTGCAGGCTTGGTGCATGGTTGGCAATCCTGGGATTGATGCACATATAGACACTGCAGGCTTGGTGCATGGTTGGCCCTCCTGGGCTTCATGCACAGTTAGACATCGTGGGCTTGTTGCACGGTTGGTGTTAGGTAAGATTTGCACAGAACTGTTAAATCTTCCTTTCCTGGTTCAACCCCAGAACTTTTTGCTTTACTAGTGGGATATTTTTCATTAATACCCCAGTGAGTTGGAACCTTTTTCCACACTCACCTAATCTTTAACTCTTTTTATGGGTGTCATTTTTAAGACTCTCCATAGTGTCTTTTTAGAGTTATCATGTCTAACACCTTATTGGCAATAAGTGCCTGTTGTTGCTGGGTTGCCCTAGGGCCTCCCCATTTAACTTTCTTGTGCTAACCTTGAGAGAACTACAGTTCCCAAGGATAGAAAGGATCTTTGGATCCCTTTTACACTTTATTCTGTGAAACCAGCCCACCCCACCTTATGTGGAGTGCTGGGGAGATACAATGTATCCCCTTTCACACTAAAACTGTAACAGTTCTGTTACAGTGACAAGCTCACCTTTAATGGCTGGTGGCAGTGATACCTTGTATTAATTTGGTGCACCTTTACCGCGGACTGTGTTCACAGCTACAGTAAAGGGACCTAAGGGTGTCAATTTTTACCAAAATGGCCCCTGTCTTCTTTTTTTGGTGCCATTTTAGTGTTTCTTGTCATTTCTTGTTTATTCCCCTGACATCCACGGTGGGAAATGCCTTTATGTGATTTCTGACATCAGCGGGAGTCCCCTGGACTCCCTGCTCAGGCTCCAGTCTGTCTGTGAGAGCAGGAAGTGAGGGAGGAGTCCAAAACTCCCCAGCCCTTTGTCTTACACCCTGATTGAATGGGGGCAAATCCCAGTGGGGGGCTGGCTGTCCTGATTGGACAACCAGACCGCCCCTTCTTGTAAAATGCGGGGAGAGATTGCAGAGGTTGTGCTGTAATTCCTGAAGAATACTGCAAACCTGGAAGCTGAAGATATGTCGACCACTGGAACTTAAACTAAAAGGGATGACGAAGGAAAAGCGGCAGAAACGATTTCCAGCAACCAGAGAGCCTGCTGTGTAACCGGAGCCTGCTGTAGCCCCTCCTTCCAATCAACCTGGGGACTCTGAAAATAACAACCCTGACCTAGAGCCTGGTGAGACCCACTAGACTCAAGAAGACCTGTATTTTGAGCCATCCCACGTGTTGCTGCATCCTTGGGTTGTGCAATACCCCAATATCCCGGGAACTCAAACCATTGTGCACAGTCTTCCGAATTCCGAATCTCGCTGAAACTTCACGGGCATCCTGGTGTATCTCCAGAGACACGAATTGAGTCTGAAAAGTCCCCTCACAGGAGTGCTAGACCTTTGTAACGACAAGAATTCAACTGTGATTTTCTGTCTTCTTCTGTGCTCCCCGAAAAGGCGCCAAATTCGCAGAACTGCATTTAGCCGCAAGGGAAACCTTGCTTAGAGACTTCTTCATTGATCCCTGCTGCTAAGTCCCTTCTGAGGTCTTGTGTTCAGTCTCCACAACACAGAATCCATTGACCAGGTATTTGTCTGCAGACCCTGAAGTTCTCCGACTGCAAAATCTTCTTCAATGCTGAGGTACTGTGTTGGCTTGGGTATGTACTTACCTTAAGCCTGATAGGATTTCTGTGTAGCTGTGGGTTGTTTTCTTTGATGGGGAGGCCTCTCATCCAGTGCACCCAGTCCCACTGCTAGAATCCTGCTGGGGTGTCTTCTGCGAAGCCCCTGAACCCTCTTCTAACTTTAAAGTACAGTACTTACCTGTTTGCCCAGTTTTCCTAAGGAAACTCTGACTTTTGCTACTGAAGAACCTATTCTGACAATGCCTGTTGGTCACTAGTCCTAGTGACCCCCCTTCTGCCACTGAGAACACTCATGCTCCAAGAATAAGGGAAAGACTTTGAAGGGATTGGGACTTCTGCCTAGAAAAGAAAATAAGTGTTTTAAAAGTTACTTACTGGTAACTTTGGCCTCATTACACGGTAGGCGGTAAACCATGGCGCTATTAGCGCCATGGTTCATGCCAGTAATTTACCGGTACCGCCTTTATGGAAAGGGGAATTACCGCCCCATTCCAAGGTTGGCGGGGCGGTAATTCCCCCTTCCACCATTGGCCTTCCCCATTCCCATTTTTGCCCCATAGGGCATAATGGGAATAGGGAAGGCGCTAATTACGGTACCGCAAATTGCGGTACCGTAATTAGCTCCCTGGGTCCCTTTGCGGGTTGGTTTTTAACGCCTGCAAAAAGCAGGCATTAAATTCCCCAACCCACAAAGGGACCTCGTAGTAAGGCGGTAAGGATTTACCGGTACCGGTAAAATACCGGTACCGGTAAACCCTTACCGCCTACCATGTAATGAGGCCCTTTAACTCTAAGAGTGAACAGTTACAAAAGTTCTTACTGATCTTGAATGTGTGATGCACTATTCTTAAATGTATGGTTAACATCTTTTCTTCCTTAGCCACTGTTTTGCCCGTCTAATAGAAAGTAGATGTGAAGTTACATTACTCTCCTGTGATTAGGTTGTGGCTCTTCCCAAAAGTAAAGTGTTGGTATAACCAGATTAGTCCCTTGAGGATAATTGTATGAATGTCCCACAACTGGGTCTTGCTTCCCATGACTTGCTGTTAGCCTGACCTTAATAGGTCTGCATTAGGTTGTTGCCTACCTAGAATAACTATTCACGAAAGTGTAACATTGGGTTTTACTTTCCCCCTCCATTGTGAGGTTAAACAAAGTATGTGGGTTGTACTTACCTTGTGTTAGTTGTGTGCCATCCAAAATAAATTACAAGAGTTACTGCTTACCTCAATCTGGGGTTCCCTGATTTCAAAAGCAGCTGCAATTGTATATTACATTTTTAGGTTTTATTCACCTAGTGTCACTATTTGTTATGACAAAAGTAGTTATAGGTTTTTACTGCACATAGAATAAGTGTTTCCCTATTCACAAAAAGTATTTTGTCCAGTTGACTGATTAAGTGATTTGTGCCAAGAAACATTATACAACTGGAAGGGTCTACTGACCTTGCAATACTAAATGTAATGGTAAAAAGTAACCATTGGTTTTTACTCCCCAATAATAGGCTTGACCATTACTGAATGTGTATGAAAAGGTTTTGACTTCCCTAGAACTACTGTTAGGTGTTCCAAATAAGGTCTATACTTGGGTCTGTGTACTTTCAAGTATAGTGCTGTGTTTTTATACTGTGATTTTATATAATGTGTTAGTACTTACTTAACCCCTAGATTTATTTGGGCTTACCTGTATTTAAATAAATCCTTTATTTTTACAATACAAAGTGTTTCAGTGTTTCTTTGGATCATTTGTATGACAATTTCACTTGTACTGATTCTACAGCCCTCTCTCCCTCCTAAGATAAGCCTGGCTGCTCTGTCTACCCTACCATATACTAAGAGGTACATCCTTATACTAAGAGTGGAGTCTTGTACTGCCTCAGTTGAATGGTTTTACTAAGCCCTTAGTTGGACTTTGAAAAACTGTCCTACCAGTTGGCCCTCCTGGTCTTGATGCACAGCTAGACATAGCAGGCTTGGTGCACGGTTGGCCCTCTTGGGCTTAATGCACAGCTAGACACTGCAGGCTTGGTGCAGGGTTGGCACTTCTGGGCTTGATGCGCAGCTAGACACGGCTGGCTTGGTGCACGGTTGGCCCTCCTGTGCTTCATGCACAAATAGACATTGCGGGCTTGGTGCACGGTTGCCCCCCCTCTGGGCTTGATGCACAGCTAGACATTGGGGGCTTGGTGCACTGTTTGCCCTCCTGGGCTTGATGCACAGCTAGACATCGCTGACTTGTTGCACGGCTGACTCTCCTGGGATTGATGCACACATAGACATGGAAGGCTTGGTGCACGGTTGGCCCTCCTGGCCTTGATGCACAGCTAGACATTGCAGGCTTGGTGCAAGGTTGGCCCTCCTGCGCTTGATTCACAGCAATACATTGTGGGCTTGGTGCATGGTTGGCACTCCTGGACTTGAGGCACAGCTAGATATTGTGTTCTTGGTGCACACTTGGCCCTCATGGGCTTGATGCACAGGTAGACATCAAAGGCTTGGTGCATGGTTGGCCCTCCTGGGCTTGATGCACAGCTAGACATCGCAGGCTTGGTGCACAGTTGGCCATCCTCAGCTTGATGCACAGCAAGACATTGCGGGCTTGGTGCATGGTTGGCCCTCCTGGGCTTGATGGACAACTAGACATCGCAGGCTTGGTGCACGGTTGGCGCTCCTGAGCTTGATGCATAGCTAGACATTGTGTGCTTGATGCACGGTTGGTCCCACTGGGCTTCATGCACAGCTAGACATTGCATGCTTGGTGCACGGTTGGTCCTCCTGGACTTGATACATGGTTTCCCACCTGGGCTCAAACTATGGTAGCACTTCTGGGCATGAGGCACAATTGGACCTCCAGGGCTGAGTGCACAGAATACCAATTCTAGGGGTTCATTCCACCGTATCTAGGTATGTGTTTTCCCCAACAAGCCTTATAACAACAATGTTCAATGAGTCCTCTCCCCATCCCCCATGGATCTAGGTCTCTTGGAAAGGTCCTTCTTGTGTTTAACTCTGCGCGCCAAACCAGGTTTGGTCCCTTTGTTCGTTGGCCTTTGGCGGGCTTCAGTGCTGAAGCCCTCCTCTGGCGCCTGGGTGTCTGGGGTGGACAGGATGTGAGGGAGGTGCCCAAAACTCCCTGTGCTTAGTCTCCTAGGAGACCTGGATGCACTCTGCCGTGATTGGCCGGCTGGCTGTCCGGCAAGGACAGCCACCCTGCTGTGTGATTGACAGCCAGGCTGGAATGAATGGGGGAAAACTGTTTAAAAGCAGGTCTCTGAGACTTGGAAAGCAGAGTCGACCACTGGAACGAAAGAAACGAAGATGGGTTGAAGGAAGAAGACTGCTGCAACTCCTGGACGACCGGTGAAGCCCTGCTGCAGGTCCAAATTGCCTGAAACTCCATCAACAGAGAAGCCCTTCAAGGTTAACTTCTTCCCTTGAGTTTGGTAGGAACAACCAACTCGCAAACCACCTGGATACCGTCCCCATCCTGGTCGAATTTTCTTCAACTCGCAAGCCACCTGGACACCGTCCCCATCCTGGTCGAATTTTCTTCAGAGTGCTGTTGAAAACCGGATAGCCAGTGGGAAGGAAACCAGTTTGTGGACTTTAAGGCACTCAAACCTTAAAACAATGTTTTGCCAAGCTTGTGGCCTCTTCCCTGGGCACTGCAGGAACCTCACAACGTCCTCCTTCTTGTCCCCACGACTGAAGCTCAGGAACAGCGAGATCTGCTTGAACTGCCAGGAACAACTGCCTCAGCTACAGCTCTTCTTCACTTTAAAGGTACTGTGCAAAGGCGGTCGTAAATCTTTTCGGCCATGGTGAAAGTTTGTGAAACTTTCCTGACTTTGAAGGCTTGTCCTTCCCTAAACCAACATCTAACTTTTCATCTGACCAAATTCTTCTAAGATCCGTGGCAAAGACTTAACCATTTACTACCAGAACTGTGCTATCCTATAAAAAGACTCTGAACCATTGACTTTGGCCCAGGCCAATGATCTGAATTGCTGGTTGTAGTTAACTGAAACCCTTTGCCCTGCCTATGAACGTATTTGTGCTGTTGATTCTTATAACCTTGTCTTTTTACCCCTTTTTAAAGTAACTGAAGTGCCATTTTGCTCCCACTTCAGGGGAGCTGAACTTGTTCAGTACCTTATTGGTTGTGTATTTGTAGTATATTAGTATATGATCTTGAACTGCTCCTGCTAGTGTAATGTTTTCAAACTGGCTGTGTAAATAAATGTTTATTATTTTACCAAAAAACCTTAAGTGTTTGTTTGAATCACTGTATTTGTTGGTCCTTTGTGTAACTTGTTCTACTGCTCACTGTACTCTTGAGATAAGACTGGCTGCTCAGCCACTGCTACCACATTACTGTGTAGTACAGGCTTGAACCAAAGGTGAAATTGTACTGACACTTGTAGTCTTAATTGCATGTAGTGTTCCCCAAGGGTACTGCATGTGATTCTGCCTAATACGGACTTCAATCACAATTGCAGCTCAACGTATGACAGGGATCTACTTTTATTCCATCCCATGGGTGTTGGAATCTTGCCTCCAGCAAGGCTCTCAACACAAAGAGACAGAGAACTCTCCGCCACTTCATCCTGTATCGCTTTCCCCTAGCCAGGCTAGCTGCTCCTTTGCTCCCTCTATGTATCTAGCTGAGGCCAGTTCCTGTGCTAGGGCACCCTGGGTAGCTTTCCCCTACAAAGGCTACCTGTTCCTTTGCTCCCTCTATTTTTCTTGTTGAGGCCAGTATTTGGGCTAGTACCCCATGGGTAGCTTTCCCCTAGCAAGGGTAGCCTTTCTGTTGTTACCTCTTTTTGTCTAGCTTTGGCCAGTATCTGGGCTAGGGTACCCTGGGTAGCTTTTCCCTAGCAATGCTGATATTTACATTCCTACCTCTATTTGTCTAGCTAAAGCCAGTATCTGGGCAAGGGCACCCTGAGTAGCTTTCCCCTAGCAAGGCTAGCCTTTCCATTGCTCCCCCTATTTGTCTAGCTAAAACCAGTATCTGAGCTAGGGCACACCGAGTATCTTTCCTCTAGCAAGCCTAGCCTTTACATTTCTCCCTCTATTTGTCTAATTACGACCAGTATCTGGGCCAGGGCACCCCGTGTAGCCTTCCCCTAGCAAGGAAAGTCTATCCATTGCTCCCTCTATTTGTTTAGCTATGGTCAGTATTTGGGCTAGGGCACCCTGAGTATCTTCCCCTAGCAAGGCTAGCCTTTTCATTGCTCCCTCTATTTGTCTATCTAAGGCCAGTATCTGGACTAGGGCACCCTGTGTAGCTTTCCCCATAGCAAGGCTAGAATCCCATTGCTCCCTCTAGTTTTCAAGCTACAGCCAGTATCTGGGTTAGGGCACCCTGGGTAACATTCCCCTAGCAAGGCTCGACTACCAGATAGGGCTCCTGGTAAATCACAGGCCAGGATCTCCCCTTGCAAAAAACCGCTGACTGCAACACCTCCTTGGAACCCCACTCCTTAATCTGCTTCTCCTTTCCTAATTCCTTGGTCAGCTTTGGTTATCGTACTGGGTGAGGTGACAAACTGTTGTTGTTAGTTGGCGCTGGCACTTGGTTGTTGTCCACTGTCTATTTGGTTATATTGATACCACGTATAGATAGTTTGATGGAAAATGTAGACACATCAGTCATTGGTTGTTTTTGTACATGTTTTTTAATGTACTCAGTGATACGTGATAAGTTCTGGCAACATAAGCCATGTAAGGTAAAACGGAAAGCCGACACGCGTTTCGGCCGTAGTCTTTATCAAGGCAAACACTGGGTAGATGGCAGAGATGCCACATGAGAAAGGTAGTGGTCCGTAGGCCGCCCTGTTATGGGTGCCAGCTGCAAGCTGGATAGCTTATCTGAGAGAGTTCTCTCTGTTGCTCCGTCCGACATTAGCTTTGGTTATCGTTTGTACCCCTGCTCCTCCGGATGGCCATGTTCTTTCTTTTACTGTTGACCTCTTCCTTCCACCTCCTTCCTCTCTATGCTCACCTCCTCATCTCTCTTGTTCCTTTCCTGGCCCTTCAGCAACCTCTACCTAATGATACCCCTCCTTTGCTCCTCCACTCTCCTGTACTTTTCCTGACCCTTCAGCAACCTCTACCTAATGATACCAGCAACTGCTACCTAATGATACTCCTCCTTCACTCCACCACTGCCCTGTCCTCTTGCTACTCCTTCTACAACGTCACCCTAATGATACCCCTCCTTTGCTCCTCCACTCTCCTGTACTTTTCCTGACCTTTCAGCAACCTCTACCTAATAATACTAGAAACCTCTACCTAATGACACTCCTCCTTTGCTCCACCACTCTCCAGTCCTCTCGCTGCTCCTGCAGGAACTTCTCCCTAATGATACTACCCCTCCTTTGCTCTTCCACTCTCCTGTTCTTTTCCTGACCCTTCAGCAACCTCTACTTAATGATACCAGCAACCGCTATCTAAAGATACTCCTCCTTCACTCCACCACTGCCCTGTCCTATTGCTACTCCTTCTACAAGGTCACCCTAATGACACTCATCTGTTGCTCCTCCACTCTCCACTCCTTTCGCTGCTACTTCAGGAACTTCTCCCTAATTACACTCCTCCTTTGCTCCTCCACTCTCCAGTCCTCTCGTTGCTCCTTCAGGAACGTCTCCCTAATGATGCTCCTCCTTTGCTCCTCCACTCTCCAGTCCTCTTGCTGCTCTTTCAGGAAATTCTCCCTAATGATACCCCTTCTTCGCTCCTCCTCTCTCCTGCTCTTTTCCTGTCCCTTCAGTAAACTCTAACTAATGATACCAGCAACCGCTACCTAATGATACTCCTCCTTTGCTCCACCACTGCCCTGCCCTCTTGCTGCTCCTTCTGGAACTTCACCCTAATGATACTCTTCCTTTGCTCCTCCACTCATCAGTCATCTTGCTGCTCCTTCAGGAACGTCTCCCTAATGATACCCCTCCTTTGGTCCTCCACTCTACTGCTCTTTTCCTGACCCTTCAGGAACCTCTATCTAATGATACCAGCAACTTCAAACTAATGATACTGATCCTTTGCTCCTCCACTCTCCAATCCTCTTGCTGCTCCTTCAGGAACATCTCCCCAATGATACTCATCATTTGCTCCTCCACTCTATAGTACTCTCGCTACCCTTTCAGGAAATTCTCCCTAATGATACCCCTCCTTTGCTCCTCCACTCTCCTGTTCTTTACCTGACCCTTCAGCAATCTCTACCTAATAATACTGGTCCTTTGCTCCTCCACTTTCATGTTCTTTTCCTAACCCTTCAACAACCTCTACCTAATGATAGCCCTCCTTTGCTCCTCCACTCTCCTGTGTTTTGCCTGACCCTTCAGAAACCTTTACCTAATTGTCAAAAGAGAAATTATATTGTGCCCCCTATTGCAATAAATATATGTATATTGGCCTACGCCAAGCTGCTCGAAAGTCGCTTGCGAGAGAAACCGTGTTGCAAGGTCCTGACCTTAAATCAATGTAAGCCGCCATTTTAGGCCAATCCTCCATTTTAGGATTCGCTTTGTAAAAGTCACCTTGTGAGTGAAAATGGTGGACGATGTCATTCCAAAATACAACATTGCCGTCTTGACCTCTGTACATAGCTAATATGTAACTTGCCTGCAGGCCACTTGTTGAGGTCATGAACTGAGACCTTGTCCTTCATTGACCTGTGTGTAAAAGGATTACTCATGCAACAAAACTAATCCACAAGCATATGTTGAAACAATGTATTCAAATACTGAACGTAGAACACTTGTTTTACTACATTGTATTAATGTTTGAGAAGGCCTGCATGGAAAATCTTAGAATACACAGTTATTGCATAGGCTTGTTGATACATGTATTAAAGGCAAACCAGTTATATGCGGTTGTTCGAGACTTGGCACGAACCCTAGATCGGTGATGTATCACATGGAATATTAACCCGAAGTGGGGCTGAACATCGTGCCCGCCAAGTGTATAAAAAGCGAATGCATTCTAATGTACAACGTCTCTCACTGAACACGCTGGAGTTCGTTGTGTTGTACTGAGGGCCGATAGCTATCTGATTTTGCTCTGTTTTTGTAACTGGATTCAGTATAAAATAAAGTATTCGGTGTCTTTCCTTTTGGGGTACTCAGCCTCGATATTTTGATTCCGTTTTCACAGTTGGTGCCCGAATAGGGACCCTCAAGATTGATGCCAGATTATTGAAGGTTGACACACGCTATCAGAGCGGGATCGGACGGTGTGACAAAAAGGGGCCCCAATGAACGAGACGCGACACCTCAGCAGCGCTGCACGACCCGATCACTGGACAATTAGCTTGTGGTCTGAGACGGCATCTTGACGAGGGTCCACTTATCGAGGCGGGCAGATTTGCCGAAATCACCATACACTAGGTAAGAATAGTTAGGTAAGATTCTTTGAAATCCGATCAGACCTCCTTAGGTTTGTTCAGGTGAGTTGTGACCTGACTCTTAATTCAACCCTGAAAATTTGAATTTGGCGCATTGTATCTGCAGACACAATTATTGACCAGGTAACACCAATAATTTGATATGCCTGGGAAATTGTCTACCTGCTTCAGGGCATTGTTCCGCAGCGATAGACAATCTTTGGAATTTAGCCGTCCGGCACCACAGGAGGGGTCGCCGGCATGTACTATGTACTGTAAGCATGGCATTGGAAGTATAGTATTTAATGGCATTTGGCACAGGCAAACCAGACATGCCTCTGAACTTCAGTGGCCAATCAATGGTAGTTTCGAAATTCCTCGTATTGAGTATTTAGAGTCAATTCTGTTAAAGAAAAAGGCTAGACCAGCAGCATTTGATGTTTTGCAGAATTGGGAAAAAGAAGCGTTGCAACAACGTAAAAATAGAGAGAAGCATACGCGCCGTCATAAGACAAACGCCGAAAAAGCATTATTGTATGACCAAGATAAACATTCTGAATCGACTAGAAATATGGACAGGGCTTTCTCACTTGGAATTCAAAAAATATATCCGTCCAAAGATCTCCATGCTTCTGATGAATTTATAGATAAATTATTAAATGAACGAAGGCCTGGTGCTTCTGCACCACCTCCGTATGTTCTTCTTCCTGCTGCTTTGCCTCTTCCTCCTGTTATTCCTGCTCCACCTGGTGTTGTTCCTGTTGTACTTGCTCCTCATAATGTTCCCTTTTTTCCAGCTCCTCCACCTCTTCTTATCGCTCCAGTTACAGTACTTCCATTGAATTTGCCTGCTCCCTCTCTTCCAAGTGGTCCTGAGCCGTTTGTAATCGATCGAGGTGCAGGGTCTAAGGTTGTTACTCGCAATACTGTACCACCGGAGAAGAAACGTGAGTTAATTGCATGGGCTAAGCATTGTATGGAGAAGGATGATCAAGCTAGTGTTTTTGCCACACTTTGTAATATGGATAATTTTCCCGATAAAAATGTTTTTATTGAAGGTTTAGGGATTCAGTTATGTATAATGTGGGGAAGATTAAATAATGCAGATCTTCCACAAGAGTTAAGGGATCTAAATACTCTAGCGTTTTCTAGAGACACTGTAGAGAAGGTAAATGAGCATGTCGAGAGGTTATTTGGGTATAGAAAGGAGTTAGAAAAGTTACAGAATGAGGAGGACGAGGAGGAAAATATGTATGTACAGAAATGGTTCCTTCCTTGTCGTAAATCCATATCTGAGGAAGCACGAATTTATACGAAAGATGCACTTAGATGGATTTCGGATATGTCGATAACTCCAATTGAAGTATATGACACGTATAGTCAGTATACACCAGAAATGCAGAGGAAAGTGATACAGGTAATGATAGAGTACCTACAGGATGATTGTGTATAAAGAAAGATTAGTTGTCCCACAGAGTTATTGAGTATTTACAAGAGAGCTTTTTCACTTGACACTTCTTCGACTGCTTTAGCGCTTGATTTAGCTCTGTTGCTTAGTAAGCGTTCAGAGTCACCTACTTCTCAGTTGCCTATCAGAGAGGTCCCTCCGACATTTGTCCCAAAGGTCGAGGTTGCGGCCGATCCTGCACATAATATAGTTGCTCTGAATATTCCCGCACATTATGTATCACAGCTCGTTCACGTCCCGTTCTCAAGACAGGAAGTGAATACCATTAGGCAATCCATTCCTGATATTAGGAAAAATCCGACAGGATTCCATAAAGAAATAGAGTCCGTCTTGCAATCCTCAGTGTTCACCTTAGGTGATATCGATTTGTTATTCCCTGTACTCCTGCCCGTAGATTTGTGGAAACAAGTTAGAACTATTGACAACGTACCAGGGTTGGGAGATACATGGGTGAATATAACTAGACTCGATGGAGAAAGGCCAGCTGGTGAAAAACCACCTCAGGTGATACTAACTTTGCCTGATAGAATTATTGCAAAATTAAAAACTATAATTCCAGAAAAAAGAATTATATGGGACAAACTTACGGCCTGTGTCCAAGGAAAGTGTGAGGGTGCTACCGAGTTCTTTAATCGGTTCGAACAGGTATTCTCGGATTTCAGTGGACAAGACCTAGGCACAGAGTCTGGGAAAAGGTTGTTCGTGGACAAATTTGTGTGTGGATTGCTGCCTGACATCCAGTCACAAATTATGTCTTCTGAGAGCGCTTGGCAGGTGAAATCACAATCAGAAGTACTGCACATGGCTCAGTACTACGAGAACCGTGTCAATAATGAAAAAGATAGGGTTGAAAAACGAAAAGGCGATTTGAAAACTAAAGTGCTATTGCAGCAAATTGTTAGAGGCCCCAGAGGGGGTAGTTCTCAGGTTAGAGGTCAGTTTGTCCCGCAGGGGAATGTGCCCTTGGGTCCTGTGAACATTAACCAGTGCAGAATGTCCCATCCTTCAACAAAGGGCAAATAATACATTTTGAAATATGGGTAGGCGATCCAGAGGTCGCCCGGGTGTAGGGGGCCCTGGTAGAGGGCAGTTTGCACCGGACCCTCAGCAACCTTTCTCGCAGGACAATCATACTCCGAGTGCGGACACCAGGAACATATTTGATCATCCTTCCGCTGCATATTTATCTGAAGAGCTTCCTTTTGATGACATTCTGTTTCGTTAGGATTGCCCGAAGCAGGGTTTGGAACCTACACCTATTCCCGTCAATCAGAAAGGTCCCTGCGTTGAAATGGTGGTGAGAAATAGGAAACATCAGTTTTTGATAGACACTGGAGCACAGAAGTGTTCCATTGATCATTCACGGGTTCCAAACATTCCATTGTCAGGGCAAACCAATGTTTCTGTAGGGTTTTCTGGTACACCAGTTGTTTGTCCGGTTTCTATGCCAGTACGTATTTCTTTCGGTCCCTTTACGGACCATTGTCCATTTCTGTTGACTTCGGATTGCGGAGAGAGCTTGCTGGGGTTGAATCTGTTAAAAGAATAAAATGCAGTGATTTATTGTTCTTCTGATGGAGTACGCTTGACGATTTCACCACAGCAATTTTCTGTCTCGCAATTCTTGACTACACCTTTGCCTCCGGAATTCATTAATGTACCAGAGAGCTTGTGGGCTGTCGACAACAATGATGTCAGTGTTTTACAGATTGAACCTGTCAAGATAGTTTTGAAACATGGAATTGAGCTGCCACGCATTCCCCAGTATAAGATTTCAGTTGAGGGCGAGCAAGCTTTGAAATGCATTGTTTTCAATTTTGTGCATCACGTGGTGATTGAAGAAATTTAAGTTTTGTGTAATAGTCCGATTTTACATGTGTACAAGAAAGGCGATAATGCAATTCCATTCCATTTCATAATTGATTTACGTGCTATTAATAAAGTCGTGGCTCCACAATTTCCAATTGTGCCTGATGTAACGACAATTCTAACCATGATTACAGCTACAGCTACTTACTTCAGTGTAGTGGATCTAAAGAAAGCTTTCTTTAGTATTCCTATACACAAGGATAGTAGATACTTGTTCCCGCGTTCACCTTAGGGGGACGCTCGTTCACATTTACTCGTGCACACAGAGAGTCCTAGCATTTATAGTAGGGCTTTGAAAGAACAACTTGATACCCTTGAATTGCCCTCTACCTGTACTTTGCTTCAGTACGTTGATGATTTGCTTTTAGCTGCTGACTCTGAGAGTGCCTGTAAGGAGGGCACTGTGTTATTGCTTATCCATCTAGCTAAGCATGGTCACAAAGCTTTGCTGAAAAAATGTCAATATTGTTGTCAGGATGTCGTCTATTTAGGCTATCTCCTGTCAAAGGAGGGAAGAACATTGACACCTGAAAGAATAAAACACATTTCTGGCATGTCTGTCCCAAATACACAGAAGGAAGTTAGAGCCTTGATAGGTATGGCTTCTTACTTTAGGTTGTGGATCCCAAATGTTTCACTAGTGATCAAACCTATGTTGGCTTTGACGAAGAAGGGAATTTCTTCGCCATTGCCATGGAACGCGGAACACCAGCTATCGTTTGACTTGCTTAAGACTGCATTATGCTCTGCACTAGTTTTGGGCACACCAAACTATGAAAAGGCCTTTGTGTTGTTTGTGCATGAATGTGATGGATGTGTTTTGGCGGTATTAACGCAGGAACATGGAGGGAAGAATAGGCCGTGCAGTGACTTTTCTTCTGCCCTTGATCCTGTAGCATGCGCTTTGCCAAGATGTTTGCGAGCTGTCGCTGCTGTTGCTGCGTCTGTAAAACAGAGTGAGGGAATGGTCCTAGGCCATTATCTAACCCTGATGGTGCCTCACTCTGTAGATGTTCTACTGAACCGAACTCAAACACAACATCTCCCTTCTGCACGGTTGATAAGATATGAATTGATCTTGTTTGCTCCTCACATTCAAATTAAGAGGTGTTGTGTTCTTAATCCGGCTGAACTCCTACCTTTCCCGCAAGATACTACTTGCGGCGATGAAGTGCCACATGATTGTTTGTATACGACCGAGCAAGAGACAAAGGGTAGAATTAATTTGAAAGATACTCCTTTGGACAATCCGCAAGGAGAGCTGTTTTGTGATGGCTCCTGCTTCAAACTTCCGGATGGTACAGCCACAGCTGCTTATGCGATCACTACATTAAGCACGGTTGTGGAAACTAAGAGAATCACGCATAATTCTGCGCAGGCCGCAGAGATTATAGCATTAACCCGAGCTTGTGAACTTTCCGAAGGGCTTGCAGTAAATATATATACTGATAGTCAGTATGCCTTTGGGGTGGTTCACAACTTTGGGAGACTTTGGTCAGAGAGAGGGTTCCTAACTTCACTTGGCACCAAAATTCAACATGGCCTCCTAATAGTACAACTACTCTCAGCGCTTGCGCTCCCTACTCAGTTAGCAGTTATGAAATGTGCAGCACATCGAATAATTACAGATGATATAGGGAAAGGGAATGCTTTCGCTGATCAGATAGCTAGACAAACTGCTACCGATCCCCATACGGAGATGTATGTTTCAAGGGAGACTGTAAATGCTTATGCGATGGATGAGGGTGTTGGGTCTGTACAGGATATCCAAGCTGATGCCATGTTAGAAGAATCCAAAAGGTGGGCTGAAGGCTTGGGGAAACTTGATGATGACGGGTGTTGGGTGGATATAGTGGAAGGGAAATGGCTACTCCCTGACGCGTATGTAATGATGATGGTCATCATGGCCCATGGTCCTACGCATGTATGTGCCCAGAAGATGACAAAAATGTTAGAGAAAGTTTGGGTAAATGACAAGATTTTGAAAATTGCCCAGCACTACGTCCAGGATTGCATGATTTGCCTACAACACAATGTGGGAAAGGGGACAGTAACTCCAAGGGGAAGTTTTGGGCCACCCTCTGTCCCCTTCAAAGTGATCCACTTTGACTTTATTGAAATGGAACAATGTGATAATAAAAAATATGTGCTGGTGGTTATCTGCGCTTTTAGTAAATGGGTTGAGGCTTTCCCTGTTAAAGATGCTACAGCTAGGACTGCTGCAAAAATCATGTTAAGGGAATACTTCCCACGGTTCCGGCTACCAAGAGTTATCTGGTCAGACAATGGTCCACATTTTGTCGCTGCTGTAATTCTGCAGATATGTACGGCATTACGAATTGACAAACGGTTCCATTCGGTCAGACATGCTCAGAGCGTCGGACTAGTAGAAAGACACAACGGTATCATTAAGAACAAGCTCGCTAAGACGTGTGCCAGCACCAAACTAAAATGGCCGGACGCCTTACTGATTGTGTTGTTATCCATGCGTACAACCCCTCAAACTAAGACTGGGCTCTCTCCATTTGAGGTGTGAATGGGGAGACCTGCCAACATTTGGAACCTTCCTAAACAAAAGTCATTGAGAAATGTTGAAAATGTATTACTGTAACGCTCACCTGGCTCCCACGGAGGTGCTGACCTGGTCTGGATTGCTGTGACCTCTTCAAGCGTGATGCGCAGGATTCGAAACACCGACTGAACTGGACCCCCAAATCTGGCTTGTCTGGCCCGTAGAAAAATCTTTCTGTAGGTCGAGAAAGGGGATTAACTGTCTGCTGAGTATTGTGATTGCTTCCCACCTCCCCTTTGCTCTTCTCTGACCACCTTCGAAATCCCCAATCAAGGCTCACCTTAATGTTTGAATGGATGAACTCTCCATCCTGCTTCTGGTGCAGGGGAGCGTATTTGACCAGTTACTTCACTGGTTTTCGGAAGGCGAAATGCCGTAAGTATGCAGTTTAAAAAGTTCCAGAGTAGAGTCTTCTCTTTGTTTGCTTTTCTTAACCTGCGATCTGTCCTTATTTTCAGGTGCAGAGTGGAAGTGATGCTTCGAGGGATATTGCCGGAGATAAACTCAGGTGAGTTTGTGATAAAATGATCCCTTTAAATGTCTTTGAATCCCTTTAGTAATGTCTTTCTTTTTTCCCCTTAGGGGCCGGGGTGCGGTACCAGGCCAAGGAGTGGCGCCGACCCGAAATGAGGAGTGGTTCTGTCAAATATGGCCAGGTAAGTCTTGTGACGGAAAATCAGGCTTTCCTCATTTGTTCCTCCTGCTCACCTTTTGTCTCTTCTTCTCCCCTGCAGGTGCAAAGATGTGGCGGAATGCCCAGAAGGTCGCGGTGGATAGTGAAGAGCCCACGAGGCAGGTGAGTGATGCGCGGTGATGCAGCAAGTAGCGTGATGCTTTTAAAGAATGTCTATCTTCAGGATCGCTGGCGTGATGGTTCCGGACACAGGTAGGAAGTTAGATTAAGTTCTTGGTTTTCACCTTTTCTCTTCCCTTCCTTCCTTTCAGGTATCCCAAGATCGAGGCGGGCGTGGCTGGAGGCAAGATGCAGGAGCAGGCACGGTGAGCGTTCAGCTGCTAGGTGCAGAGCAACGCGAAGCATGTGTGGCAGTCCGGGCGTGGTTTAAATAGCCTTGGAAGAAGTTCCAGGTAAGTATTCTTCCACAGTCCCCACCCAAGTAAAATAGTTCCTTTGATAAAATAGTCCCTCCTAAGCCTCATTTGGCTTGAGGCTTCATACAGCATGGTCTGCGTCAGGTAAGTGCACCAAACACCCTCTTTTATGAGCCTGGCGCCTATGGCGCCAGGACTGATGTCCAACATGAGCCTGGCGCCAAAGGCGCCAGGACAAAGTCCAAAGAGCCCCTATTAGGGGCCGCTGGGCTTTTACACGAGGGCGTGATGCCTGCACCCGGGGATGCTGGGCCTGTCCTGGTGCTCCGGGGGTAGGCATCATGACAGCACTCCCCCCCAAGGCCCCTCCCAAGGTCGTTCCCTCTGGAGGTTTCGGTTTGTTTGGGAAATCCCGATGGAACTTTTTTACCAGCCGAGGTGCATGTACGTGGTCGCTGGGTTCCCAAGACCTTTCCTGAGGCCCGTACCCTTTCCAATCAATTAGATAGAAAAGTTTTGATTTTGAAATTCTAGAATCCAAAATGTTCTTCACCTCGAATTCAGGCTCCCCATCTATCTGAATTGGTTCTGATGGCTTTATTAATCTGGTTCCTGGTTGCACTGGTTTCAAAAGTGACACATGAAAAACGGGATGAATCCGCATGTTAGCTGGCAGATCGAGCTTGACTGCCACTGGATTAATGATAGCTTTGATCGAATAAGGGCCCAAATACCTTGGATTAAAGGTTCGAGGTCCCTTGAGCAATAAATGTTTGGTAGCCAACCATACTTGGTCTCCTATTTGGTATGAAGGCGCCGCCTTCCGATGCAGATCTGCATTTTTCTTGTATTTTTCTTTCGCTTGTTGCAAATGGGCAGTTGCATTCTTGAATGCTTGAGTTATAGTGGAATGCAAATGGTCTACTGCGGGCATTTCAAGGCTCAGAGGAGAGTCCAGGTCTGAAGTACAAGGGTGATTTCCATATAGGGTGTAAAAGGGGCTTTGTCCAGTTCCAGAGTGCACCGAGTTATTGTATGCATATTCGGCCACCCATAACAAATCCTTCCAATTACCCTCCGATTGGTGCAACATACACCGTAGGTATTGTTCAAGGGTCTGGTTCGTTCTCTCTGTCTGACCATCGGTCTGTGGGTGATGGCTGGTTGAGAGTCTTACGTCGAGTTGTGCCAGTTGACAACACCTTTTCCAAAAATGTGAAATAAACTGGCTTCCCCGGTCGGAGACTAATATGGACGGGAATCCATGCAAGCAGATGTTATTTTCGAGGAATTCCTTAGCAAGGACAGAAGCTGAAGGTAATCCTTTCAATGGAATAAAATGAGGCATTTTAGAAAATAGATCCACCACAACCAGAATAGTATTGTATCCATTACAAGGGGGCAGGTCCGTGATAAAATCTAGTGACAAGGTGTGCCAAGGCGCTGGTGGAATGTATAAAGGCTGAAGAAGACCGGCGGGTTTTGTCTTTTGGCCTTTGTTTTGGGCGCAAACTCCACAGGACATCACTAAAGATTTAATATCCTTTCGCCAGGAAGGCCACCAGAATTGTCGTTTAATTTTTTCCTCAGTTTTGGCAATGCCAGGATGTCCTTCCATCAGGGTATCATGATGACGGGAAATAACCAGTTCTTGTAATTCCTTTTCTGGCAGAAATAAGCATCCTTGGAAGTAAGGTAGGCCATCGTTGACCGAAAAGTAAGACCCCCTTTGGATCCAATTCTGCAAGGCGGTAGAGTCCAGGAGTTGTTTTACTCGTGCTTAAATGTCTTTAATGGTTTGTAAGGAGGTTAATCCCAAAATTCTTTGTTCGGGAATGATCGGCACAGGTTCTGAATTAGTGTCTATTTCTCCCAGTCCTATTCTAGATAGTGTCTCTGCTTTGCCATTCTTACAGCCGGGACGGTAAGTGATTACGAAATCAAACTCAGCAAAGAACAAAGCCCATCGGAGCTGACGTGATGATTCAGCCTTGGCAGTCTTTTAAATATTGTAAATTTCGGTGATCAGTGATCACGGTGATGGTGTGCCTGGCGCCAAGAAGATAATGCCGCCAAGCCTTAAAGGCGGACTTAATGGCTAATAATTCCTTATCGGTAATTGCATAATTTACCTCAGGCGGTGAGAACTTTCTGGACCAAAATGCTACAGGATGCAGTTGGTTGGTTTCAGGGTCTCTCTGAGACAGGACAGCTCCCATGGCTAAACTGGACGCGTCAGTTTCGACTATGTACGGAATAAATATGCGATAAAAATTGGCAAAACCAAGCATGCTTTGGACCCCTTTTACCGAGCTAGGAGATGGCCATTTGAGGATGCCTCCACTTTCCGTGAGTCCATTCGGACCCCATTAGGTGTCAGGATGAATCCAAGAAACTCCACCTCGGTGGTATGGAAAACACACTTTTCCAGCTTAGCAAACAGTTTGTGCTGGCGCAATTTCTCAAGGACGGCCCGGACATGCTTTCTGTGATCAGATTCCGAAGAGGAGTACACAAGAATGTCATCGATATATACGACACCACAAACATCGATAAGTTCCCGAAGGACATCGTTCATGAAGAATTGGAAGGCAGCAGGCGCGTTGCACAACCCAAAAGGCATCACCTGGTATTCGAATAAACAATATTTTGTACGGAAGGCCGTTTTCCATTCGTCGCCTTCTTTTACTCGCACCAGATGATAAGCCCCCCGGACATCTAACTTGGTGTATACGCAAGCGTCCTTCACCTGGTCAAGGAGTTCAGGGATCAAAGGCAGAGGGTAACGGTTTTTAACCGTTATCTGGTTCAATGCGCGGTAGTCGATACAAGTTCTAAGGTCGCCTTCTTTTTTGGGCACGAAGAACAAAGCCGAGGATGCCGGGGACTTTGACGGGCGAATGAAACCATTGGCTAGGTATTGATCTAAATATTGTCTCAAATGCCGGTTCTCAGGTTCAGTAAGGGCATAAATCCTGCTACAAGGGGGTTGTGCACCGGGCACCAGATCGATTTGGCAATCGTACGATCTGCGGGGGGGGTAACGTGTTGGCCTGTTCCTTTTGGAAGACGTCCTGAAAGTCTTCGTATTCCGGAGGTAGTTGCATGGAGACAGAGGTTACAGATGCTAGACTAATCTTCAGATTTTCTGGGTAGCAGGTTTGTGCACAATCCGGGAAGGTTATTCTCTTTGCTCGCCAATCAATTCGAGGATTATGTGTCTCTAACCAAGGAATTCCAAGAATAACCTGAAACTGTGGGGCCTTGATTACGTCAAACACAACTGCCTCCCGATGGCCGTCCGGACCAATAAGAGTCACCTCAGTAGTCGAATGTGTTACCGAACCTGAGGCAATTTCAGTTCCATCGACTGTGGCGATGACATCTTTGCTGGTTTTTGGACGCAGAGGGAGGTTAATCCTAGAGACCAATTCACGATCCACATAGTTTCCTATAGCCCCACTATCGATGTATGCCTTTATTGCATGCAACCGCTTAGGCTGTTCCGGATCTACGAGAACCATTGGCACAATGAAATGCGAGGTCTGAGAGTTAGTTTTCAAGCTCGGCAAGCGGACCCCTATGCCTGTCAGGCAGAGTCGTTTCCCGAAACAGAGTCTTCATGATTTTTATCAGCGGCTCCTACCGCCTTCTTGGGCGGTTTTGCCGGGCAATCTCGTAGAAAGTGTCCAGAGTTTCCACAATAAAGACATAATTTTAACTGCCGCCTCTTTTCACGTTCCTTTTGGGTTAAAGGTCCTCTAACCCCCTCCAATTTGTATAGGCTCGGAGATATCGGCACCCTTGGGAGTGACGGGGTCTTGACCAACACCCGGGTTTCAAACTTGGACCGGTCCGCTTTTCGGTTTTGGAGCCTGTGATCAAATTGGACCACTAAGTCTATATATTCTGAGCATTCTTGGGGCGGATTTACAACTTGGGCCAAGACATCTTTAAGTTCTCCGCGTAGACCCCGATAGAATAATGTGATTCTTTTATCCTCTGGCCACCCAGTTTCCACGATTAGTCTGTTAAAGGTTGCTATGTAGGAGAGGAGGTCTTGGTTGCCCTGTCGCAGGGATAGTAGTTCATCATCCAGAGCTTGTCCCTGAGAATGTCGAGCAAATAATCTCTCCATGCTTGCTTGAAATCCTTGGAAATCCCGGAGGATTGGGTCATCTTGAGTAACCAGTGGTACTGACCAATCGGCAGCACAGCCGCTAAGGTATGACAACACAAAAGCTACCTTGGTCTGGTCATTAGGGAAGGCCCCAGGTCTGCATAGGAAGTGCAAACGACATTGATTCATGAATACGGCGAACCGTTTGGGGTCCCCAGCACAGCGTTCAGGTGGGACCAGCGGCATATTTCCAGGTAGATTGATTTGTACAGGGTTACTTGAAGCCACAGGAACAGATTTCCCCCTCGGAACCAGATAGAGGGGTTTGCCCAGCTTGACCTTGCAATACCTGCCTAGCCAGGTCATCAGTTTGTTCCTTAGATACGATTATTTCCCTCCTGAGGGCATTAGTCTCTTGACGAGCGGCATGTACTTCGGCCCGTAATTCCCCCAGTAATTGGGCCAACATATCAGTCTCAGAAGTTTCCATAGCGCCTGGGTGGGAATTTGTAGGAAGGCTTCGCGTTCTGTAACGCTCACCTGGCTCCCACGGAAGCGCTGACCTGGTCTGGATTGCTGTGACCTCTTCAAGCGTGATGCGCAGGATTCGAAACACCGACTGAACTGGACCCCCAAATCTGGCTTGTCTGGCCCGCAGAAAAATCTGTCTGTAGGTGGACAAAGGGGATTAACTGTCTGCTGAGTATTGTGATTGCTTCCCACCTCCCCTTTGCTCTTCTCTGACCACCTCCGAAATCCCCAATCAAGGCTCACCTTAATGTTTGAATGGATGAACTCTCCATCCTGCTTCTGGTGCAGGGGCGCGTATCAGACCAGTTACTTCACTGGTTTCGGAAGACTAAATGCCGTAAGTATGCAGTTTAAAAAGTTCCAGAGTAGAGTCTTCTCTTTGTTTGCTTTTCTTAACCTGCGATCTGTCCTTATTTTCAGGTGCAGAGTGGAAGTGATGCTTCGAGGGATATTGCCGGAGATAAACTCAGGTGAGTTTGTGATAAAATGATCCCTTTAAATGTCTTTGAATCCCTTTAGTAATGTCTTTCTTTTTTCCCCTTAGGGGCCGGGGTGCGGTACCAGGCCAAGGAGTGGCGCCGACCCGAAATGAGAAGTGGTTCTGTCAAATATGGCCAGGTAAGTCTTGTGACGGAAAATCAGGCTTTCCTCATTTGTTCCTCCTGCTCACCTTTTGTCTCTTCTTCTCCCCTGCAGGTGCAAAGATGTTGTAGAATGCCCAGAAGGTCGCGGTGGATAGTGAAGAGCCCACGAGGCAGGTGAGTGATGCGCGGCGATGCAGCAAGTAGCGCGATGCTTTTAAAGAATGTCTATCTTCAGGATCGCTGGCGTGATGGTTCCGGACACAGGTAGGAAGTTAGATTAAGTTCTTGGTTTTCACCTTTTCTCTTCCCTTCCTTCCTTTCAGGTATCCCAAGATCGAGGCGGGCGTGGCTGGAGGCAAGATGCAGGAGCAGGCACGTTGAGCGTTCAGCTGCTAGGTGCAGAGCAACGCGAAGCACGTGTGGCAGTCCGGGCGTGGTTTAAATAGCCTTGGAAGAAGTTCCAGGTAAGTATTCTTCCACGGTCCCCACCCAAGTAAAATAGTTCCTTTGATAAAATAGTCCCTCCTAAGCCTCATTTGGCTTGAGGCTTCATGCAGCATGGTCTGCGTAAGGTAAGTGCACCAAACACCCTCTTTTATGAGCCTGGCGCCTATCGCGCAAGGACTGATGCCCAACATGAGCCTGGCGCCAAAGGCGCCAGGACAAAGTCCAAAGAGCCCCTATTAGGGGCCGCTGGGCTTTTACCCGAGGGCATGATGCCTGCACCCGGGGGTGCTGGGCCTGTCCTGGTGCTCCGGGGGTAGGCATCATGACAATTACTTTCAGATTATTGTAGTCAGTTGACTAAAAACCTGTATTTGATTAATCACCAGATACGAGAAGCTTTACCTGTGCGATACGAGGGCCCGGGCCCCAGCATACGGCCTGGAAGTTGGGTGCTCGTCAACTCGTTCGAGCGCTCCTCTTGCCTTGCGCCTCGCTGGCATGGGCCATTCCAAGTCCTGTTGGTCACCCAGACAGCGGTGCGGGTCGCTGGGAGAAAGAACTGAATCCACGCGTCTCACGTCAAGAAACTTCCTCACCCTGTGCCACATGTTACAGAAGAAACAGAACCCCTCGCTGATACTGCAACCAACAATCCCAAAGCAGTAAGTAGGACTGAGAGTGTGTCAGAGAATCTCTCTAAGCCCGTGAGGTTTGGGAAAGCTGCCATTTTGTCCCCACACTCTCCAAACGTTTTGCATCTGGAAACTGCCATTTCAAATTCGGCACCTTCACTTGCTTCCAACACGTTGCTTCCAGCAGGAAGTGACGACATATTGTTTCCGGATCAATCAGTACCGGGAAAAGTAAGGTACAATCTACGCCCAAAGAAATAGACTTACGGTTTTGCTGTGCATCTGATAGACTTACGGCACGGTTTTGCTGTGCATCTGATAGACTTACGACACGGTTCGGCTGTGCAATTTGAAGAAGAAAAGGATCATCGAGGGCTTGTTTTTGCCCAAAATTTGAGAAAGGGGATTCTGTTGGCTATGGTTGTGGAAGGGCTAAGAAGTCGCTCGACCGGGAGGTCGCCAGCAACGAACTTTGGAGTATCTGTTTGAAGACTACAATGCCTGCTACCGCTACCGCTCGTATGGGACTTGTAAATAAGGGGGTGACCAACTGGGACAACGGACAAAATGCCTGGGCCCTGAAAATGTATTGCTGTATCTTTATAATGATATTTGGTTTTTTAATAGTCACTGCCTTAGGATTGTGGTACCTCGAGGAAACTCATTCTTTAGAACTTTTGTTGCCTACTGAAAGTACACCTATTGTTCCAACTCCCTTTGTACATTTGCATACTCTATCCCCTAGGGATTCTCAGCACAGACAAAGGTACCACAATAACAATTTACTACTTATCATGAATGCTACGCATGCCATTTTTAATAAATCTAACTGTTGGGTCTGCTCACATTTATCGCAACACGGGGATAGGGGGCTGGGTTGGTATATTCATCCTTTACCTTTGACAACTGCTTGCTATGCTTCTCTTAGAGCACTGTTCTTTGGCCGGTGGAATGATAGCATCTCAGGGAACTTTGATGGCACCAATTTGAATAGTTTTGAGAAATGTGTTTTAACTCCCCTGGGATGCTCGCTTTTCGCAAACAGGAGTAAACCGAATGTTGCTTCTATTAGGCCTTCTGATAAATTGTCTCATCCTTTCCAATCTTTGATTTCCTTTAAAATGGCTCCAATAGGCAATAAGGATGCCATGCCTCCTTCTTACACTGTTAATCATAGCCCGATTCAGTTTCTTTTTGCATACAAAGGAATGGAACTCAGTCAATGGGAAATTTTCTAGGTTGTGCCAACGTTGCAAATTTGACTGGGGAAAACAGACCTTTGTATGTAGGCGAACCTGTCTACTTTGTCTGTGCTAGTGTAGCATTCCCATGGTTGCCCGGGGATTGGTAGGGAACCTGTTATTTAGGGATCCTGTTACCTGGGGTGTTTATAGCTAGTACAAGAGAAGTTTCAAAGGCTCGTCCATGGCGGGACGAGAATGGTGACACCCCAGCACAAATCTTGGGAGATATAGCTAAATCAGTTGTGCCATTTTGGGGGCAGATAGCGAATTCAGAAGATATCAGAAAACTAGCGAGAGTACTGGAGAGAACCATCAACCGGACCACAGACATACTCTATAATATGACGTTAGAACAAAAGGCGATAAGATTAGTAGCACTTCAAAACTGAATGGCATTAGATGTCATTCTGGCTGAGCGTGGTGGAGTGTGTAAATTAGTGGGGTCCGCTTGCTGTGTTTTCGTACCAGATTCCTCCCCAACTATCTTCAAGGCAATACAGAATCTGCACGTCCTTAGTTCCGAAGTGTATGTTCCCGAGGGAAACTGGGATCTAAGTGCTTGGTTCTGGGACTTCTTGTGATCTTGGGGTTGGAAGGGACTTTCGGTCTTGCTAATTATTTTGGGAATCCTGTTGTTTCGTTGTTGCTGTATTCAGTGTCTACCTGGTATGTGTTCGATGCTAGGGGATGTTGCGCACAAGCGATAGGTTCGATAGGATAGGACATAAAGTGTATGCCCCGGATAAAACTTCCAAAGAATATGTGTTGAAAGATATTTTAGCAAATGACCTAATGGCAATAGATATTTCCGGCAGTGATTCAGGGTGCATGGAAGATGATGCATGGAGTTATTTGGAAGGAGATCCAAAGTAGTTTTAGCACTTGGCATAGGCCAAAAGGAGGGTTTGTCAAAAGAGAAATTATATCGTGCCTCCTATTGCAATAAAAATATGTATATTGGCCTACTCCAAGCTGCTCGAAAGTCGCTTGCGAGAGAAACCGTGTTGCAGGGTCCTGACCTTAAATCAATTTAAGCCGCCATTTTAGGCCAATCCGCCATTTTAGGATTCGCTTTGTAAAAGTCACCCTGTGAGTTAAAATAGTGGACGATGTCATTCCAAAATACAACATGGCCGTCTTGACCTCTGTACATAGCTAATATGTAACTTGCCTGCAGGCCACTTGTTGAGGTCGTGAACTGAGACCTTGTCCTTCGTTGACCTGTGTGTAAAAGGATTACTCGTGCAATGAAACTAATCCACGAGCATATGTTGAAACAATGTATTCAAATACTGAACGTAGAACACTTTTTTTACTACATTGTATTAATGTTTGAGAAGGCCTGCATGGACAATCTTAGAATACACAGTTATTGCATAGGCTTGTTGATACATGTATTAAAGGCAAACCAGTTATATGCGGTTGTTCGAGACTTGGCACGAATCCTAGATCGGCGATGTATTACATGGAATATTAACCCGAAGTGGGGCGGACATCGTGCGCGCCAAGTGTATAAAAAGCGAATGCATTCTAATGCACAACGTCTCTCACTGAACACTCTGAACCACGCTGGAGTTTGTTGTGTTGTACTGAGGGCCGATAGCTATCTGATTTTGCTCTGTTTTTGTAACTGGATTCAGTATAAAATAAAGTACTTTGTATGTTCCTTTGTAACCCGTGTTCGGTGTATTTCCTTTTGGGGTACTCAGCCTCGATATTTTGATTCTGTTTTCACATAATGATACTCCTTATTTGCTCCTCCACTCTCCAGTCCTCTCTCTGCTCCTTCAGGAACATCTCCCTAATGCCTCCTACCTTTTTACCGTTTTCCATCTTCTACTATTTCCTCCCATCACAGCAACCTCTCCATCACTATTTTTTTCCTCTTCCTCTTTTTTCTTTGGCACAGATCTCCCAGGTATGAATATACTCCAACTCCCTTCACCATGAATGGGGACACAGAGCCTCTTATATAGTCTTCAGCCCAAGTGCATGCCCCCTGATAGACTGGGGAAGTCGGACAGTACCTGTCTGAGTTCTGATTGGTCCTGAAGGAACTGGGCCTTTTAGCAGTCGCGAGGGGAGGGAGAGCTAAATGGCCCAGCGGTCCTTTTGAATTCCTACCATGTGGCCTACAGTCAGAGGTTGTTTAGTGAGGGCTGTGGTCTACGTGTTCCAGTATCTATGTAGGATTTAGAGTTGGTGTTCGCAATTGACTGCAAAGAGAAAGTGTTTTTCAGAGGAAACCTCTGATGCTGGTTGGAGGGGAGGAAGCTTCCCGTAATATGGTTCTGGTTGAGAAAGGGGAAGACCAGTATTTCCCCTGTGCATGTTGCTGAGGTGAGAGGGTAGGTGGTGAGGTGACATTCCAACACAAGAGGAGAAAGGGTTTGCCTGATTGTTTAAATTCCAATGACCCCTTTTCCCTCTCCTGATCCATTTTGAGAAATTCTGGACCCACTCTGGGTTTTTGGTTTGTGGAAACAAGGTATTGTGGGAGAGGCAATTGGGAACTTCCCTGGTTGGATCTGGTTGTGTTTGCCTAAGAAGTTAGAGGTCTTGGATTTTCCTCTGCACGTCGCTAGTTCCCAGACCTCATAGAAAGTACTCCTAAACCCAAAATAAGGACTTCCTTGCCAGCAACAGGGTGAGCTCGAGGGCGGTCAGGAAAGTCTGTTTCTACCTTCTGCTAGGGTTTGGGCATCATGGTTGGTTGCATTTCCTAGCTTCCCTCTAAACTCCAGAGTACCCTGGCCCATTCCCAACCAGTGGGTGCAATGTGACTCCATCACAGTGGATACCTTCCAGTTGTGTAGATGTTCCCCATTGCCCATCAGGGGACCTATCAGTGAATGGCCAGTACACGTGCGGCTTGCCATAACCATCAATGACCACCTTCTCTAATGAAACTTCCATTACAAAACAGCAGAATATGGTCCTTTCACTGCCACCAGTGGTAAATACCGCCGAGGGGTAATTACTGTTGGTCCTAAAAAACTACTGAAAGTGAAATAGTAGTACCAGCAGGAATCCCCACCATGGACCCAAAAATTGCGAGACTATGGCTCTACTTGCTGCCTAAAACAAGATCCGCTCTGAGCTGGTATTTCAACGGTTGAACCATAGCCAGCAGCTGTCATGGGAAGAACATGCCATATGAACGGTGCCCACACATGTAATGGTGCAGGAGGGGTTTGTGCTGTAGTGGCCACATGCCAGCCAGGTGAAATTTAAATATGACGACTGAATAATGTCTTTACAACCATTGGCAATTTTCCCTGCAGATTTGTCCTTGGTGGCCTGTTTGTGGCACTGCTTGAAAAGAAGAAACATATGTGATTCACCTGCTATTTTTCAACCCTCATTGGTAATGTATCACCAGCACCACTGGTGGCGTTGCCTGGCAGAATGGAAATCTGAGTGACGCTGCCATCCATCACCAGCACTATTTATTTCTGTAATAAAACCTATGTTAATGATTGAATTTATTAAAAGTCATCTTGGGCACATGATTATCTACAAACTGTTGTGCAGTGCAGACCCGTATTCACTTTCCAGAGTGATGGGTGCATTGTGCCTCTTAGAGCCTGTACTCACTTTCCAGAGTGACCAGTGCATCGTGCCTCATGGACCCTATACACACTTCCCAGAGGGATGGATGCATTGTGTCTCATAGACCCCATACTCACTTTCCAGAGTGATATGATATTATTGTTTATTTATATAGCGCCTATACACAATGTGTTTCAAAGCGCATCAAGGCAAGGGAGGGAACAAGGGAAAATACAACCACATTCTTCCACTTACAGGCCATGAACAGTAAGGATGTGAAATTAATTATCGTACTCGGCCTGACGACATTTCAGATAGTGCAAGAGCTAAGACATAGATAAGGAAGGGAGGGGGGAGAGTGGGAAGGAAATGGAAACAGACAGACGACTACCGTACTAGGCCTCACGACATTTCTGGTAGGGCCGGTGAAAAACAAAAGGTGAGGGAGAGGGGTGCAGAAAGGGAGGGGAGGAACAAAACAAGCAACTATCATACTAGGCCTGACGACATTTCAGATAGTGCTGGAAGGGTGGTGGGGAGGAAAAAAACAGTAATGGGAGGGTGGAGGAAACAGACGAGGTTGCTATCATATTAGGTCCAGGGACAATTCTGATAGAGTAAGTGCATAGAAGAAAGTAAGGGGAGGAGATAGGAAAAGGGAGAAGGGAAAGGAGGAGAGAAAAGAGATTAAGCAGTCAACAAGATTGGAGAAGCAAGCGTGGAGAGCGAATACAATTGCAGAAGTCAGTAGTAACACATAATGTTGCAAGCCAGGATACAGGATGAAGATGGAACAGCATGATTCAGGGGCACCATGAGGACAAGATGCAAAGGAAGTCCAGCATGAGAGTTGAGAAAGAGTGACGCACCGTGAATGAATGAAGCCCATAAAAGTCAAATCCAGCATTGGGCACAAGACAGTGATGGTGAAGGAAGGCACCAGGTTGGCGGGGCTTACTAAGTGGTGAAAAAGAGCAGCAGGCAGGAAGGTACCAGATGGGCGGGGGTTAGGCCAGGTGACCTAGATCCATTTGCACCTGCTCCCCATCTGCAAAGGAAAAGAAGCTGGAGGGCTCCTTAAGTAGGGAAAAAGAACGGCAAGCAGGAAGGCACCAGGTGAGCGGGGTTTGCTAAGTGGTAAAAAAGAGCGGGAAGCAGGAAGGCACCAGGTGGGCGGGGCTTGCTAAGTGGTGAAAAAGGGCGGCAGGCAGAAAGGCACCAGGTGGGCGGGGCTTAGGCCAGGTGACCTAGATCCACTTGCACCTGCTCCCCATCTGCCTCTCGAGGCGCCTCTCTTCACTGCACAGGCAGCTAGGCCATCTCTCAAACCCAAGGCAAACATGCAAACGCTCCAGTTGCCCCTACCTGTCTTGGCAACACCCATGAGGCCCATGGATACATTGCACCTCCTAGAGCCTGTACTCACTTTCCAGAGTGATGGGTGCATCGTGCCTCTTAGAGCCAGTACTCACTTTCCAGAGTGATGGGTGCATCCTGCCTCATGGAGCCCATACTCACATTCCAGAGTAATGGATGCATTGTGCCTTTAGGAGTCTGTACTCACTTTCCAGAGTGATGGCTGCATCGTGCCTCATAGAGCCCATACTCACTTTTCAGAGTGATGGGTGCATCGTGCCTCATAGAGCCTGTACTCACTTTCCAGAGTGATGAGTGCATTGTGCCTCATGGAGCTCATACTCACGTTCCAGAGTGATGGATGCATCATGCCTTATAGAGCCCGTACTCACTTTCCAGAGTGATGGATACATCATGCCTCATAGAGCCCGTACTCATTTTCCAGAGTGATGGGTGTATTGTGCCTCATGGAGCCCATACTCACTTTCCAGAGTGATGGATGCATCGTGCCTCATGAAGCCTATACACACTTTCCAGAGTAATGGATGCATTGTACCTTTAAGAGCCCGTATTCACTTTCCAGAGTGATGGGTGCATCGTGCCTCATGGAGCCCGTACTCTCTTTCCAGAGTGATGGGTATATTGTGCCTCATGGAGCCCATACTCACTTTCCAGAGTGATGGATGCATCGTGCCTCATGAAGCCTATACACACTTTCCAGAGTAATGGATGCATTGTACCTTTAAGAGCCCGTATTCACTTTCCAGAGTGATGGGTGCATCGTGCCTCATGGAGCCCGTACTCACGTTCCAGACTAATGGATGCATCGTGCCTCATAGAGCCCATACTCACTTTCCAGAGGGATGGATGCATTGTGCCTCATAGAGCCCATACTCACCTTCCAGAGTGATGGATGCATTGTGCCTTTAGGAGTCTGTACTCACATTCCAGAGTGATGGGTGCATCGTGCCTCTTAGAGCCCATACACACTTTCCAGAGTGATGGGTGCATCCTGCCTCATGGAGCCCATACTCACTTTCCAGAGTAATGGATGTATTGTGTCTTTAGGAGTCCGTACTCATTTTCCAGAGTGATGGGTGCCTCATGCCATGTAGAGCGGTACTCACTTTCCAGAGTGATGGATGCATTGTGCCTCTTACAGCCCATACTCACTTTCCTGAGTCATGGATGCATTGTGCCTCAGAGCCTGTACTCACTTTCCAGAGTGATGGATGCAACATGCCTCACATAGCCTGTGGTCACTTTTCAGAGTGATGGATGCATTGTGCCTCACGGAGCCCGTACTCACTTTCCAGAGTGATGGATGCATTGTGCCTCTTAAAGCCTGTACTCACTTTCCAGAGTGATGGATGCATCGTGCCTCATGGAGCACATACTCACTTTCCAGAGTGATGGGTGCATCGTGCCTCATGGAGCCCGTACTCACTTTCCAGAGTGATGGATGCATTGTGCTTCATAGAGCCTGTACTCACTACTCACTTTCCAGAGTGATGGATGCATTGTGCCTCTTAAAGCCTGTACTCACTTTCCAGAATGATGGATGCATCGTACCTCATGGAGCCCATACTCACTTTCCAGAGTGACTGGTGCATCCTGCCTCATGGATCCCGTACTCACTTTCCAGAGTGATGGATGCATCGTGCCTCTTAGAGCCTGTGCTCACTTTCCAGAGTGATGGATGCATTGTGCCTCTTAAAGCCTGTACTCACTGTCCAGAGTGATGGATGCATTGCGCCTCTTAGAGACGGTTCTCACTTTCTAGAGTGATGGATGCGTGGTGCCTTACAGAGCCTGTACTCACTTTCCAGAGTGATGGATGTATCGTGCCTCATAGAGCCTGTACTCATTTTCCAGAGTGATGGATACATCGTGCCTCCATTCCAATGGCATTAGATGATCTTTTCATGTGGCTGGGTTTAAGTAAGTCTTTGCCCTCTCTACAACCACGGGCTCAGGATTAAAAACTAATGAACAATAGGAACCCACCCAATGTGGCGTGGGGTCTTTCCTCTGATTTCATGACCCTGTGACGCAATGCACCAAGCACATATCATGATCAGACAATGGACGCAGGGGCAGGTAACCAGTTACAGTACACGCTCTGTTACCAGGCACTCCATCAACCAGGAAGCACTTTTAACTGGGATCTGTCATTTCTGGTGATAGCACCGGTCCAGTTAATCAAATGTTTGGAGGTTGGATTGTCAGTCTGAAAAAACCAAACCCCTAACCATCGTGTTGCCCCCCCTTGGGCAAGCACGCTCTCCGGTCTTCAGACAATCTTTGACAATCTCCTAGGGGGTTATGGATCACTATACCCCCACTTGACTGCATTCGTATCAGGCCCTGCACTGTGTTTACTTACACAAATAACAAATAACATTAAGATACAAAGAAAACACAAAGAATCGTTCAATTTACAACAATGGGATACATTTATTTATATACACACCGCTAAGCATAATGCATAACAATGCAAGCGATTCTAATGCTATGTTTAATTTGCACCTTTTATACTTCTGGTGCAAAGCTACTATGCAGTAACTATAAGCCTTTTAGGTTTCTAATGCAAGCCTGTGCTGCAAGTGTGTGGTTCTAATGCAATCTAATGCAAGCTTCAAGCATCCAAGAATCCTCTCCTTCAATCCACACCAATCCACACTCTCACTCTAGACAATCCCTGTCTAGTTTCCCCTTCACCCAAAACTGTGTGTGTGTGTGTGTGTGTGTGTGTGAGTGTGTGTGTCTGTTCCCCTCAGTTTAGCCTATGCCAAAACCATACTTCCCATTCTGTTGTCAATCAGTCAGTGGCAGGCCTCCATCAGTCAGTGGCAGACCTCAACACTGTCAACTGCCAAGCTCTCTCTCTGCCTCATCGATCTCATCAAGGCCCATCAGTCTGCTGCACCAAGCACCATCTCCAGCCCACTATCTCTGTGGCTCTCCCGATCTCTAGTGCAGTCCCCCTCTCGTGCAGTCTCCCTCCAGCTCATTCTCGCCTCCTTGGTTATAGTCTTCCATGACGCACATACATAAGCTAAAGAATGTCTCTCCCTCAGCGTTTAGCAAAATACCTGCCTGTCTCCTGTTTGCGTGTTTCCTGCACGGCATGTCCTGTTACTGCGTGTACTGTCAGCGTGACATTAGAACATCATATCTTTCTGCCTTGGCCTTCTGAGTCTGTTGATTCCATCTATTCACTGTTCATACCCATTCTCTCCACTGTAGGCTCTGTGTGCATTTACAAAAATGCTGTTTTAGGCCCCGTCCCTCTTATGCAAAAGCACCTTCTCCCATCTGCCTATCTCGCTCCACGGCACAGCCCCCACCCTCGTGTTCTCTCCGCGAAGCACACCAGCCAAGCTGATAAGCCTCCCTTCTCAGACATGAGTCATATTATCTGTCTCTCTCTGCCAAATTTTACAAAACAATTCTCCGCACTGAGCCCAGTGCACTTCTGTCTCTCTCCATCAGAAAATGGATTCAAATGCCAGCCTAATGCTTTCTACCGTTTACGCTATTCTCGCAATGCAAGCACTAACATGATGCAGACTCATTCTAAGTGATACTCAACATACATACATACATGTGTGTCAATCATATCTCTAAATGTGTCTCTACAAAGCATAACAATGTGTGTTATACTAAATGGCTTTTCATGGCATTTCAAATATGACAGTGTGTGTCGTGCAAGTAATGCATTTTCTCTCTCAGCCTAAGCGCTATATCTAATGCAAACATAGATACATAGCATATCATGGTGAGTATATATCATGTCTCTAAAACACTACCATGGCACTTCAAATATATGCAAGTGTCATTCTATTTGCAAATGGCAAAGTGCAAAGTGGCAGCCTAAATGGCAAGCACTATATGCATACAGTATCATTCTAAAAGCATATTGCAAATGCATACAAAGGTGACTAATATGTGATTGGGTAATGGTGTCTGCTTCAGCAATGTACTAATCAGAACTAAACAGAATGCAATAATCGAATGATTCCATAGCAAAGATTCTAATGATTCTCTAACAGTGAATCTAATAATGGTTAATGGTTCTTCTACAGATAGTCTTATGATTTCTAATAATGATAACAATTCCAGGCTTCTCATTTCACCCAATTCCACAGGATAAGACGTTCTGAACGGCAGAGTGCCAGTGCACAGCTCAGAAGCCCTATTTATTTCACATTTACCGTCTGATTTTTCTGGCTCTTTGCCTCCAACAATGACATTTGGTTATCTGGCATTTGTGGTTATCCGGCACCATTGAGTCCCCATTGGTGCTGATTGTACTATGATTATCTGGTCACCTGATTGTATATCCCTGATGAGGTCACCAGGCGATAGCATACTTCTCGCACTGTGTTGTCATTACAGTCAATTCAACTTGCAAAGAAAATAAAGTGCAAAGACCATGGACCTCAGTGCCTTACATCAAACGTCACTTTTGCCTCCTTCCTCTCCAAGGTCCCAGAAAACCATTGGGCTGTTTCCAAAGCCCCTGGAAGTTGCGTCGATGTCTTGGGTGCACAATGGGCAGTCGTCAAAGTGAAGACCAGCAACAATAACCCGTTTGGGTCGGGTCACTTCATTGAGGTAATCAGAGCTGGGGCACCCCAGTGGCAGAATCCCCACAAACGCAAACATGCACGCAAGCAAAAGCCTGGCGGCGTAAATTCGAAAAGGCCTCATCGACCACACAGCAAAAATATATATATATATATATATATATATATATATATATTTTTTTTTTTTTTAATGTTTGGTTTATTTGAATTTGTATAGTGCACAACGGCCCTGGGGCATCGTGGCACGGTTACAGAGTGCTTGCTTAGTACAGACTTACATAGGAAGGACAACAATGCAGGCAAAAGTAACAATCCGTGGAGGAGATGTGTGTTCGTTGGTTACAGAGGAACAGCATAGCAGCCTGTGCGAGTGTTCCAGTTGCAGCGACGTGACATGATTAGTTGAATAGTTTGGTTTTCAGCAGTTTACAGTATATTGTGTAGGATTTCTCATTTCTGAGTGCAGTGGCGAGTGAATTCCAGTTTTTTCGAGCTAGGTGTTGAAAGCTGTAGCCTCCTGCTTTTGACCGTTTGAAGGAGGGGACATAGATCTGGTTAGAGAGGTGCGCTCTAGTGGGTCTGGAGGAGGGGTTGAGGGTAATCCTTTTTGATAGGTACGGCGGGCGTTCAGTGACAGGCACTTGTGGGTAATGGCCATGGTTTTAAAAAGAATGCGCTCTTTAACCAGCAGCCATCTCCTTGCCTGGGAGATGTGTTCCCTTTTTGGAATACTTAGGGCTGCTCGGAGGGCATTATTTTGTGTGACTTGGAGCTTGTTGAGATTTTTGGCAGAAGTGCCTAGGAAGAGGGCATTACAGTAGTCAAGCTTGATGCCGACACTGGCTCTGGAAATTGATAGGCAGTTTTTGGTGGACAGGTATGGCTTGACAGCGTTGATAGTCTTTGTGGTGAGGGCAGCAGAGGAGGCTATGGCACTGACCTGGCGTGTCATCGAGAGGGAGGAGCCAAGGTACACTCCCAAGGTTTTTACTGTCGATGAAGCAATGATAGTTGTATTATCGATGTTGAAGCTGCTATATTGGGGGAGAGTTTATTGAGCGTTTCTTTGGTGCCTACCACGAGGATCGCATTATTTTCTCCATTGAGACAAAGGCCATTGGCTGCCATCCATGTTTGGATGGCTGTGTAAATATTGGTTAAGGCTGCAGCGTCTTGTTCATAGATACCGGTAAGGGGGAGTAGGACTTGTGTGTCGTCGGCATAGTTGGTGTAAGCTATGTCATGCCAATCCAAGTCATTGAAGATAGGGAGGGTGAAGATGTTGTTCAGGGTAGGTGCAGTGCAAGAACCTTGTGGGACTCCACAGTGTATAGTGGTGGGAGAAGCAGAGGCAGAGTCAGAGAAGACTCTCATGAGTCTTCCTTTGAGGAAGGACGCAATCCATGCTATGGCTTGTGGGGATAAGTGGGAGGCATTTATTAGTTGCTTGTCGAGAATATCATGGTTGATGAAGTCAAAGGCAGCCGACAGATCTAGTAAAAGGAGAATTGCCGGTTTGCCTTTGTCCATATTGAGAAATACAATGTACGGCAGCGACAATGCCAGAGTGCAGGGGTACAGGCCTGGAGGATGAACTCAGGTGACCTCCTGCACATCACCACAGGCCCAGCAGATGAGGAGTCGTCCAGGCATCCTGTGGTGAAATAAGAGGCTGCACCAAACTCTAGCCAAACATTGGCTGTTTCTCATCTGTGATGAGGAGGAAGGTGTGGCCACAGCAGCACGCAGGAACAGGCAGCGGAGACAGCATCTCCAGGGCACACGCTTGATCAGGAGGCCACGGGGGCTAGAATGCATATAAACTTTGCCCTGTCGCAAAACAATGCTGTAAAAGAGTTTACCACCAATCTTGCTGCTTAAATAACAGGTTAATGAGCAAACAGGTTTTACCCAAATGGAGATCTAAAAATAAATATTCACTATGGCATAAATTAAGCAGATCGTATTTTTTTTCTGTTTGCTGTGTCACATAAAATAAAATGGAGCAAATGCATGTGTTTTTATGTTACACAGCAAACATAGTGCAAAGGTTTTCTTTTAAATACACATTCTGAAAAAAACCTGCTTGCTCCATTCGCTATCACCTGAGCAGCTAAATTGGTGCTGATTGTATTTCCTCAATTTTTTGCACGAGGGCAAAGCATTGGTAATCAGGTCCCAGGTGTGCAATACAAAGTTAAGCAGTGCTGACGACTGGTAGGGGATAGGTGAAGGAACTTGCCCTCCAACTACAATGAGTTGGCTCTTTAAAAAAAAAAAAAAAATATATATATATATATATATATATATATATATATATATATATATATATATATATATATAAATATCAGCTCTGGCTGTTCATTCCAACAAATTACTAAAAATTGCAATTTTGGGATACCTCTTCGCGGGTTGCAATCATAGTGTGGTCGGACAGTTCACATGGGTATGCATGCCTATATGACTATTTATTTGCCCTCCGTGAAGTGTGCCCGATCACCTCAATGCTATATTCAATAAAAACATGTGTCTGTGAGACCATAAGTAGGATCAATTATCTCACTGTCTTGATGTAGCAAAGATTACTTGCTCCAAAATATGATTTTGTCTTCTACCACTGATGTGGATCTTCAAGCTATCTGGCTTTAAATGTCCACAGTGCCAAAAAGTATAACACACTACTATATTCTCAATAGACTGTAGCAATAAATATTGAGTATTCTTTTCATTTTACTGTGTGTCCCGCTTGTTTGGTGGACATCTGGAGATGTGGTCAACCAGTTTCAATGATCTATCTTTTCATGCATCATCTTCTTCACGACCCGTTACTTCACTCGGATAGATTGAATCTGTGCGTCCAACAGATCTGGCACAGGATGTCCTGACTCGCACCCTGTTGTGTGATTTCAAACTGTACTTGACAGCCAATAGAAAAGGTCTGGTGCAGCCCTTCTTCAGTGCACCGAATATTCTCTAGTGCGCTGATGGTTTCTTTTTGTCTGGTGTGCAAAGCGTCAGTCTCCAAATTGATCCTCTAATATTGTTTGGTAACATTTACTCCTCTGCTGGGCAATTCCTTATTCCACGGGATGATACAATTTCGTCTTCGTGCACTGAGCGTGCAGCGAGGCTCCTAATTCGGAATGTCTCACTGCTCAGACCCGCTACTCGCTCAGTGGTCTGGATCAGCAAAAGACATACAATTCCAAAATGACTGGAAAGTTTAGAACAGATTGCAGCCAAATGACACGTGTAAAAGTTGCATTTCTTTTGAATTCCCGCTGTATTTGGGTTGGGGGATAGATATATATCTCAGGGACACTCTAGAGTTGAAACTAGGTCTCTAGCTATGAAACTGGATTAGTTATGTAAGATATAAAAAGGTGCACTTTGAGCAAAATGAATCCGTGAAATAGGAAAGGAAATCAGTTGTGACAAGAACAGTTTTACTCTAAACTAGAGTATTCAGACTAGAACACCAAAGATGGACACAGTAAGATCCCAGGTTGATTTGCGAATTCAACCCTGTCACCCCAGCGCCCAACCCTGGCAGAAACCAGTCTGATCACTCAAAATCTGACTAAAGGTTTAAGATTACACAAGATAAAATGGAAAAGAGGCTAGCACTTTAGGAAGTCATGGGCAGGGTGCACAGATAATTCTAACCGTTTTATCAAGTTATCAGGATAAGGATAGGATGGCTTAGAGAGTGGGATAAGGACAAAGGCAAGACAAGATAGGTTATGGGTTTCTATGGTGTAGGGATTATACACACAGTCCACTTTTAGTTTGGGGATTTTTGGAATGGCAACAGGTTCTGGTCACAACACGGCTGCATGCCTGGCAAAACAAAACTGCTGGGCCGTTCTGGTCAACGGATGGCAAGGACACCGGAATGGCAATTCTGGTCACTGGATACTAAAGGCCAGCTAGATGGCAGGATTGCAGCAGGCATGCAGTTAGTGGGCAGCAAGCCATTCCGATTTCAGGATACTTCCCAAAAGAATATCACAGCTTTCGCCTTTTTAATGGGAGATTACTGGCTTGATTCTGGATCAATGGACTTGCTGGGAATAGGAATCAGCTATGCTTGTGTTTTGCAGTGTGCTCTGGAGTAGGGTCAGCAATTCTTTGGCCTTTTAGTGGGTCTGGAATCTGGATGGAGCAGATCAGGAATGCAGCACAGGAACTTCAGGAAGAGTGTGTGTCTGGAGTCCTGTCAGAGACTCCTATTTATTATGCATAGTGATATCATCACAGTATATGGCTGGGCAGGTTTAGCTAAGCACTCTTCTAAACTACTGGATTGGCCATGGGTGCTAGTCCCCGCCTCGCTCTAAGCTGGTTGGATTTCAAGGGAATGATGTCAGATTTATGATGTAAGTTTTACAATGTCCAAAACTTCCCACAATAACTTTAACTAAAATCCAGTGTTGCCCTTAATGAACATTTATGCAGTGGAAACATCTAAACAAATTACATAAACAGGTTACATATTTTATGCATCACATAGCAGTCCAATCCTCCAGTTTGTGAGACATTGTTTCACCTTCTACCAGTTTTTCGCACTTTTCAGTGTGAAATGTTCAGCCTAAAATTCCATATCTTTATACATATGTGTGGATCATCGTAAGGGATGTAAATATGAGAATGCGCATTTGCATCATGGATACTTTCCTTGTAATCCCTGATTCGTTGCCATTTCTATTCCCAAGGGTCAGGGAATTCTACCATGTCTTAAATGAAGCCAATATAATCACTTTTAACCTGCAAAATGTTTTCATTTTTACAAAGTCCTCCTGCAGAGATAAAAGTCTTTACATTTTTATTCATAAATAGTCTTTGGAAACAAATAGCAGTCCTTTGTCCCCCATATTTGGGAATAGTTTCCAAGCTACCCCCCTGAAGGGCAGGGGGGTCATGGAGATCTCCTCTGAAGCCTCCTGTAGAAATCACAAAGATGTGTGACTTTCTTTTCACATGTCCTTGTCCTGGAAATTCCATTGTCAGTGGGTTCAGCCTAGACTAGATTCTGTCCAACCTAGTAATTATCACAGAGGTGTTGGTATCTACTGAGAGGCCCTTTTGTTTCTGTCATCCTCTCAGCAGAAACCTATTTTTTTCTTTAGCTGACCTCCCCCAGCAACCACTGAAGCTTGAATTAAGGGTATTTATTTTGGCTCTGAATTGTAAGACAATCTGCTAAATAGAACCATTTCCTTCATTGTATTTTCACATCACAATCCCCTTCGCATTGCTAGATAAGGGCAGGGCCTTATCCAACATGCCCTTTGAAAACAGATATTTTCCTTTAGTTAGCAAAAGTACATTTCCCATGTGGTGACTGAAAGTTGCATTTTGTTTGCAAATCCGATTTTTCTATCTAGATTCCCACACTGTTCTGCAGCCATACTTAGTTTCTCTTGTAGGCAGGAGTTTGTTTGAAGCACAGATGCACTAAAATTGATATAGCCCTGATAGCTGGAGTTCCTTTGAACTGCTGATCTTTGATACTTTGTGAAGAAAATGTACACGTTTTCCCGTGCACTGCAGAAAGTGAAGTTTCTTGGGCCTTTTTTCAGATTTGGCTTAACAGAGCCTGTCATTCAGGGGTCATGCTTGGTTTTGCTGAAGCACAATGGGGATATGAATGTGCATGGCAGGGCCTTATTAATCACAGTGGTTTAAGGAAGAACAGATGGAAATAGCGCATTTTTTAAAGGTGAAAAAGTTTCCTTTTTAATGGGTACTTTGGTCTGGCAGCAAAACAGCGCTGCTTTTTTACTCTGTTTCTTATGTATATGTAAGAACACACTGGCAAGCTCCCTTAGTGTGTCCCCTTGTTCCATCCTGCCCAAAATGTGCTTGGCAAGATTGTCAAGTATTGGCAGAAATCATCAGTGTTAGGACGCCGTAATTATCCTGCTTCCACGGCTTCCACGAGACTTAATACTTGTGGTTCTCGTATTTGCCGACGAACAGTAGTTACGGTCCCTTTAAGACCTCGTCTGCCGGGAGCTTGGACGTTGGCATGGAGACGATGGCGTCCTCTCACGTCTTTCACTTTTCCCCGTACACGTTGAAAGACGTATAGTGATCTTGTGACTATTATTTAAGCCACGCCTGTGAGTTTTGCCGGCGCTTCTGAATCTTGTATTCTAGCGGCTTGCTTTCTCTCGTATCCAGGTTCTTGTCCCTTTTGCCTTGTTTTCCTGTTTCTCGTCCTCGGACTGCCTCCAGACCCTACTTGCTTACTCCTTTGTACTTTTGCTGCCAGTCCTGCTCATCGACCTCGGATCGTCCACGGACCTGCATTGCTTACTCCTTTGTACTTTTGCTGCCAGCCCTGCTCATCGACCTCGGATCGTCCACGGACCTGCATTGCTTACTCCTTTGTACTTTTGCTGCCAGCCCTGCTCTTCGACCTCGGACCGTCCACGGACCTGCCCTGCTACTCATTTGTAATGTCTCCCCCTTACCGTTTTTTCTCCTGCATTGGAACTCTGCACCATTGGTACACAGACTAGAGACTGCCTTTAATGTACCTTTAGGCGTCCTCGTGCCGTCGGGTTAGATTTTGCTCTTTGGACATTCAGCTTGGATTTTCACCCTGCTTCTTGCTTTGCCTTCATTTCTGGATTGATTTCCTGGTCCTTTCGTTTTGGGTTTGCCACTACCTTACTTCTTATTCCTTCCTGGGGATATTCGGAGATTCGGAGATTCTGAAAAACCGCACAGGTTAGTGGTTGGTTTCTATTTTGATGTCTGCATTTTTGGCATAGAGTCGCATCAGTGTGATTATTGCTCTTATTGCAGCTGTCTGGGGGTCTTACCTGTACACCTTGAGAAGACATCCCGTTCCAGTATCCTGTTCCATGCGGTTCTGGATTCTTCATTGGCATTCCATCTTTCCGCCAATCAATTGTTCTGGTTGTTCATTGTACTGACTAGTTCGGTAGATTGGCGAGAAGAATTCCTCGGCTACACTACGAGGGCAAGAGCGCTACTGACATATTCAGAAGCCTTCTATATAAATGGATGCCAATGAGTCTTTGACAGCCATCATGCAATTGGTGGCGGATCTACGCAGTGAAATGGCTAATGCCCATGCTGCCACCGAAAGACGCATTGATGAGCTGCAGGCTGGTTTTCAGCCCACCGGTGCTGGGGCGCCTTCGCCCGCTGTGGCATCGGGTTCTGGGCTATCTCCTGCCCGTTCTGACACTGGGCCAGTGTACATGACTGCTCAGTTTCCCTTGGCTCCACCAGAGCGGTTTCTAGGTGACCCTAAGGCCTATCGAACCTTCCTTAACCAGTGTAGGTTACACTTTCTATGTAGGCCAGCCTCGTTTCCAGATTCAACCACTAAAGCGGCCTTCTTATTGTCACACTTGGGTGGTACGGCGGCGGCATGGGCCAATCCAGTATTGGAAGAGGGCAGTCACCTCTTGTACAATTGTGACGCGTTGATTGAGGCTATGAGTCGGGTTTTTGATACGCGGTATGCTACGCAAGCCACCGACTTACAGTTATTGGCCTTACAGCAGGGAACCTGTACCCTGTTGGCTTACTTAGCCAAGTTTAATCAATTGGTTGCCGAAACTAATTGGCCAGAGGAGAAGAAGGCATCCTTATTTTACAAAGGGTTGTCTGATTCCCTTAAAATTACTCTATCCACGGTACCGGTAATCCCTACAGCGTTCTCTGAATTGGTTGACTTGGTACTCCAAATTGACTCTAGACAAGCAGAGAGAAGGGGGAACAGAGACCGCTTCCTCCTCTTACGACCGCCACGTCAAAATCTGCCATCGGGTCCTCAGAACCAATGCAAATCGGAGCATTGCGGGGACCGTTGTCAGCAGAAACAAGGGAACACAGGAAAAAGAACGGCCTTTGTTTCTATTGTGGGTCATCAGAAAATTTACTACGATCATGTACTAAGAAACCTGTTAAGAAACAGGGAAACGCGAAAGCCCGGCAATAGAAGGGGTTCAGTTGCCGGGTGGTTCTTGCAGCAACCCCCTCATGTCTACACCTTACTGTTTATCCGTCACTCTTAATACCACCTCCCTCGGTAGGCGGGTGATTCCAGTTGTTTTGGATTCAGGTGCCACGGGGAACTATATTGACGGTGATTATGCTCGAGAGCTGGGTATACAGATTGTTTCCAAAGACTGCCCCGAGGTCGTGAATGCGGTCGATGGCTCAACCCTGGTTTCTGGTCTAGTGACTGAGCGTACTGCTACTTTGGTCATGAGGACGGAATGTGGGCATACTGAAGAGATCTCCTTTGACCTGATTGCCGCCCCATAGCTTAAAGTTATCCTGGGGCTTCCTTGGTTGAAACTACACAACCCCGTGGTGGATTGGCAGTCGGGGGAAGTGAACTTCCTTTCAGAACATTCTGACCAGTTCTGTTTGACATCAGTTCAGAAAACCTCTAGCTCAAGCCATGCTCTCATGGATTCCGCCTCCACGATAGGGGCTGTTCTTAACACTCAATTACCCTCAGAGTATCGAGAATATCGGGATGTCTTTGACGCAAGTGGGGCAGAAATCCTTCCACCCCACAGGCCTTTTGATTGTCCTATAGAATTGGTTCCTGGGGCCAAGATACCATCTGGTAGGATTTATTCGTTAACACCCAAGGAGGATGTCATCCTTAAGGAATACATCGACAAATCTTTAAAATCCGGCTTCATTTGGCCTTCGCGTTCTCTGGCAGCTTCCCCTCTGTTTTTTGTTCCAAAGAAGGAGGGAGACCTTCGCCCTTGTATCGACTATCGGGCCTTGAATGCTGTTACGGTCAGGAACCAATACCCGATTCCTCTGATATCAGTCTTGCTTGATCAGCTCGGCTCGCCCAAGGTCTTTTCCAAGTTAGACTTACGTGGGGCGTACAACCTTGTTCACATACGTGAAGGTGACGAATGGAAGACCGCCTTTAAAACTAAATACGGTCTATACGAATACACTGTAATGCCCTTTGGTCTAAGTAACGCCCCCGCCACTTTCCAGTTCTTCATAAATGAAGTCTTTCATGACATGTTGGATCAATATCTGATTGTTTATCTAGATGACATTCTGATTTACTCCCCCAACCATGAAACCCATGTTATTCATGTCAGTAGAGTCTTACAACGTCTGTGGGACAATCATTTATATGCTAAACAGGAAAAGTGTCTCTTCCACGTACAAGAGGTCGAGTTCCTTGGCTTTAACATCACCAACAAAGGAGTCAAGATGAGCAGATCTAAGGTCTCTGCTATTCTGGATTGGCCGGTTCCCAACAATCTGAAGGCGTTGCAATCCTTTTTAGGTTTGGTGAACTTTTATCGACGTTTTGTTCAAGACTTTTCAGCCATTGTCTGTCACCTTACGGCTCTGACTTGCTCTAAGAGATCTTTCCATTGGAATGGGGAGGCTCAACAGGCGTTTGATTCTCTGAAGTCCGCCTTCACCTCAGCACCGGTGCTCCAGCATCCGGACCCAACCCAACCGTTTATAGTCGAGGCTGATGCTTCGGATGTTGCTTTGGGTGCTATCCTGTCCCAACATTGCCCAGATGATGCAGGTTTACATCCAGTAGCCTTTCATTCCAGAAAGTTAACGCCTTATGAAAGCAATTATACTATCACAGAGCGCGAATTGTTGGCTATCAGGGACGCCTTCTTGGTTTGGAGGCATCATTTGTGGGGTTCTCAAGTGCCTGTTCAGGTGTTCACGGATCATAGCAATCTCTTGGCTCTTCACTCAGTGAAATGCACCACTGCACGGCATGCTCGTTGGCATGAATTCTTTTCAATGTTTGATTTCACTATTTCCTATCGTCCTGGTTCTCAGAATTCTAAAGTGGATGCTCTCTCTCGTCTACATGGACCCGCCAAATCCTCTCACGCCACTGGTGTACCTTTGTTACCCACTCAGGTGGTGTGTGGTTACTCTTTACGTCCGTCACTTAAGTCCTTTATACAGGAATGGCTTCGAAACGATCCGCCAGAAGTAGCCAAATACAGACTGGAGATCATAAATTCATTGCCCTATAACCAGGGTAAAATATTCCTGCCTACTCTAGGGACGCGACGTACTGCTATACAATGGTGTCACGATTCATCTCTGGCAGCTCATCCAGGTATTAGGAAGACGGTTGATCTACTAAAAAGATGGTGTTGGTGGCCATCTTTATTGCAGGATGTTACTGATTACATAAATACATGTTCGGTTTGTGCTCAGTGTAAGACATCACATGGCAAACCCGTGGGTTTGCTACAACCTATGCCTCTTCCAGATCGCCCTTGGTCCTCCATTTCCATGGATTTCGTTGTGGAACTACCTGTGGTGGAAGGTTTTGATACTATTTGGGTGGTCATCGACTATTTTACCAAAATGGCACTATTTGTACCTTGTCAAGGGATCCCTACTGCTCCTAAACTGGTGGATCTCTTTCTGCGGAACGTGTTTAGGTTGTTCGGTCTTCCTTCTATAATCATCTCCGACCGCGGTCCTCAGTTTACTTCACGCTTTTGGAGAGCCTTGTCGGCTGCTTTAGGTATTGAAGCTCGGTTTTCAAGTGCTTATCATCCTCAGACGGATGGGCAGACCGAACGTCTGAATGCTACTATGGAACAGTATATAAGATGTCTCATCTTTCAGCGTCAGGACGATTGGCTTTCGGTACTGTCTATGGCCGAATTTGCCTATAATAATTCGCTCCACACTGCTACACAGGTTTCTCCTTTCTTTGCCCTTTATGGACAACATCCACGTTCCTTGCCTCTTGCCCCTGAATTGCCGGCTCACAACCCTGCTGCCCTTGCCTGTGTTAGGGACATTTCCGGCACCCATGTCCAGGTTAAAAGACAGTTGTTGGAGGCTCAGAACAGGACCAAGTTTTATGCAGACCGGCATCGTACCCCCGCTCCGGTGTATCTCCCAGGCATGAACGTGTAGTTATCTACACGCAACTTACGCCTGCCTGGTCAGAGGAAGTTGCTTCCACGTTTTGTCGGGCCATATGCTATATCGCATGTCATTAACCCGGCAGTGGTGCGTTTGGTTCTCCCACGTTCATGGAAACTTCACCCAGTATTCCACGTGTCTTTGCTTAAACCATGCCGTCTTGATACCCGTCTTCCCTCCCATCCTCCACCTGTCAGGGTTCGGGGTGCTGTGGAGTATGAGGTTTCAGCGATCTTGGACACCAAGGTTCGGAACGGTAAAAGACTCTACTATGTTGACTGGAAGGGTTATGGACCGGAGGATCGCACCTGGGAACCATATGTGAACATACATGCCCCGGTTTTGTTGTCCCGTTTTTGGAAATCTCGGAATGTGGGGGCCTCTTTGGGGAAGGAAACTGTCAAGTATCGGCAGAAATCATCAGTGTTAGGACGCCGTAATTATCCGGCTTCCACGGCTTCCACAAGACCTAATACTTGTGGTTCTCGTATTTGCCGACGAACAGTGGTTACGGTCCCTTTCAGACCTCGTCTGCCGGGAGCTTGGAAGTTGGCATGGAGACGATGGCGTCCTCTCACGTCTTTCACTTTTCCCCGTACACGTTGAAAGACGTATAGTGATCATGTGACTATTATTTAAGCCACGCCTGTGCGTTTTGCCGGCGCTTCTGAATCTTGTATTCTAGCGGCTTGCTTTCTCTCGTATCCAGGTTCTTGTCCCTTTTGCCTTGTTTTCCTGTTTCTCGACCTCGGACTGCCTCCGGACCCGACTTGCTTAGTCCTTTGTACTTTTGCTGCCAGTCCTGCTCATCGACCTCGGATCATCCACGGACCTGCATTGCTTACTCCTTTGTACTTTTGCTGCCAGCCCTGCTCATCGACCTCGGATCGTCCACGGATCTGCATTGCTTACTCCTTTGTACTTTTGCTGCCAGCCCTGCTCTTCGACCTCGGACCGTCCACGGACCTGCCCTGCTACTCATTTGTACTGTCTCCCGCTTACCGTTTTTTCTCCTGCATTGGAACTCTGCACTATTGGTACACGGACTAGAGACTGCCTTTAATGTACCTTTAGGCGTCCTCGCGCCGTCGGGTTAGATTTTGCTCTTTGGACATTCAGCTTGGATCTTCACCCTGCTTCTTGCTTTGCCTTCATTTCTGGATTGATTTCCTGGTCCTTTCGTTTTGGGTTTGCCACTACCTTACTTCTTATTCCTTCCTGGGGATATTCAGAGATTCAGAGATTCTGAAGAACTGCACAGGTTAGTGGTTGGTTTCTATTTTGATGTCTGCATTTTTGGCATAGAGTCGCATCAGTGTGATTATTGCTCTTATTGCAGCTGTCTGGGGGTCTTGCCTGTACACCTTGAGAAGACATCCCGTTCCAGTATCCTGTTCCATGCGGTTCTGGATTCTTCATTGGCATTCCATCTTTCCGCCAATCAATTGTTCTGGTTGTTCATTGTACTGACTAGTTCGGTAGATTGGCGAGAAGAATTCCTCGGCTACACTACGAGGGCAAGAGCGCTACTGACAAAGATGGTGCGGGCATCTTTTTGTTGCTGCACAACACAGTTTTTGAGGGCAGGGTGCTCACAGGAACCAGCGCAACCATTTTGCTGTTTCTGTTGAAGCGCAGCATGGTTTTGGAGAAATTCTGTTCAGTGGGTAAATGTAGCCCACAAGGACAGCCAAAGTCATTTGGAACATGGTCTATGGATCTGATGCACTTTTTAGATCAAAGTCTTCCACCAAGTTAGAGGGTCTTTAGAAAAATCACTTGCAGGTCTGCAAGCTGTTAAGCCTGTGAGAAGAGAGTTGAAATCACCTCTAAAAGGTAAGCTAATGCCATACCCAACTGGGAAGAGCACGGCTAAAAGGCAATAAGGTAAGTATCCAAAGCCTAAACAGTACCTCTGGTTTAAAGAAGAGTGGTTCAGCTGGATTCTGTCTTGTTCCTGAACCTCAGTCGTGGGGACAAGAGGGAGGATGCCTTGAGGGCTCCTGCAGCGGTACTTGGTAGGTCATCGGCAGCTACGGGCTCATTTCGGGATTCTCTTTGCTCCCTCGGTCCTGCACTCTGGAGAGGGGACCTGGATATGGAGGTCCTGCTTCTGGCGGGTCCTAAGGAGTCTCCAGGAGCTTCTAGATGGATTTGTTCCATGGCAGACGTTGCACTCGACTACGGACACTTGACCCCTGGCATTGGCTTTCCGAAGTAATGGAGAGGCACAGGAAGTTGGGGATGGTGGTCCAGGGGAGTTCATCTCGGGGTTAGTTGGTCTCACTACCCCAAGGGTGAAGTCGTTCCGGGGGAGCTTCTCTGTCAAGGTGAAAAAGGAGTTCAGCACACCAGCAGGGCTTCACCGGGCAATTCAAAAGTCCAGGAGGTTGCAGCGAGCTTCGTTCACGGTTTTCCATCGGGTGTTTCTCCCAGTGGTCGACTTTGCATGTAGTCCCAAAACCCTCACCTTTTAAGCAGGTTTCTTCCATTCATGCACAGCCTAGGCTGTCGATCACACAGCAGGTGGCTGTCCTGAAAAGACAGCCAGCCAATCAGGACTAGTTGCATTCACGCATTCCCAGAGACAGAGGACAGGGGAGTTTTGGGATCCTCCCTCACATGCTGTCCTTCCAGACACATTGGAGCCAGAGACGGGCTTCAGGGCTGATGCCCGCCAAAGACAAGACACGCAAAGGGCTCAAACCTGTCTCAACGCACACAGTAAAACCCAAGAAAGACCTCACAAACAGAAAATGGGGAAAAAAGAAGACAGGGGCCATTTTGACAAAATGGTCACCGATGGGTGCTGTACTGCAGCTAAGGGTGCAGCCTGCAGTCGAAATGCACAATGCTATGAAAAATTAAACCACTGCCACCAGCTATTTAAAGTACAGAGGGTAACCTAAAAATGTTACATGAGAATGTAGGATAAGCGGCTACTAGGTAACCCCCCAGCACTCCACATAAGATGGTGTGTGTTGGACCTGCAAAGAGAAAAGGTAAGTAAAGTCAATTTCACTTTACTATTCTTGGGAACTGTAGTTCACACAAGAAAAGGTGTTTAAACCTTATGAGAAATCTAAAGGATTGCTCAGTGACACTGCACTGAAGGTGCTTTGTGTAACCATACAAAAAGCAGATGCCTATGGAGTTTGTCAGACTCCAAAAACAGTGAAAACACAAAATCCAAATCAGGTAAAAACACATGAGAGAGAGAGAGAAAAAGGTCTCACTCACTCCAGGGTTAAAATTTAAAAGTCCTAAAGTCTAGCAGAAAATGCTACGCATATGCCCAACTAATGGGGGTCTAGAGAAAATGACACGCCTAGTCCCAACCAATGGGGATTCTAGAGAAAATGCCATAAATAAGCCCAACCAATGGGGGTCTAGTGAAAATGCCATGCATAGGCACATCCAATGGGGAGTCTAGGGAAAATGCCATGCAAACTCCCAACCAACGTGGAGTATAGGGACAATGCCACGCCTAGACCCAACCAATGGGGGCTTAGAGAAAATGCCACGCCTAGACCTAACAAATGGGGTTCTGGACAAAATGCCATATCTGTGCCCGACCAATGGGGAGTCTAGAGAAAATGACATGCCTAGGCCCAACCAATGGGGGTCTAGAGAAAACGCCATGCCTAGGCCCAACCAGTGGGGAGTCTAGAGAAAATGCCATGCATAGGCCCTACCAATGGGCATTCTAAGAAAAAATGTCACGCATTTTCCAACCAAAGGGGAGTCTAGAGAAAATGCCAAACCTACGCCCAACCAATGGAGGTCTAGAGAAAATGGCACGCATAGGACCAACCAATGGTTAGTCGAAAGAAAACGACATGCCTAGGCCCAACCATTTGGGGTCTAGAGAAAATGGCATTAGATCAAAACAAAAAAACACCTTGTATTTCTCTGGAACCTTTACATTTGGTAAAATAAGAGAAAAAGTCAAATTGAGGCTGCTTTTTGTTGGAGTTTTATATTTTCACACATTGCAAAAAGAAGTAATTCACTTGTTGATTTCACACATTTTAAATACAGTTGTTAGCTTTTCACAGACCAACGAATGGGGGTCTAGAGAAAACGCCACGTGTATTATCTTCAGTTCCAGGAATTGTGGTGTCTTCACCTCACCCCAATGTATGTACTTTATCTATGACACACCCAAATGAAATATCTTCAGGGCAAGTACATTTCTTTTACTAGTCAGAGTGCCACATTTTTGGGTAGCGGTGTCATGTTGCAAAATCTTAAAGAAGACTTCTCATTAGTTTGGGCTATTGCGACATCTATAAGCCGAAACTATTGCATAGGAGTACAGATAGGGAGAAATGTCATAGGAGGAACACAAAGCTTGTAGGTGTTGTTTGGTTATTTGCCTGCTCATTGAAAGCCCATGGCTATGCTAATACCTATGGCCATTCCCACCTACGTCCTGCCACTCCCTGCCCAAACACCTCCTTGTGAAAACTCTTTGAGCTGGCTTTAACCAAGCCTTACCATCAAAATGTGCATTCAAAGTGCCTGCCAGTGTTTGTTCAAAGCAGTCTTCTGAGAGTTAATGACTTAATTGGAGTTATAAACACTCTACTAGTCATGCGTTACTACTGGAAGACCTTCGTTTCATAATGTTTTTAAAGACCCACTGGCCTCTGGGAGCTCCATCTGATTTAAAGGAATGTTGGAGCATTTGGGAACGGATGTAGGGGAGGAATCTGAACATTTCTTTGATCCTGTCTGGCATTTCCACCTCACCAGGGAACAAAATCCCTTTGCTGTTCTTACGGTGCAAGTGCCTATTATCAAGACTATACTTATTCACCTACCAATCAGCATCCTCTGGGGACGCGGGGAGGAGACTGTGCGAAGAGTGAAATGATACCAATTAGCGCCCCCCCCACCTCAGGCAGAGGAGCCCGTCTAATTCAGATGACATCAATATAAAGAGCGACATATCGTTGAGTGCAGGTGAGCTCTACCTCAGTGAGCAAGAGACCCTCTACCCCCTGTGGTGGATCATTGACTAGACAGAAATGGGGACAGAAGCTAAGATGTCTAGGCTGCAGTTCAGGGTTGTGAATACACTTTAGGAGCAGCGATTCACAGAATGTGGAATTATCCTGAGATATCCCAAATGTGAAAGGTGAGTGTTTCCCTTAGAGGAGAAGGTTCTGCACACTGAAGAGGCATATCCTGCTTTCCTATACAAGAAATGTTGTGTTGTGTAACGCGGGGTCATTTGAATTGATCAATCATGCAAAGGAACTTCAGGTGCTTGGTGGTGGTTGGGTTGGTAGTGTGGGTGTCGGCGTTAAAGAGGAAGCGATCCTGAACTATCTTGAGAATAAGACGGGCATTTAGGCTCTAAATGCTCTCCTCTTCCAGGGATTCTGACCTTGATGTGATTTTGGGGTGGCAATTACATTTTGAAGGGTATTATATCATGGGGGTGTCTATAGATGTTCTGCTGCGGCTATATGGTTTTCATGAGCCCTCTTGCTATGCCCTGGACACGTCATTCAGACATCTTAGCGTTGAGAAGACTATCTTGAATATGTTTCTTGGCCGTGATTGGTGCCTGTAGATGTTACGTGATATAGGGAGAACATACTCTTAACTTTGTATGCAGCAATGAGGTGCGTCTGGAATATTTAGTGGCTTGCGTCGTAGGCACTTGGGATGCCCAGTCTGTATTTGATTGGTGCCGCTTGGTTTGCTCTCAATAAGGGCGTTGATTGGTCTTCATGTCGGTGGTTTGCGTGAACTGGACTATGTAGACCTGGGAGCTCATGGAGTGGCTGTGATCTAGAATATTGTGGGTGTTCGTGCACAGGTGGTGGGGTGGGGTCACATAGGCTAGAGGTAGAAGTTGTAGGTAAGGGTGTTCTAAAGATGTGGCATCAGCCTATAAGGAGCCGTTGGACATATATTTTCTCCACCACCAAAAAAGGCTCAGAAGAATAAATCCGATTGCCTGATTGCCAGGCTTTACTGCACGTCGATCCTTTGCCACAGCGGGAGGAGGAAGTGTTTCATACTTTACCCTATGAGGATGGTTTGGTTCCAATAGAAAGACCCGGATGTAAACAGTGCGCAACCGTTGTCACAACCCAAGTTCTCTACAAAGTTGATAGACTGGATTTAATGAGGATGTGTGAAACACCAAAACAGATGGCATATTCTGAAGGGTTTTGCTTCTTCCCAACTTATGGGTCTAGGGGACAACTGTGTGATCTGTGCTTTTGCGTAAATGGGGTGTGGCCGGGCAGTGCCCGGAGGTGAGCCATACAATCCTGTGAGTGGAGGCAAACCTAAGATGGAGTCACAAAGCTATTGTTCATCTGGAGGCATAGGGAGGAGGCAAAGGGGGATTCCAATGCTCTGATTCGATTGCTTTAGTCTGTCGTCCATTTGCCTGCCATGGCCCACACCCTCAAAGCCCCTATGTAACGGGAAGCCGGCATTTAATCAATTCCTTCCACTTCTTTGCCCCCTTTTGTGTCTTTAAAGAGTTCATTGTGTAGGTCCCCCCGTTACCAGTGTGATGCTTTGCACCAACCCCACATTCCATACTGTCATTGCTCCCCGTTCATGTGTTGAACTTTCTGGCACCCAAGGCTCCTGCAGCAGAGGCGGCGACTTAGGCTCTGCTATAGCAACACACTTTGTGTGCCGCCTGCATCGCTGACCTTTGCCTACAGGTCAGGTGTTCACATCAAGGCATTTATCTCACAGGTGTTGGCCAACCATGCATTTCCCTGAGTGCATCCACATGGAAGTATAGATATTTAGTTGTCAACTATGGGAGTAAGGTCCACCCAGGGCTTCAGAGCCAGATCTGATAGACAAGAGGAAAACTTGAGTGGGCCATGATGTCAGTCGGAACTCTGGGGTACGGGAAGGCCTGACATGCAATGAGTTGAGTGGCAAGGGGGAGAGCTTCTGGATGTGATGTGAGGCGAGTGGTGACAAGGGTGGCTCAGAGGCATCTGTTGTGTCTACAGGATTTCCAAAGCACAATCCTAGCTGGTAAGCAGCAGATCACCCTGCACAGAGGATAACAGCAAGTTTCCGGTGAGTGGGTGGCGGGCACCAGGGGTTCTGGAATGGGTAGGGGAGCAACTGCGGAGGGAGCACTGGATTGAGGTAGAAGCAGGGGCAGCATGGGCTGTGTGTCTTTTTCCTGATTATTGTGTGCATTGTCGATGTTGATGCCTACTTTTAAACAAGCAATACAGAGAAAGTGCCCAGAACCAGTGGCGGTGCCAGGATTTAGTGCCGGGGGGGCAAAGTGCCACTCAGGGGGGCACCGCTGTCTTCGCGCATCAGTCAGGTCAGGGGTTGGGGTCAAGGTCGGGCCGGGGGTTACTGACATTTCCTTAATTTTTCCGTGGTATAACTAGGAACTGTTGATGCTTAATATTCAAGGAAAAACAGGCAGGGTGTTTTGTCCAAGATATATTTCATTTATAGATCCTTACACTTCTACACGCCACATCTATTATCAGTCACACACCACACATTTGTTATGGAGGGAACTCCCAATTAAAATTTAATTTCAATTTGACAATAAAATATAGAGATCTGAATCAGACCCATCCATCAGCAAGGCAAAATGGAGCAATTCAATAAACATCTGCAAGCAAGTAATACACCATATCATGCTAGTGGTAACCAGACCAAACAATACAAAAACACTGACTGCAATAGAAAAGATTTTGAATATTTTTTCTGGATTCTCTGACACATTACACAAGGTTGTTTGCCTGGCACAAACACACCATTTGTCCAGACATTTGAGTTTAAAATAAATTACCCTGATAATCTAAATACCAATATAATACCAGATTGGGAACGGGAACAGAAATAACCTTTTGCCCCAGCAACCGATTTATGGATCCTCCTGAAACAAAGCTAAATATTAGCAAACAACCTAAGTAAAATTGTATACATCTTTCAATGTTATTGTCATTATTCCCTGAGGGCATCAGTGCAATATACCTTTTATAACATTTCTTAGTACCAAAAAGCCAACATGTGGCCAAACATTTGAGCTAAAAATAAATATCCCTAATATCAAAGGCTTGTTGCATAACAATGACTCAATAAATACACACGAACATATACATGTAATGAGAATTAAAGTTAGGGTGACCAGACGTCCCGGTTTTCCCGGGACAGTCCGGGGAAATCACCCTCCGACCCGGGGTCCCAGTGGTTTTTGCATTTTAGAAACCCCGTCCGGGGTTTGCGTGTTTGGGTGGCTATGGTCATTAAAATTGTAATGTTTTTACACGAAACTTTCAGAATTCTGAAGTCGGGGGGTTGGCTCAAACCCGCAAACCTTTCAGGTACATGTCATAACACTTACTGACTGTACCACAGAGACTGGCTTGTAAATGAGTGTACAGAAAGCCATGTTATATCAATTAGAGCAAACGCCTATTATGAATTCAAATGGCAAGATTCACAGACAAAACTACGCAAATGAGATAATATACAGTTTATAGAAAGGAGAAGTGCTGGAAATAGGATTTGGGTGGTGTTGTGGGGGCGTGTTGGGGTAGAGGCAGTAATTGGTCGACTGCGATGGGGTAGTCCCTCTTTTATTTTGTTGGTCGTCCCGGTTTTTCTTTTTGGAAATCTGGTCACCCTAATTAAGGTGTTCCTTCAAATGCAAGGATTCCGCGCATCCATGGGTACGGAAACTGCTCTTCTGAACACCGGTGAAGAACTGCTCACCTCCCTGGACTCCAACTCCCCAGCTGTCCTCATCCTACTTGATCTCTCCCCTGCCTTTGGCACGGACAACCACTCCATCCTCATACAAAGGCTCCATGATTCCCTTAGTATTTTGGAACGGGCACAGGAGTGGCTGACCTCTTTCCTAACTGACCGGTCTTCCCAAGTCATCCTGGGCCCCTTCTCCTCTCCTATTTCATTCTCCGCCTGTGATTTAACAATTGGTCAGCCTTTAACAGCTTATGGCGCTTCTCCTGTTCAGTTAATTTTTTAGAAGTATGATGATCTGTATGTGCGCAACAAGATGCGTACTCAATGTCCTGAGGCTGACCAGGACTACGAAATAATCTATAATTACACTGCATGCACTTTCTCCTTGTATACAATGTATGGTTTCCTCAAAATATGACATGATCCATTTGAATGTTTGTCAACTCAGAATAGATTGGTATTCTGTAATCCAAATGTTTTCTTTATACATGCATTGTTTTTATGCTCTTTATCCACATGTTCCCATCTATGGTTCAATTCTTCTTCATTCATCTATGAGTATGTTAGTTTTGAACCATTGAATTCACTTAATTCAATAATTTTGCATTTTTCTTCCAAAAATCGTGCTTCAATTAGCTTATTTAGGATCCCCAATTGGCTAATGTATTGATCCCCAACACGTGTTTCCCCGTCTTCCTATGTGACGGTTCATCGGGAGGTGCAAATTAGATTTGTTTTAAGATATTCAGTTTGATTTAATAGTATTCCTAAGGACAAATAGAATGGGTCATTCATTTCCTGTATTCTTATTTGCTTATTCTTTTACTTACTGAATAATATTTACTTACTTGTTTCTCAATGTCTCCTATAGTTTAAACGTGCTTTCGTTCTTTACGTTGTTTTTCTTCCTATAAATATATATATAAATATATGAATATATAATGCACTTGGTTTTACTCTAAATTCGTAAATGCTTCATTTTCAATCATTATTATAGGTGTGATGCATTTGCTGTCATTCTGACTCATTTACTGCTTTTTGTTTTTGTAATCTTGTGCAACTCAATGGGCCTCATTACGACCCTGGCGGTAAGGGGTTAACGCCAGCGTTAGCTGCGCCGACCCCTTACCGCCAATTACGAGGTCCCTTAGCGCCATGGCGCTTTTAACACCTGCTTTTAGCAGGTGTTAAAATCCATGGCGCTAAGGGACCATGGAGTTAATTACGCCACCGTAATTTACGGTGGCGTAATTAACGCCTTCCCCACTCCCATTATGCCCTATGGGGCAAAAATGGGAATGGGGAAGGGTAAATGGGGATTGGGGACTTACCGCCCCGCCGACCTCGGAATGGGGCGGTAAGTCCGCCAACCACCATGGCGTAAACGTAGTTTACGCCATGGTGGTAAAGTCACGGCCCAGGCGGTAACTTACCGCCTGGGTCGTAATGAGGCCCAATGGCTTACTTTAATGTTTTTTTCTGCTCAGCGTTCTTTCGCGGTACGATTGCCGTGAAATGCGTTTAAAATTGCTCTTTTTTATATACTGCGCCATGGGGTCGTGCATCTATACGTGATGACGTGATACATCACACGTTTCGTAGTGGCCATCTTGTATTGGGAAATTATGTTGTTTATGCGACGCCTCATCGTCACATTTTTGAATTGTTGGCTTCTATGTTTAAATCATTGTAATATTGTGTTTTGTTTGTACTTATCAACCTATTTTTAATATGTAATGATTTGAACTTCGTTAGTTGAGACTTTTGACGTAGTTTCGGTCTTACTATATACTACTCATTTTTTTCTGAGGTTGTTACTATTGCATTGTTTATGGAGGCTGAGTTATTAATTTCTGTGAAGATTTTTCACTAATATGGATTTGTATTATGTTTTGTACACAATTTGTTAATTGGATCATGTCATATTTTGAGGAAACCATAATTTGTATACAAGGAGAAAGTGCATGCACACAACACACAGACTCTTCAGTGTAATTATAGTTCATTCTCCGCCTATGGTGTCCCCCAGAGTTCTATCCTCTCCCATTGGCTCTTAAACATCTACCTTGCTCAGCTGGTACTCCTCACTCCTCCTTCTCTCCCGACTTTCAGTGTTATGCAGATGACAATGAACTCTTTTTCAAACTTCCTACTTTCTCTCTCACACCTTCCTTCATCCCTGAGTGCCTTTCTGCCATCTAGGCCTGGTGGACTTCCAACGATCTCTGCCTCAATGCCAGCAAAACTGAGATCCTTTCCACTGGGACACCTGCTCCCTCCTTCTTCCCTTCTCTCTGGCCTTCCTCCATGGGCTCTCCCCCTGCGCCCTCTTCTGAAGCCAGAAACCTTGGGGTCATCTTCGACTCCTCTCTCTCCTTCCTCCCTCACATTCATGACATTGCCAAGAAGTCCCACTTTCAACTCTTCCTTCTCAAAGGAATTCTCCCTTTTCTCATTTTCCCCCAGAAGCTAAATGTTTCCTGAGCCCTGGTTCTCTAGGCTTAACTATTGAAATAGCCTCCTCAATCTATCTTCTTCCATTCTGTGTCCCCTTCAGTTAATCCAGAATAGAGCAGCAAGACTTATCCCTGGCCTAAAGCCCAGGGACCGCATCTCTCCTGCCCTAAATCGTCTTCTGGCTCCCGGTTGTTGCACGTATTAAATTCAATGCCTCTGCATCATCCATAAGGCTGTCTGGGGCCAGGGACCACACTATCTGCAACTCTCTCTTACAAAATACTCTCCTTCTAGACCTCTATGTTCCTCTGGCACCAACTCCTTGTGTGTAAAGTGTTTCGCCAAACAGAGAGCAGGAGGTTGTTCTCTTTCCTCAGCTGGATCCCTCCTATGGAACAGCCTCCCCCTGCCTCTGTGTCTTGAGCAGGACCTTCTTAAATTCCAAAAGCACCTCAAGACCTTCCTCTTTTCTTCCTCCTTCCCTTCTTCCCTACTGTGCTAATCTCACAGTTGCTGTGATTGGTATCTTGGACCTTTATGCATCCTCTGGGCCCCTGATGACCCACACCCAATCTCCCCAGCTTCCGTCTACCTCCCCGCACTTCCCCCAGCACACCCTCCGCCCTGGAGACTCGCACTTTTTCCATCAAATGGTGATCCTGGCCGTGTAGCACTTATCATGCTTTGCACTTAATCTGTGGCACTCCCACAAGCACAGACACCCCAGCACCTATCCCACTGCCGTCCTCCTTGCTGCACGTGCACGTTCTGAATACTCACAAGGCATAGTAGATTTGTACTTTCCCTTCCCCCACTGTATTTATTTTCTGTCTTTCTTTTATGTACTTCAATCCCATGCTCCCTCCCTGTTGCCCTGTGGGCATTTTGAAACAGAATTTGTTTGCTGTATAAGTGCCTAATAAGCGAACAATATATACATAAATAAGGTGAGAATGAGAATGTGTCCCATGTGGCGGTAGGCTACGGAAGACTAATGTGCTTGAAGATGTTTTGCAGTGACAGATTTGGACCATGAAGCCCACTGCCACAAGAAAAATCCTATGGAGCATCCATGCTACAAAGCAAATGTCTGAATTACTTTATCAAAGTCCACAGAGTCAGTTAGGTCTCTTTCAATACTTAAAAGGCTAAATTTAAAAGTCTCTCTTCACCCATTGTTGACCGTAATTAACTTTTGATCAACTTCAGCCTGCTAAAACTTTGTTCTGCGACGGCACTACTTACAGGCAAAGTGAGAAATATTCAGTACAAATTAGAAAAGTTTGGGTAAACACCCTGCATAGCATTGGCTATCAAGAAAGGCGTCAGAGAATATTTCCCCATACTGTGCACAAAAAGAAGAATACTCATCCACAGTGTCGGGCACAGAGATATCACCTGCATAACATGTAGCTAACACTTTCGATGCATCAGAATTATCTGACCTAGCAAAACGTTTAGGGTCCACTGCTGAGAATGTATGCACAGTAGTTCTAAAAGCGTGAAACCTCACTGTCACCTGTGCAACAAAGGTATCACCAAGAACATAGAAGGTTTCTACTTGGAATGCCTGCCTCCCATTCTCTAATCATCAGCTGTTTCATCATGAAAGCTTTTCTTAGCCCTCTTCCTTTTTTCTTGAAAGTGTGTTGATGTCCCGCACTCTTCAGCCATGTTTCTAGTATCTGTTTCAAACCGATCAAATATATCATCCGACTGAAGCTGCTCTAGTTCCTTACAGCGCGTCACAACTATGCGTTCTGCAGTTAATAAGTCACTACATTGCAAATATGTTGATAGTGTATACACAGTTTTCAGTACTGTGCCAAAACATATGGGGAATTTAAACTCTAAGGTTTCAATTGTGTTCCAGACCCCCTGTGCATCTCAAAGTGCGTCTCCATTTGCATTTGGGATGCATCCAGTGGATATTCGGTGCAATGCTGTGCTAATTGGTACAATGTTTTGTTTCACAGAATCTACTGCCCGTTTACGACTCGCCAAACTAGTATCAGATAGCTTTTTTAATGTCAGGGCTGTTTCCTGTAGGTCATGCTGCTGTTGCAGAACTTTCAAGCGAGGCAGACTGCATGTAAGGAAAGTGGACAGTGCCTCAAGTGTACAAAAAAATAACGTTCCTTTTATCCATGACTGTGCAGCATCAATCAGCACAAGGTTTAAATTGTGAGCACAACAGTGAAAATATATCTCGCTCTGGGCGAGACATCTTTCACAAGTGCTTGCAGTCCAGCAATACATCTGGACATAGTGCTTGCACCATCATACCCCTGCCCACGGATTAAGGAAACATCAAGTTCCAGGGACTCTAAAGTCGATTCCAATAGTTTATAAAAGTCTGACGATCCTGCTCCAGGAGGTTCTGTAAATGTTACAAAAAAGGTTCAGCTGCATGACCAGATTATGCAACATATCTAAGAGATAAAGAAAATTGATCAACTCTGCTGACATCTATCGTAGAGTCAACAATGATGTTATAGAATTTGGCCATTTTAACTTCTGCAAGGATAGCGTGCATTGTCTCTTTCACTAGTGCACTAATGAAATCATTCTGGATGTCATTCTGGCTCAAATAGGTTTCATTCCGCTTAGCATGAGAAATATGCTGTGCTAAAACATTGTCATACTTCAAAATCATCATCAGTATCTCCAAATACTGTCCTTCATTGGACGTACGTCCCAATCCCGCATGTTCTCTGCGTCCATGGAGAGACCACCCTAGCTTGGCGAGATACTATATAGCATCAAGCTTTCGCCTTAGCATACCACGGTTTTTCTCTATCTGTTCCCTTTCAGCGTTTATTAGCTCAGAAACAATAGTTCTATCATGGCTAATTCTAAATGTGGCTATTTGTGGCTATTTTTCAGCTTCACAGAGAATCTTGGAATGTTCATTCATTACCATTATTTTCTGTTCCTTTTTTAAAATTGAAAAAACCACAGGTAGGATCAGACAAAACCTTTGAAAAGTGCTCATTTTATTATCTTCAAATAGCCAACGTGTAAAGCAATAAATGAGTTACTTCTAGGAGAATACACTAACCACTGCCTTACAACAGAGAATCTGCCTGCAGCCTTTTTTTATACCAGTCTGGGCTAAATCTTCAAACACTGGAGTCGTATGGACATTTTTTATAGCCATCTTTTAATCCAAGCTGACATGGACCAGCTGCAAGAAGTGTTCGGACGAAAGGTGTAGACATGGTCCTGCTCTGAAAGAGGTAGGGATCTGTTGCTTAATCTTGCTGCATGTCAAGGGTGACCTGAATTTGTACATTCCCAGTGCATTCCCCAATGTCCTCAGTATCCATGTCTTCTTGTACTACTTGTGTGCCAACATTAGTATCTTCAAGAGTTTCAGTTCAATCAGCAGTTGTGCGACCAAGCTTAACTTCAGGCTGGGTAACAGGGTCTGAGTGATCAGGCTGAGTAACAGTGTCTGTTGAATGACCAGGACCCTCTGCAGATTCAGTAGAGCACCGTGGCAGCTTAGGAATGTCACTGCATGATGTTTGATCTGTGGAATGTATCGTGATAGGAAGAGGAGCAGTAGACAGATGTTCATCAGCAGAAGCATGAGGGACAGATTCAGAATGGAGGGGGTTTCGCTGATGAGTCCTGAAAGCAAGGATTGAAAGAATCTTGTAACTACAATAACAACATTCAGTGGTTGAAAACGTTGGCATTATTTGAATCAGCAATAACGTACCTTTACTCCTGCTTGTCAGTGGAACCTTTGGGTTGGATCTTGAACGCTGACAAAATATCTTGAGAGGATTTTGCTGCTTCAGCAATTTTCTGTTTGCTGACCTGCTTCCGTCTTGTGCCACCAGACATTTTTGGTTTTGCTGATGACTCTGGATTCATGTTGCTCTCTATTCAATACTTCTGCAGAAAGAGAAAGCAACACGGATTAGTGCATTTAATTAGGTTCACCCAGCTAACTTACCAATGACTCTCTAGTTGAACTACAACAAGATTCTCTCGCACCATGCTGCGGCTAGTAGTTTTGACCAGTATTACTTAATACATATTCTTTAAAATGCACAATGTGCATCAGATTTTATTCAAGACCTCTCCTTGGCTGCTATTCAACAGGGGAATGAGAGATGGAGCGGGACGTCAAGTAGGGGAAAGAAGGAGGAACCATCAGCGCGGCATGTATGGATGGCAGCTGCTGATAATAGAAAAAGGGCAGCAGCAGGTACAAAGGCAAATATGGAAACAGGACAAGGGAAAAGTGAGAACAACTGGTACAATGAGTGGCAAAAGAAGAAGAAAGGTAAAGCGAGCTGAAAGGAGGTGCGAGATGTAGGATGAGAAAGAGTGGAGGGAATTGAAGTGAAGACAATGGTGCAAAACAGAGTAGTAGAGCGAGGAGAGGAGAAAGACAAATATAAAAGTAGGGGACAAAGGAAGGGACGGATGGAGAATAATAGAAGGGGAAGATGGGTGAATAAGAGTGGGGGGAAGGGAGGCAACAGACTGGTTGGTCAAACAACAGTAGGAATGAAACGGAAAGGAGAAACAGAAAGAGAGGCAGAAGGAAGGAGAAAAGGATATAATGGAAGCATTGGGAAATAAAGAGAAGAAGAAAAAGGAGAGGAGATGAGACACTGGGAGAGAAGGGAATAAGAAGCAATGAGGGGCACATACAGAAAATAAGAAAGGGAGATAGTGGTATAAGAGACATGAGGAGTGAAGAGGGAATGAGAAAAAGAGGAGACTCAGACGAGTGAAAGGAGAAACAAGTAGAAAGATCAAATGCTCCCAGTGACCTGCATTAATGCGAGCCGTGCCCCTACCCCACATTGGACTGCTGTCAGTTTTGCTGCTACTGTTCTGACATACACACATTGAAGAGGGTCACCACAAACTCCCCACTTCAGTCAAAGATACCAAACCCACAAAGCCTAACTCTCAAACCTACATTTTCCTGGAGGTTCCCAAAGTGCCAAGGGACCTCGAAAAAGGCTGTGGCAGCCGTGTGCATCTGTGCTATACAAAACCCAACATCATCAGCCATCCCAACTGTACACAACTTTTGGCTACCGTTCTGTCAGACGCTCCAAACTACTCCTCTCCACTTACCTCTGGGACAGGCATATAGCGCTACATGAACAAGTATGACAGGAGGTGCTACAAATGCAAGATAACACAACATCTCAAACTTGAGCAATCTCAAAATCTTAATTTGTGGCACTGGAGTGGACACCACAGAGAGCCTTCAAGTAGTGCCAACTGTGTGGGTTCTGCGAAAATGAGAGAGTTCATAAATTATGGCCATGTCCACAATCTACAATGATTTACTGGAGCTCAGCTCACCGCACTGGCACACCCTGCAGCACAGGCACACAGTGGGCAATACATTCGCCTAGTGAAGCGAATGATGGCAAAAGGCGCTTGCAAAACCAATAGGTCTTTCCCGCCTAAGTGTATCTTCAAATATCTGATTCCTTATGCAATCAGAAGCCTATACAAGCAATGTACATACATGCACAGCCAAGGAGGATACAAGTTGAACTTCAAAGGGCGGCAGCTGTGTACACTCTGCAGGCAGCATCCAGCTTAGAAAGCACGACTAAGAGACTACAGTAAATAAACTCCATGTCTGGTTGGCTGGAGCCAATGGGCCATGTCCACAATTTACAATAATTGGAGCTCAGCCTCAGCTGGGGGCGGGGTCCCTTCCTAGCTGCAGGCACAAGGCCTGCGGGGATTGTCCTTGGTGACATTCTGGTGCATGCATTTTGGGGGCACGTGGGCAGTGGTTGCTTGGTGTGTCCTTTGACACAGCTAATGCCTGGCTGTCAAATGTGAGCTGAGAGATAGCATTGCTGCTGTCAAGGGCATGGCATCTGTTATGAACTGTAATCTGCTACCAGGCCAGCCTCAGGCCCCGGCTGGGGGGCGGGCTGCGAGTGAGTGAAGTCCCGCAAGCACGTGGCTTGAGTGTGCAGTATAGGGTGAGCTTCCCCGGGAGCACGTGGCTTGAGTGTGCAGTATAGGATGAGCTTCCCCGGGAGCACGTGGCTTGAGTGTGCAGTATAGGGTGAGCTTAGGAATGCTCAGGAAGCAGCGAAGCGCTTTCATTGGCGTTCCATTATCACGGCTCTTCAGCCGTCACCCTCTCCAATCACATTGTTTGTGTGTGGTGCAGTGTCGGCTATGCTATGGTAGCCGGGGGACCGGCCAGTGTCAGGCCACACCCCCATTGATCGTGTGTGCAGGTGAGTGTGGGCTTAGGGCACTGCACGGCCCCACCACTGCACCAGAGCGCACAAGCACAGACTGTGAGCAATACATGATTCATCTCCTAGTGAAGTGAACTGAAGTTGAATGATGGCAATAGGTGTCTTCCACCAGGACCGCCATGTGTATCTTCAAATATCCAATTCCTACAATCAGAAGCCTAAACAAACAATATAGAGAATGCACAGGATAAAAGTTGCACTTAAAGGCGGCAGCTGTGTAGACTGCAGCTATCCGGCTCAGAAAGCTAAGCGACTACAATAAATACACTTCATTGGTTGGGTTCTTGAGACTACAATAACTAAACTTCAGGGCAGGGGGGCCTGGGGCAGCAGTGCAGTGGACTGCCCCAGGCCCCCCTGCCGTGAAGTTTACTTATTGTAGTCTCAGGAACCTGCAGTCATGCCCACACAGCAGCAAGTTACTTACTTGGGCTAAGTTATTGCTGGTGGAACTTCTTGACACTCTCTTGACTCTGGAGGTAAGTTGGACTGGACTGGAATCAGACGATGGGACGGTACGGACAGACGAGGCGAACACTCTCCTGTCTGCGGCTCTGGGATGCCTCTGTTTCTGCATGAGTAGCTTAGTATACTGGATGGAACTTCATAATAGAATGCTATTTATATCAATGCATAGCTTAATGCACTGATTAGCACTTGATATTTATTCCAATAATCCTTGACACTGTTTTTATTAACATTACACTAAGAATCCCTTGCACAGACTTTTCATGAAAGGTAAATGCAAATGTGATGTCATCAGTGATGTCATCAATGACATTTGTGATGTCATCTTTGATGTCCTGGGTGTTAGTCTTAGCAGTGCACGGTGGTGGCGCGAGTTATGGTTGCTTAGCTTACCATAACTGGCGAATTTCAAGGGTTTTTCGGTTTTACTTGGAACCATAACGTCCCTTTAACAAAGTTTTTTTACTGAATTTCATAGGTTTTTAGTAGCGCAACTTAACCATAACGTCCCTTTAACAAAGTTTTTTCACTGAATTTCATAGGTTTTTAGTAGCGCAACTTAACAATAATAACTTTGACTTTATGTAAATGTAATATGGAACATACTGAACCCCTTCTACTGAACTTGATGTCTGAGAACTCTTTTAATGTCCGCAGACATGTTCGGAGAACAGTACCACTACCTAAAAACTCTGGGGGGGTATGTTTGATTGTTATATCATAACATAGGAACATTTAACAAATTCAAAAAGCAGCACACATACACATTATATGTAGTAATTCATAAGAAATGTAACCCATATATGTAACACACTAACCATTCATTTAAATACAATATGTTCTAAAATGGAATATACCAAAAGAAGATAAATTGGCTTCCAACATAATTACCTCACAGACACTACAGAACTAGGAGCAAGACCAGACCTACAGAGTACTTAGAACATATCTTACCTGAAATAGTAAGTGTACTTAATTTTACTCATATATTTATAAACTTTCTGTATTAGATTTAAAAAATATATTATCTTTTTTTTTCTCACAGAAATGTCTAGTACTCTGGAATGGCTAGAGGAGCATGAGGAAATGTCAGAAGATAGTGAAACTAATGGTAAACACTTTACTATATAAACCATTTAATTATTTTTATTTTATATACATTTAACATATATATATTTTCTTGTACAGAGCATACCAAAATAGAAAATACCTCTGTAGAAACTGATATGGATAACACTCTTGACAGCATAAAAGAAAAAATTGATTTATTGTTGACCAATTTTAATAATTTGAAAACTTTTGTTGAAGATCATTTTAAAACAAAAACCTCATACCATTGTCCCACATGTACTTGTCCCCCCTCACCATATCCCAGTCAATTATCCCCAAACCCTCTCCATAACCCAAAACGTTTTGATGAGACTTCCAACCCTTCTTCACCTGATACCAATCATGTTGAAACCCCTGATTCTCCTGTTTTTGTTTCTGTTTCTGCCTCACCTTCTCTATCATAAATTATTAATATATGTTAAATAAAGTTACATTTTTATATTGTGTTGTAATTAGTTTCCGTTTAAAAAAAAAAAAACAATGTAGGTGTCCGCGGACAGCGCGGGTGTTCTGAAATGTTCGTAAATAAACGAAAATGGAGGTGTCCTGAAGAACACTATACCTGTCCGTACTGTTCGCTAGCAAGTTGAAACTGTTCTAAGAACACAATTGGTGTCCTGAAATGTTCGTAAATAAACGAAAATGGGGATGTCCTGAAGAACACTATACCTGTCCGTACTGCTCGCTAGCAAGTTGAAACTGTTCTAAGAACACACGCGGTGTCCTGAAATATTCGTAAAGAAACGAAAATTAAAGTGTCCTGAAGAACACTATACCTGTCCGTAGTGTTCGCTAGCAAGTTGAAACTGTTCTAAGAACACAATTGGTGTCTTGAAATGTTCGTAAATAAACGAAAATGGAGGTGTCCTGGAGAACACTATACCTGTCCGTACTGTTCGCTAGCAAGTTGAAACTGTTCTAAGAACACAAGTAGTGTCCTGAAATGTTCATAAATAAACAAAAATGGATGTGTCCTGAAGAACACTCTACCTGTCCGTACTGTTCGCTACCAACTTCAAACTGTTCTAGAACACATGCGGTGTCCAGAAATGTTCGTTTGACGTGTGACGCACTTTTAATTACTTCAGGACCCGAACAGTGTCCGTAGAACATCAACGCGCATGCGCAAACCAATGTCCGTGCATTTGGTGTTCTGCAGACAACCGCTTCCTTCGCGAACATGTTCGAGAAACGATCATGTGATCGCGCCCATGCTGATCGCGTGTTCTGAATGCGGACACTGTTTGTGTTCCCGAACAATTTAAAAGTACATTTTCAAGTAATCCACAATATTTCTCAATAAAAACTCACCATAGCACAAGTCCCACATACTAATCCTGAGTTTCTACATACTTTTTGAAAGTTTTTGAACCTTTTTTTGTGTTCGATCTGTCCGCGGAGAGCGCACATGTCCGCGAACCGTGTACAAGCACCCCTATAAAAGACCACGCCCTAGAGCTTATTCTCATTGTGTTTTTGGCTATTCTTCAGAGCACAGCTATTTTTCCTGCAACTTGCAGATTACACCATCATCAAGATGGCATGCATGGCTGCACTACTGCCACCTGGTGCTGCACCTGCTTCAGCACCACCACCACCCCCTCCACCACCACCACCTTCCCAAGGGCCTGAAGAGGGGAACAGGAGTGAGGATGCAGAGGAGGAAGAAAAGGATGACGAGAATGAGATAGAGGAAATCCCTACTACCCGCACTAGGTGTGAGTCTTGGGTGTGGCGGTTGTTTACCATTCATGGGAATGGTCCTAAGTCTCGTGCGAACCGTGTCACCTGCAATGAGTGGT